>NC_138242.1:29783728-30166228 GCF_964197995.2 Scardinius erythrophthalmus | reverse complement strand
CATTGATGGAAGTAAATGTTGATGGAAGATCTTGTGATGTCAATGCAAGAGTCCAGCACTCTGTAAAGTCTCCTCCAGCACATCCCAAACACTTTCAATGAATTTAAGCTCTGGATTCATGAGAGAAAATGATTTTCACAACCATTCTTTCACAATCTGAGCCTGATGAATCTGGACATTGTCCTCCTGGAATATGAACATGATGTTCTTCATACATGATTGTTTCAGAAATGAAAAGCTACACTCCATCAGTTAGAGTTAGAAGAACTGTTGCCAAACATATAACATGTTAGAAACATAATATTCACTGCAATAATGATCCAATCATAGACTCTTTTGTCTATTTAAATCCAAACAGTGGCTTTTTTTTTGTCCCGGCAGTGTATATACACTACAAAGTTTGTGGAGTTGGTAAGAATCTTTAATGTACTGTAAGAAGTTTCTTCTTACAGAATGATTTTATCAGCTCTGAAATGTCATGGCAATTGTTCATTTGACGTATTGATCCAATGATTTGATAGTGTTTCAAGTAAAGCTAATCTGCGATGTGTTGTGTAGCGTGTGCTCTAGCACAAAACAACAAAATATGAGTATTTAAATGTGAGCTGGGTGACAAACTTCAATATTGCATTGTGTGCAAAGTGAGCCAACATGCCAAATATATTCGAAAATGTGATTAGATTAGAAGTACGTTTTGTTTTGCAAGTGCGTTTTGGGTTACGGAGTGGTTAGCTGGCGGAAAGCTCAAATAAATGCAAGATAGTCGTATTCAAGCTTTTAAATGCTTATTTCTTTTTCATGTTAATTGGATGAATTCAGGTCCAGCCCTTTCAACCCCGGTCGACTGAAGCGTTTACATGAAGTCTTTCCAATCCGATTGAGCCGTCAAACTGATTATTTGGGCACACGCAGCTCCTCGCACATCAACCGTACGCATTTGGCCTCTGAGACGGGCTGAGTTACATTTACAGCAATATCTTGCGGTTATTATGAATCTGGCTCCAGGAATGTGATGTCATCCCGCCCCCCTCGCATTGGGAATGCCCTCTCCCTGGGTCTCTTCCTTTTCCCAGCTCTCTGTCCCAGCAGGATATTTTCTCGCATTCATTTTAATTTTAGGCAACATGAATGAGGTTAATCAAGCTGGAATGCAGTGAAGTCACACACACACTGACCGCATCCCAATTAAATGAGGCCGAGAGATCATTATTGACCTCCTGCCCACCCCCTCTTCCACTTTTCTTTTCTTCCTGTGTCTTCTCCTCCCCTTTCTGTGCGACACGTTAGGCCTGAATAGAAGAGTAGAGTTGTGTTGTGCTGGAGTTGTGCGCTCAGTCTCTCACACACACACATTTAGAGGGAAGCGTCCCCATGCTGTGTCACTGAAAACCCTCACAGTCTGAGCTGTCAATCAAACGCCGTTGCTCCCATATGCTGGACGTAAGGTATGACTTCATCCCGCGGTACCAACTCACGAAGATATTTCTTATCGGACCGGCCCAAACACTCGTTTACATCGAGCACTTCATCACTGCATCGCGATAAACACGCGCCACCGGCCTCCATCGCTGTCGCCACAGAGATTCGTCAATTTAATGCTGTTTACAAGGCTTACAGTGAAAGCTTCAGAAAGAATAAAGAGTAAATCTTCAAACAGGCAGCGCTAAACGAGCCCAGATTCCCAGCATCTGCTTCCAGTTAGAGACACTGAGCCAGAGAAACACTGAGAGAAACAGAGACCGAGAGATGAGTGACAACTCGCTTGTTTACTCTGACTGAACGACACAGTTACTTTGAGCATCAAATGAGCCTAAATGAATTAATGATATTCACGTTAGATATTTACGATTATTGGACATTAAGCAATTGATCACGAGTCAACAATGTTATAGGCTAGCTACACTATATAGCCTATCATCTGTATGTCTATGTCTCTATCCATCCATGTCATCTGTCTGTCTATGTGTCTATCTGTCCATCCATCGTTCTAGTTCTGTCTCTAGATACGCAGTATTTGAAGGTCTATATGGGTCTATCTTTATTATTTTAGATCTTGAATCATTTTTTAAGTGAATTCTGCCATACGTCTGTTGAGATACTGCCAGATTAAAAGTGTTTTGATGCAGTTGAGATGTATTCTTGATCATATTTTTTTTTAAATCAAACTATGGGAATTAGTTTGCAAGAATGAAACTGATGGACCTGATTGGGTTTAGCTACGTCGTTTTTTTTATTTAACACTTTACAATAACATTCATTAAAGCTCATTCGTTCAATATGAAAATACTTTAACTAAAATTCCAAGGACATGTTTAGCTGTTTGAATGTTCCTGATGGTGTGTTAGTGCAGCGCGTTTATATACTGTCTATGGTGCAGCGTCAGTGCGCCGCTCTTGTTAGCGCCCTCTAGCGGTCAATATGCGCCGTGACCCCGGCAGCTGAACCACAGAACCACAGAACCGCAGCCAGACAGTCTGCTGCCACCGACACACACATCCACACATCCACAGACTGCTGGGGCCCTGCTTTACATGCCTCACACTCCTCACACTCCTCATGTCATGAAGCCCACAGCTCACAGAGGGAGATCCCTCCAGCCTCTGCAATCACCACAGACATTTCAAATAACACGCTCATTAAGAACATCCAGCAATAATATCACATCTTTTGAGCATTATTAAATAGTTATTAAATAATGCTCAAGTTTAATGAAGAATTAATAAATATTTTGACATTTTTTATATTGTTAACGACTAGTTATTGTAAAGTTTTACACGTGCGTTTTTCGTGCACAATTGAATTGTGGAGATTTGAACGTTGACTCGTGTTCACCTGAGAGCTGCTCGGCTTCTGGATGATGATAGTGATGGTGGTGCTGAATTTTTTTTCTTGTCGTTTGGACGCCAGGCACCGTGAGAGGTGACACGTCCCGCTATGTGGCCTGTTGAAACACTTAATTGTGGCCGTTTATTTGGTGACCCCGAGAGTTCATGCGCGTTGGTTTCTGCCGGTGGCAAGAGCAAAGGTCGAAGCCGAATCCACAAACCAGAGGCGCTTTAATGGACCAATTATTGGATTCCTAAGCACTTCACTTTGTTTTTCTTTTTCCTTGGGAAAAGTGATGTTGCCTGTGTGTGTGTGTGGCACAACTAGCCATGTCAGACTACTAAAAAAATGGCTTTATTAGAGGAAAGAAAAGCATTAAAATAATTATCCTTTAAATAAATACACAATATGCATCATGCTAATATGTGCCAAAGCCCCAGATGACCGATGCATCCAGCACAGAGTGTAATTTGAATGTGGTATGAATGAATTATAAGGTTTCCACTTGAACATTATTTGTGCAAGACCATCATAATAGGTGGGTTAAGTGTCACGGAATGTGCAAGATATGGAAAATCCCAAATGTGTGTTTTCTGGTTGCTGTTCTGTAACAGCCTGTGATAAATCTAGAGCTGTTGTGGTGTGTGTGTGTGTGTTCTGCTGTCAGTCAGAGTGAGGGTTCTTGGTGAGCTGGCCCCGCGCACACACACACGCGCGCGCTCTTGGAGTTGAGGGGGGAGGGAATGGGAGGGGATATTTAACTTGGGAAAGAGAGGCGTTCTCCTCCAGACGCGCTCATTCTCCTCTGTCCCAGATCAGGACCAGGCGAGTTTTCGGACGGATTTCTGACACCGCGGGGGATATGAAGAACATGCAGCAGATATTCGCGGGAACGCGTGACGTGTAAAGGACTGCTCGGAACTGTCAAGAGTCTGGTTTTATACGGGACTAACGCCGAACATGTTCTAGACGCGGGTTGAGGTTCTGATTGCGCGCGGAGTTCTGCAGGATCTGCCCGCTCTGAGGAGAGACTGAGCGGCTCTCGTCCCGGGTCAGCAGCGCCGGTTCGGCGGGACGGACTGGAGCCTGTGCGCTCAGAGAGAGAGAGGGAGAGAGAGAGAGCGAGAGCGTAAAAATAACATTGGCTAAGACGCGCTCCATTCCGCGGGCGCGCTGACATTTCAAACGCCAGTTTGGGTGGCACCCGGCAACAAAACCCGAGCAGGCTGTAGAAACGGTGCCATCCCATCCTATCCCGTTGCCATGGTGACACGCCAACAGCTTCGCTAGAGGAAAGTCCGATGAGGATACGCTTTTGAACCTTTCGCACTTGGCACGCCTCACCTGAGCGAGTATCCCTGTGAAAGAAAGAAGAAAAAAAAAAAAAAAAACAGCCCATGTCATTCCGGGCCACGCGGCCGTCTATTAAAAGATCTCGCTCGTGCTGTCGCTCGGACTATTTATGCACGAGGGCGCAGTGAGGGCCAACTCCACTCCATAGACACACAGAAGACAAGTCATGGGCAGCATCACCCGCGCGCTCCCGCTACTACTGCTGCTCCTGTGCGCGCACGGCACCGCGGCCCAGCACTACCTGCGCCTGAGGCCCTCGCCCAGCGAACACCTGCCCGTCCCGGACCTCATCGAGGAGCCCGACCCGGAGTACGACCCGCGTGAGCAGGACCTCTCTGAGAAGACGCTGCGCAAGAAGCTGGGGAGCCACTTCGACCCCAACTTCATGTCCATCCACCTGCCCGCGCAGCTGAACACCAGCGCGCCCCCGGAGCTCCCGCGCATGCCCATACCGCCCGAGCTCAAGAAGCTGGACCTCGCGGAGACGCCGTACGGCAGGCGCGTCAAGCTGGGCAAGAAGGCGCGGAGGAAGTTCCTGCAGTGGCTGTGGATGTACACGCACTGCCCGGTTTTGTACACTTGGAAGGACCTGGGCGCGCGCTTCTGGCCGCGCTACATCAAGGAGGGGAACTGCTTCAGCGAGCGCTCGTGCTCCTTCCCCGAGGGCATGTCCTGCAAGCCGGTCAAGTCGGTGACCAAGACCTTCCTGCGCTGGTACTGCCAGGGGTTCCTGAGACAGAAGTTCTGCACGTGGATACCGGTGCAGTACCCGATCATCTCCGAGTGCAAGTGCTCGTGCTGAGCAGCGAGAGGGAGGGTGGATCGATTCTCAATGATTGCACTGTTTACCCACGGACAGGGATGTGTGGCGCCACATAGCGAATCTATTTTTTTAAATATATATATATGTATGTATGTATATATATATATATATATATATATATATATATATATATATATATATATATATATATATATATATATATATATATATAGCTTTTTAATTCAAAGTATATGACATATATGTACATATTTAAGTCAAGGGAAGAAGACGAAGAAGAATGCAGCTATTTTTATTAAAGGATCAGGACCATATATTCTCACGAGGAGCACTTCAGCTCGTGGTTATTTTTATGAAATTATTGCGAAGACGCAAGAGAGAACTTCACTTTCCTCACTGAACTCTATTTATAGAGACTGAAGAAGAACACCACGTTGATGCCTAGAAGTTTTGTACAAATATTAATATCAATAATGAAGATTTAAAAAAAAACAAAGAGTCTGGGCTGAAAATTATACACGTGAACTCAGCCTTTTCTTTCTTTTGAAAATCATAGTATTTTAGTAAAAAAAAACAAAAACAAATGTGTACGTTTTATTTATTGTTTTAACTGTTGTGAGTATGTATAGATAAAGAGAAGAGAATAGAATATACCAGAAATTCTACTTGAAAACTTCTAAAAATGAATTTTAAGAGAATATTAATAATAATAATAATAATAAACATGTCAATGTAAATGCCATGGTTTTAGCAATAAAATCTGTTAAACTTGGACTGAGTGTGAAGGATCTGAGAAATGAAAAATACTGAATGATGCATATGTTGCAGAATGAATGCAGGTCGTTCTCTCCTGTGCCGTTCCTGCTCTTAGAACGCTGTGGAAATACTCCAACGCTGTGCGTAAAAGCGCGCTGATGTTAACACAGCGCTAAAATATGATGCAGCCATTTTCAAACACTGTCATTGGTGAAATAGAGCAGGGAGAGCCAGCAGCTCCTGGCGTACAGCTTCTGGAAAGGGGAAGAGGGGGAAGAGAGGAGGAGGAGTGGGGGTGGTGGTGGTGGTGGGGGGGAGTCTGAGAGACAGAAATCTGAGCCCGATTCTTGTCCAAAAGTCTCGGCGTGAGAAACACTGCAACCCCTCTACAATGACTGTGAACTGATGCTGACGGTACCAGACTGTTAATTAGTCAGCAAACACACTGTCTGCGAGTTCAAGAGATGCGAGACTCGTAAAAACGCGACTTCACGCGCACAGCGGCTCTCCGTGTTCCCGAGACGCGCGCCTGTCACTGCGAGGGAAAGTGCGTGTTATTGCTGAGGTTATTGTGACAGATACACTGCTGCTGCTGTGTTTTGGCGCAGGGTGGGGGCAGTTGTCAGCTCTGTTTCTTGATGATGTCTAGAGCTTTTTGGAGGAGGCTGAGAGAGAGAGAGAGTGTGTGTGTGTGTGTGTGTGTGTGTGTATGTGTGTGACGCGCCGGCGCCACTCGGCCGCGCACTCTGGCGAGCGCAGAATAGATTGAACAGTAACCCTTTCAGCCTGTGTGTGTGAAAGCCAATCCCCGACAAACTAGCCCTCAAAACACACAGCCGTCAGACTGGCGGAGCACTTCAGCCTTCTGTGAGGGGGGGTGTATTCATCATTAAAAATATGACCCAAGCTGGAGTGAATCAGGGAGTTCTTTGAGACCAAAGTTAAACACAATGTTTTCTGTCCTTGGCAGAGGCCAATGAGATACCAAATGGAGTAAATGCTCTAATGTGCAGTGTGTGTGCATGGAGACTGCGCTCGGGAAACAAAAGCAAAACAACTCACTTATCTGGATGAATTACAGTTAAGAACCGATGTAGAAATGTAATAATCGATCATCTGCGTGACTCTAAATAGTGCTGCGATGGGGAAAGCTTGTGATTTGGATTTGTTAGATGTTTTGGTGTAGTGTGTGTGTGTGTGTGTGTGTGTGTGTGTGTGTGTGTGTGTGTGTGTGTGTGTGTGTGTGTGTGTGTGTGTGTGTGTGACGAAACGCTTCCATTAGTCTTGTGGGTGACATTCATACTGTGCTTTGGGGACCACCAACAGTTGCCTTAACTCATGTGTGTGTGTGTGTGTGTGTGTGTGTGTGTGTGTGTGTGTGTGTGTGTGTGTGTGGTTACTACAGTCTGTGTGAGTCAAAGCATATGCATGTGTTTGAGTTCCGAATCCCAAAATCTGCTTCTTTTTAATAGTCAGTTCAAGTGATATTATTCCTCATAATCTGCTCTAATAAAACAGCTTCCCGATGCAGAGCTGAGAGTGTTGCACATGTCTGCATCTTTATTTCCACATCCGAGACTTGAGAACTTCAGTTATCAGCGTGATTTGGAACATGGTAAATAACATCTGAATCTCAATAAGATTTGAATCTGAACCCATCAAAGTGAATTCATATTTTGCTGGTCGGAGCAAACAAATGCAAACATGCATATGAGTATTTACAACATTTAGTTTTCCATGAGCTCACAGCATCACAGTGAGTGTTGACTCATTGTGGCCTCAAAAAAGTCATTAAAATCACACTTAAGTTCACTCTCAGAGAAACGTGAACCTTGTTAGGTTTATAGTAGAACAACATGTTATACTCTATGGTACTAATATGCACCTTTAGGACTTGATCAGGAATAAAGTTGTCTAGCTGTTTTACCTCTAGTCATTCAAAATAATAAAATAAAAATGCACAATCAATTTGCAAGCAAAATGACAGATGCGAAATAGTGCGTCCACACTTCCCTACTGTAGTAGGCGAAACACAGTATGTGACGAGAGCAGTGTCTGAATTTACAGAGCTCATTAAAGTGTAGGGAAAAAGTCCCCGGATGATCATCTTCTTCCGGTGAGATCCTGAAGTGTGATACGATGGACACTTTACTATCCCATGAGGCCACAGGAGAGGATCTGTGTATACAGTGAAGCGACAAACTGACATTTATACGCAATCATACTACACTCTTAGCAGTCGTGATTATTATTTATCAAGAGAGTGTGTGATTTCGGACGCGGTCGTGGTGTTATAGTAATGTTAGTGGAATATGTCATGTGATTCACTACACCTGCGGTTCCTCTGAACTTCAGGAGAAATGACTTCATTCAGCCAGTAAAACCACAGAAACACCAGCTGACACTTCAACAGCACTCAACAAATATCTCAGACTAATTGAAATGCTTTTTACTCAGACATTGCTAGTAAATTCCAATGAATAAGTATGACGAAACGCAAGTAACATTGAATTAAATATAAAGACTTTTATAAAGACTTATTGAACTGATCTGAATCAACACTGAGCTGATTTCAGTTTAATGATGACTGAGTTGCTTTACAGCACAATTGAATCGTTATTTTCCTGTTTATCACTGTAAAGCTGCTTTGAAACAATCTGTGTTGGATAAAGCGCTATAGAAATAAAGGTGACTTGACTAGCATTTGGTAGACGTTCTACTAAGTAACTTTGCAACTACATGTCAACTAACTCTCATGTCTTCAGGTTAGTAGAATAAGTCGACATGTAGTTGCAAAGTTACTGAATGTCTGAAGTGGACCACTGAAATTAAGTGTTTCCTATTTCCTTATGATGAATGATGAAGAAAAGAGACATCAGCAATTCAGACAAGCAGATGATATTGATCTCGTTAAGTGTCTAAATAAACACTTATTTCAGGACATCAGGTGTGTCTGAGACAGGTGTCAATCAAAGCTTTATTCACAACATTACAATATTGACAAAGCATTTAAGTACTTAATCAGCCATGTGTTGGAAGTGACAGATAAACGGATGCTGGACAGGCAGATCCACTCGAGATGTAATGAGGACTGAGAGTCAAGACGACGCGAGATTCCAGGAAGGAGTGTGTGATTTCTGCAGAGAAGCACGACACACTCCTGCAGTGTTTACTGAGGAACGGACGGGCATGTCTTAATGCTGTAGTGCGGAAACCCAAGATCTGATGTCCAAGGAGAGAATTCAGACGATCCAGGGAACCTATTGTGGGAGTCAGGAGTAGAACTGACAGATTCCTGAAGAACTCCAACAATTAAACAAAGCTTACACTACCATTCTGAGGTTTGGGGTCAGTAAACTACTACTATACACCAAAGATGCATCAAAAGTGACATTAAAGACATTATGTTAATGCTACTGTACTCTTGCTGTTCCTTTGGACTTTCTACTCATCAAAAATAATCACATAATAATACTTCACAATATTACTGCTTTTACTATATTGCTGTTAAAATAAACGCAGCCTTATTTCAAAAACATTATATCTGCAAATGTAAATCCTCCTATAAAGGATTCCTGTATATTCTAAAGCTGTGTTGTTTGTATGGATGCTCATATATCTGTCACTTTCCATAAATAGGGTCCAAAATGTGGCCTAATGGTTTTAAAAATGGGATTTGTGCATCTAATGCTTCACAATTAAGTGTTCCCTATGAAGTGCTATCTTCTCTCAGCACTTTGATGGTTCTTTATTTCCCTGTCTTTGGCAGTTTCATGAGCTCTCCATGACGAGTAGCATCATGCATAATTCATAATTCTGACTCAAACGTACCTTGAACGGTTAAAATGTTTCATTTGCTCTTGATTCATCAAGTTTATTGGTTGTCATAGTGGCCGTCTGTTTCCTTTATGGGTCATTGGTAATTAGTCATTAGTTTGTATGCATGCATAGATCATGTTCTGCTTCATGAAGAGAATATTTAACATGCTGCACTGCCCCCTACTGGCGAACCTGGATAAAGAAATAATAAACGCTAGAAGTTGTCACTGTATTTATGTTAAACTATACGATTCATGAGATGTGACAGAATCACGTTATTAAACAGAATATTCAGGTCTATATCAAAGGCCACACACCTACAGTACATCATCCCGATAATAAGTTGTTGTTTTAAGGAATTTAAAGTTTAAAATGAAAGCTTAATAATTTCGACACTCTCTGTCCATCACATTAACACACACAATGAGTGTATTTGTACCGGTAGAGCATGAGACTGGAATCTTTCCTCATCTTTTTTTCCATATCTCACAGACATGTGGCTTATAGATGCACAGGTGTCGTCATCACATGCCAGTCTCGTCTCCTCCATTCCTGACACTGCTGGAGTGAATCAGGATCAGTGTGAGAAGCTCATGTGTTGGCCTGTGGATGTGAAGCAGGTTTGACAGCTCACAATTTCATGCACTGTGTCTACTGTACATTCTAAATATATTTATTTATGTCACTATTTTTAGAACTTTCATACTCGGTTTCCACTTGTATATTGCATATATTTCTATATAGGTGTCATTTTTTGCAAGTGTACACATATGTTTTTAGACACATATGTTAACAAATATTAAACATTTTCAATGTTATTGCTCTGGAAAAAGAAAGATATTTTTAATGCATGTTGGGTCTAGTGGGGTATGTTGTAACAAACATACCCCACATAAAACATATATATATATATATATATATATATATATATATGGTAACACTTTATTTAAACTAACCCTAAATCAACCCCTATTCCTAAGTACATGTAGTTAATTATTATTACTCAGTACTTAAATGTATAATTACACTGCAACACAGACACCTTAAAATAAACCGCGTGTGTGTGTGTATGAGAGAGAGAGAGAGTGGATTTTTTTATATGAACTGTAAGTTTGTCATATTGTAATGGATTTTCAGCAGTTGATAAACAGTATAAAAAGTTCTAAAAAGAAAAAAGTAAACAATCTATCAATCAGTTGTACAATAAATTGCATTGTAATTAATGAATTGGATATAATTCTAAACCTAACACGTGACACTTTCTGTGAACATATTTCAAGGTTTCAGTTCAAATCTGCCATCATTAGTGACTTCTGTCCTCATGCATGTCAGAGTGGTTTTAGCTGGTTATGCAACACATTTTATAAAGTTATAAATATGTACATTTAGTTTGAGGAACAGAATGATTTATGACTGTAGGTGTTTGAGACCAGTAAATGAGCTGGTTCATCATATAGAACCTTGAATCTTCCTCTTGTGTCAATAAACCCCTCTGTAATTTAGATAAATATCTCACTGCTCTGGTGTTAACACTTTTACTGCTGCAGAATGACTATCCCCCTCCCACATGATAATGAAAGGTTAACACACTCATGAATGACTCAGTCTTGAAGTGTAAGAATGCTAGACAGACAGCAGGGGGCGCCATTGACTCACAAATTTCTTCTACACAGGTTCCACACTGTCCTCTCACACACACACACACACACAGACACACTCCTGTGAGTGGGGTTTCTGTAGATGGCACAGACAGATCGTCCTGAAAGGTTTGTGTGAGTGTGTGAAGTGCTTGTGTGGGGCAGGAGGAGACGGCTCTTTTATTTCTTGACCTCTCACACATGTGACACACTCATCAGAGTAAAACGCCACTGAACGGTGCCATAAATACCACAGGAATGTTGAGAAGCTTACACAGGCCTGAGAAACTCCCACACACGTCAACACACACACACATGGACGCTATTCATTGAGAAATTACTTTATTTTTCGGCACATTAGGAAAAATATTTGGATTTTTGCTGTTGCCACATGCGTGATCCTAAATCTTTTGAGTCTGTGATCCGCACCAGTGGTACCAGTCCCCCTAAACCAACCGCACAAACCAGTTTGCCATGCAGTGACGTTAAAAAGCATTCAGCAATTGTGTGTCGGCATGAAAGCATGTGAGAGTTTCCCCACTCATCAACACAAAATTAAATATAAAACAAAGTATATGATTAAGTCAATTCCCCAGATGTTCGGCTGGACTGGGCTCTCCACTTCAGTGTGGTTTTGGCTGTGTGTTTTAGTTTACTGTTGTGTTGAAAGGAGAATCATCCTCCCGCTCCCAGAGCTCGACACGTTCTCCTCCAGGAGCCTTTTTTTTCTCTCTTCCCCAGTTCCAATCATTTTTTCTTCAAGTTTTCCAGTCTGTGCCGCAGAGCAATATCAACACGAGCGTGATGCTTCACTGCAGGAATGGTGTTGTCTGAGGTTTGTGTTGCAGAAAATGAAAAATAGTTCAGCTTTAGGCTGATCAGATGATTGTCTCGCATCCAGCGGGGAACTTTCTGCTGCCTTTCTTTGCAAGCCAGATTTATTAAAGGAATAATTCAACCCCCAAATAAAAGTCATTCCGTACATCTGATTTTCATTCTTCCGTCAAACACAAGAAAATGTTCGACAGAAAATCTCTAAACTGCTATTTTCCATAAAGTTAAATCATGTCATTATCATCTGAGAATATTCCCCTCCACAGCTTTCCAGTCTGATTTGTGCTTCACGATTATATTAGTAGACCCACAAAACCAATGACTTTAGGCATCATTGATGATCTCGATGCCTCTAATATAAGATGGAAAACTCGGCCAGATATCTTCAGTCTTCCTCAGAAGAAAGAACATCATACAGGTTTGGAACGTCATGAGGGAGAGCAAGTGATGCCAGGATTTTCATCAATTGGTGAAATATTTGCTAGCATTTAAACAGTTCACAACACGTCCTGCGCACACACTCGGATCTGGAGGATGGCCAGCTCTGGGCAGAACTGTAGCTGTTCCACGTCTTTTTAATGATGTTCTTTTCAGTGCTTTGAGGTGGTGGTGGGATCACGGTGTGGAAAATTCCCGGGATAGGATTTTTCAGAAGACTGTCTTGATCAGTTTAGAATGTTCTCGTGATGAACGTTTCCTTGGAAGATGCGCAGTATAATGTTAAATGTCTTAAATGTGCAGTCGTTTAGTAACCTGACGAGAAGAGTGTGTTGCTTTATAGGGAATTCGAGAGTATGAAAACAAGATCTTTCTTAGAGAACTTTGATGAAACACAATAAAAGTTGTTTTAATAAGCACTGTCTCTTTTATTAATTTATAGATATTATCACCTATTTGGGTTTCCAACACTATTATAGAGAAGCCCTCGTTAAAGGATCTTGATCACGTGAGGTGCGATTCGTCCTCATGTGTTTTAGGTTCAGTTCTGGAATTCTGTGATGCATCACGCTTTCCTACTCGGACGGTGCGGGATGATTATAATAATTGATCTGTTTGGGACAAACACACACACACACACACTGCATCTGCATTGAGTTTGTTCCGTGTTCTCATTACGCGCTCCATCTGGATTCCTCATCTCACACACACGCCGATTGTTTCCGATGATTTACCGGAATCAAAGACTCTGGAATGACTCCATGAGATAGTATCGTGGAATAAATAAACATTAGTGTGGCAATTGAGCGCCGGAACATCAGCAGAGCACTAACGCGCATGCGCAAAGCAGCCAGAGGGCGCGAGTGATTGGAGTCTGACCTCCTCACCCGCTACACCCCCTTCACAACCCACAGCAAGAGGTCGAGCGGTCTTAGCAAAAGTTACTAGTTATAGGGCTTAGCTGTTTCTCAAGGATTTAAAACGTCTCAGTATTAAAGGGACCGTTCACCCAGAAATGAAAATTCTGTCATCATTTACTGATCCACAAGTTGTTCCAAACCTGTATTCATTTCTTTGTTCTGCTGAACGCAAAAGAAGATATTTTGGGTAACCAAACGGTTGATGGGACCCATTGACTTCCATAGTATTAAAAAAAAATACAGTGGAATTAGTCAGTGGGGTCCATAAACTTTTTAGTCACCGACATTCTTCAAAATATCTTCTTTTGTGTTCATACAGGTTTGAAACAAGTTTGTGGATAAGTAAATTATGACAGAATTAAACATTTTGGGTGAGCTATCCCATGTTAGATTACAATTTATTTTCACTAGTTGAAAAACGGCGCTATCGTAAGTCTGAGGAGGTGAGTAGCTACTATAGGTTTTCATATCACTAATATATATATAAAAACGTTTTGTTTAAAAGATAATTAACGGTTAGACTGTGAATGTACAGCCAAAGTAGTGTATAATAAAGCGCGAGACGAACCTCACAGACCGCGCCTCGAAAATGACATTTGTATTCACGTGTAATATTTCACAGATTCTCTATAAAGCCGAAATTCCACACCCTAAAAGTCTAAGTATAATTCTCATAGCGCTAGACCCCCGACCACACACGGCGTCTCCAAAGCAAGTTACCTACCTAGACAGCATCATAGTGTCATTCATGTGTGTTACAGGCGCGTAACGGAGTCGACAGGCGCATCTGGAGATGCTAATATTGCAGCTCTTGTAAGATAAATTGCTTGTTTATCATTTGTAAGTCGCTATTATCAAGCGTTTGCTAAAAATACATGCGAAACAAAAATGCTGTCTGCCACTATGATGCTCAAAAAAATGCAGTACGCGACTCCGCCAGATGTAAGACCCACGACCACCCACTGGACGCGTCTGAAAACAAAGCGAGTTGCTGCTAAGACAGCATTTTTGTGGCATAATTGGCGCGCGTGAATCCACAGAATCCTGTGTGCTCATTTGACGGGCAAAGATATTACACTATTACCCAAAACACCACGCGCCGCCGCATATGATGCCCAAAAATGCCGTCTAGGTAGGCGGCTTACTAGGGTTTGAAACAGAGCCTCCCTCTCTAATACAGTTTGTGTCTGGAATTGTGTGTGTTTGAGGGGGGCTCAGTCGAGTTTCTCACCTTGGCTCTCTCTCCGTCACCCCTCCTCTCTCTCTCTCTCCCTCTCCCTCTCTCTCTCTCAGTGCGCGAGCGTGTGTCAGTGTGTGTCTGTCTCATGAACGGAACTGACCGCTGCTGGATCTGTGAGTAACATTCATTCACCAACAGACAACGGGACTAAACCAATCGATCTGGATTTATTTCCCCACACACCCGCTCTTGAATGAGGTTTAGAGGTTCAGACGGGATTCACAGATTCAGGTGAGTTATCAAAACACTTCAAGTGCATCTTGCATTTTGCAATCATAATTGGAGATATAGCATCATATAGTATAGTTAAGCATGTGATTTGTTAAGTCAGGTGAGTGAGAGCTTTTCAGATCACAACCAGCTCATCTAATTACATTGAATGCATTACATTATGAAAATTCAGCTTGGTTACCATTGTTCCCCATACATACTATAAACGAGTGATTGTTACTACAGTAAATCTTTGTTGGTGTGATATTAATATAAAAGCTTTGAATGAATTTCAAATGCAGTGAATGATATTTAATCAGCCAGTGTTCATTAAGTGTGTTCTGTTGTATCTATATAGTTATGAATAATATTGATTAAACAATAACGAGGGCGGCACTGTGCACTGCTCATATTCTCTGACAGGTGAGCGAGAACTTTTCTCTTTTTTAATGGTGATTTAACAGAGCGCTCCAAACTGGGTTTCCTTCCCGGTCCACGAGCGATGCCAAGCAAAGCAACTCTACACGAGTCTTCTTAGGTATGCGTGACACCGTCAAGATTTCTGCTTCCCCTGATGGACGTGGCACACACACGTTTGTGTGTGTGTTTGTGTGGATTCCTGTGATTTTATTGCAGTGAAGCCCCTCTCTGGTTTCCCTGAGGTCACAGATGAACTGTAGAGTTAAACTTTGGGAAAAACATTTACGCCAGCTCAGTTTACTGATCCTGCCCACTGCTGGCCCAGAAGAAAAGGGGAAAAAATCAGACGTTTCAAGAGCTGTCAAAACGAAAGGCTCTGTGTTTACTAGTAAAGTCAAAGGTGTAGCAAACCGTGTGTTGGTTTGATTCTTGACCTACTTACTACCAAAAACCATCTAAACTCTGTCATCGTGTACTCATCCTCATGTTGTATGAGTTTCTTCTCCTGTGGAACACAAAAGGAGATATTTAGCACAATGTTTATGCTCCTCTTTTCCATACAATGAATCAAATCTACGAAAAGCACCGTAAAAAAAAGTCTTCTGAAGCTTTACGAGAGGAACAGACTAAAATTGAAGTTATTTTTTCACTGAAAAGCTTCCCTACTGTCATAGCTCTTAAATCTTATTTGTATTTGCGCATATTTAAATGTTTATGAAAGTGATGCTGAATACCATCAGTTCTCACAGATCATGTGACGGATGTTAAAATGTTTTGAAAAAGATGGAATATTTCCTTAAGTGTCTGTTTCCTCACAAAAAAAACCTGTCATTTTATTTCAGAAGACTTGGTCGAGTAGACTACTTTATTATATTGTTTTTTGTCCGTTTCGTAGTTCCACTTCCCCTGGTCACCATATGCGTTCATTGTATGAAAAGAGCAGCTTGTACATTCTCCTAAACGTCTCCTTTTGTATCCCACAGAAGGACGAAATTCCCACGATATGAGGGTGAGTAAATTCAAAATTTCTATTTTTGGGTGAACTATTTCTTTAATTCGCACACATCATACTCTTCTGTGACGATGCACTGAATGCATATGATGTGTGCCATGTGTGATTTTGGGTCCCACTCCCGTTTTCGCGTTATGTTCCTGTTCTCCTGCATTTTAAGACATAATTGGGCCGTATTTTCAGCGCTGGGCAACATTAGAGCGTTTTTCAACTTCAGTGAAAGGTTTGGATCTGACACAGCCTTGGCTCGGTCCACCTTAGCAGCTAAAGTCAACATGGCCTATATTTCACTCTCCTCCTCTTCCAGCACAGGAAGCTTCATCTGTGTGTTTGTGTGTGTGTGTGTGTGTGTGTGTGCGCATGACACCCTTTTCTCTTTTGTCGCCAACAAAAAAAGCCCCTCCACTAACTTTAACTGCTTTACTGGACTTACCTCTTAAAAGTGTCGTATCATGAATCAAATGATGATCTTTCAAGATAAAAGAGTTTGATGTACTTTGAAAACAACTTTTCGAACTTTTAGGAACATTTATTAAAGTGTTGCAAACTTCCAAAACTCTCTAATGTCAGACAGATAAATACATTTGAGCATATGACCATCCATATTGCATAATGTAAAGAGTAAAATGTGGGAAACAGACACATTTAACCACTAAATGACTGTTTTTGGTTTACTTACACTAGAGTGGATCTTAGGATAAAAACATTATTATATTAAATATTTTTGTATGTGTGAAGAATGTGTGATATGACCTCTTTAAGAGTTGTGCATTGCTCCTGCTTTTGTCTGTCTGTTTATGCATGTGATTTTAAGCATGTCAAGAGGTCAGGGGTCATAAAATAGCAGGTGACAGCCGTAAAAGTGTAATTGTGGGAGTGTGTGCGCTTGTAGTTATTCTATGCCGTGCAACTCCTGCGCTGTAACTTTTGGGGTGTGCCTAAACACACACACACACACACACACACACAGAGAGTTCTGTCCAGTCGGAGAGCGGCGTTAAATGATTCAATCTGTTGTAGCCTTGGCACCTTAAGACTTCGTGTGTGTGTGTGTGTGTGTGTGTGTGTGTGTGTGTGTGTGTGTGTGTGTGTGTGTGTATGTGAGCAAGAGTGGTGCACAAAATGTGTTTGTCAGTATTTGAACACTTCATAAAATTATTTGTGGTTTCCCTCCTGAGTTCAAAGCTGGTGATGCCTAGCGGTGCAATTTTTGTTGTCAACTGGAAAAAGATGTGTGTGTGTGTGTGTGTGTGTGTGTGTGTGTGTGTGTGTGTGTGTGTGTGTACTTATGTGTGAGTCTGCATGTTATTTTACACAACACCCATGCATTAAACCCCCAACACCACCCTAAACCACACACATGTTTGCATATATATCTAAATGAGGACATGCCATAGACTTCTATTGTTTTTATATATATATTTTTATATATATATATACCTCTATTGTATTTGGACGTCTCTAAAGAAAGGTTTTGCTAGATTAGTTTTAACGAATCTCTGGCAGAATGTCTGTCCCCAAAGTAAAATTGCAGAACTGTGAAGCAACACATGATGTATTACTGCATAGATTCTCAAAAAAATCTTCTAATTATTTTCAAATCAGCAATCAATGCATGAGCCGGTGGTCATGTGTGTTTCTGTTTCTGTGAGTGTGTGTGTGTGTGTGTGTGGTTAAGGATCAGGTTCTGCTGTTTTAGTAAGGGCTGGGTTTGGTCCGTGTGTGTGAAGGAAGGGTCTGGTCGCAGTGGCTGCATTCTTTTACCAGGCGGATTTCTTTCCACTCGCACATTAGTAGTCATGCATTTTGACTTGCATCAGTTTTGCTTCCCAGATTCCTCAAATAATGTCCTGTTGTTACTTTATTAAGTGATCAAAATGCTCCATTTTCACCTGTTGAACCATACAACAGGTGAAAAACAAATCCTAGGACGGACGCGAGACTCCATAAACACAGCAGAGCAGGTCCATAGTTCTCAACACTAATGTACGTAAAATCAACAGCGATCCTCCATTTTCTGTTGAGTAATTCATGTTGACAGCAAACATGCCTTTCTGTTATATCTTGTTATTGCAATCTTTAAAGGAAAATTGGTATTGAAGAGCGAGAGCGAAGCACACGTGATTGTTCTCGGTTGAGACGCTCTGGATTAGTTTGTCCAGACCGATTTCTCTCCCCCATTACAATCAACATGAACATTCGCAACTCATTTTACTCCCATAATGTGATGTGTTTCCAAATGAAAGAGGATATTCAGGAAGAAAATTGTATCCATCGGGAATTGACTGAGAAGTGGGCGTTTCATTCAGACTGGAGTCAAACCTGAACCGTTATTTTAGTATTATTTATTATTATTATTTATTATTATTTATTTTTTTGTGCTTTTGTCATTTTTATTAGTTTTTTTATTTATTTAAATATGACTATAGTACATTTAATTTATTTTTTACTAGATTTAGTAGAGTTTTAGTTTTATTTCCTGTTTTAGTACTTCTACTTAAACTAAAAATAGAAACGGAAAATATTCATCTATTTTTTGTAGAAAAAAACAAACAGTTTTTCATCTAATATTTATATTTTATTTCACTTAACACATTTTTTTAAATAGTTTTAAATTTAGTTAACAACTATATCCCTGGACCTGAATGTGAGTTTGCTCAAGAAATGTTTAAATATTTACTCGGTTTTTAGTTAACATTATCCATCAGCCTGTACATGCAGCCAAGTTATTATAATCTGACGAAAGATTATAAAGACAGATGTTATCTTTACACTGGGATACAAGACAGTATTTTAGCATGAAAAAAAATTACAATTCACCTTTAAATCTGAAGTGTATTTAGTTGTCATCTGAGCTTGTGCACTTGTGTTATGTGTGTATGTCTCAGTTCTGATAAATGCACACACACACACACACACACACACACGGTGGAGAAACTCAACTCTCCATATTTAGTCATTCTGTAAGAGATGTCCATTCTTCATTATGATGCATCTCTCTCTCTCTCTCTCTCTCTCTCTCTCTCTCTCTCTCTCTCTCTCTCTCTCTCTCTCCCTCTCTCTCTCTCTCTCTGTCTCTCTTATATATATATTTAATCTCTACTTTGACATCCTTTATCTTCAGCCACTATCTATCTTTTCTATCCTCCCACATATCGTCCCTGTCCTCTGTTCTGTCCATATTTGTCCCTCTTTTTGTCTCAAACCTTTCACCTATTTCTGTCTCATGCTCTTGATGTGTGTGTGTGTGAATCAGAGGCATGTGTATTCTTTCCTCCGAATCAGACAGATCCGTCAGTAAATGATGTTGTGGTGTGGACACACACACTGTGTAAACACAAAAAGACCACACAATGAGAATATGTGTGTATACATACAATGGGGAAAACGTCTGAGACCGCACTGACATTATTTTTTTCATTTAATTCTGGAAAATAAGTAAAGTTTTAGGACTTGAAATTGTGGCTTTTCTGTAGCTCAAACAGTCGAGCATATATATATATATATATATATATATATATATATTAGGGCTGTCAAAAGATTAATCGCGATTAATCGCATCCAAAATAAAAGTTTGTGTTTGTGTATGTGTGTGTACTGTGTATAATTTTGTATATATAAATACACACACATGCGTGTGTATATTTAAGAAATATTTGCATACATATACTGTATATATTTATATATAATTTATACATTTTTTATATAAAAATTACACATTTTTCTTAAATATATACAAGCATGTGTGTGTATTTATATATACAAATTTAATTATACACAGTACACACACATATATTATTTAAACACAAACTTATTTTGGATGCGATTAATCGTGATTATATATATATATATATATACACACACACACACACATGTATTTCTGTATGACTAATATATATATTAGATCTAAATAAAAAAGTAATTTTGTTCAAGTTAATATTGTGTAAAATAGCTGTTCATATAAATTTAGCAAACTGAAAAAAGAAAATTATACTCCTTATTTGTATTATATGTAGGCCCCGGGAATATCCTTGATATCGGCATCGGTCAGTTGCTAATTTGTGGGAAAAGTTACATTTTTGCTCCCATTTAAGCACAAAATGATGGAACATTCTCAAATAATGCTGGAGACATTGATCATCAGTTTTTTTTATCACAGTCTCATTGTTTTTTGTCAAATTGTTATGTCGATAACTTAAATTTTTTAACTGAATTAGAAAAGACTGCAAAAAAGAAGCATTTTCAGTAGTGGTCTCAGACCCTTATACGTGTACGTCTGTGTGTTTATGCTAGAGTGATCGAGCGAGGGAGAGAAAGAGAGAGGTGGGGTGAGAGAGTTCGACTGACAGCGTGAGGGTCAAATAATGAGCTTAATTCTCTGTTTGGTGTTTGATGATGTGTGACTGAAGAGATGTGTGTGTGTGTGTGTGTGTGTGTGGAGAGATGTGTGAGTTTAAGGTGGCAGAAACAGAGAAAAAAAGGACCATTTTAGGGCTAGTGTCTTCAAATATCTAACAAATGCTCTACAATTCTCTTCACAAACACACAACTGTCAGGCTTTGTAGCTTCGTAATACTAATGCTATCATTTGCTTGCCCAAAAAGGACACAAAAGCACCATAAAAAATGTAATTAATGTAGTGCACTGTAGCTTTCTTGATTGAGTTGGATGAATTTGTGAACTGAATCAACTGAATCATTGGAAAGATGATTCATGTCTGATTCTCTATGAGCTTGTCAATATTGCCAGTAAACGACACCACATTCCGTTTGTTTCTCACACATAGCTATGGAATGGTTTCAGGAGAATTTCAGGAGTGCTTTTGTACGCTTTTTGATGCCTGACAGCTTCATTGTAGTTGCATGGGAAGAGCATGATGTAGTAACAGCTGTGACGTGAAACCTGTACGAATCTGAGCGTCTCATCTAGTTTTCAGCACAGTAATAATGATGAATTTATCTGGCTTGCGTTTAAATGAAGTATGGTTTTTAACAGAATTCAGCAGATGTGTATAACGTGCTTTTACAGTCATTATTTGAGGGTCCGGCTGTACCGTTGCAAAGGGGCCCGAGCAGAAAGAGCCGCATTGATATTCACATCACACACACACAGTGACAGGTCCTAAGAGAGGAGTTTTACTCTGGTTTCATGGTTCATTGCTCTTTGTAGTGCTGTAGAAGTGTGATTGGGCTCAGATACACGCTCATGTCAAACTGTTTCTCATTAACTCTAAACAGCGTGCGGATCTCATCAGATTCCCCCCCGGCGGATCATATGAGCGTCGACCTGCGGATCCAAGCATCAGGAGAGTTTGAGAGTATCCAGTTTTATACGTTCGGTGTCCGTCCGGATCATGGCTCGTAGGACGCGGAACGGACTGTGACCGCAGATTCCTCCAGCAGTCGAGGTAGTACTCTTTCTTTGTTTTAAAACACGATAAATATCACCATTCCATAGAAAAGTATCTGAGCAAAGCAACATTACATTAAACGCTCTCATTCAAAATCCCCAACGGCCCCACGAAAACATTAGGAATCTCAGCATGTGTTTACCAAGACCAAATTAACCCATCTGCGGTGTATTTCTGCATGCGTGGCTTTCCTAAAATGGCTCTTTTGGTTGAAATGCCTATTAATGAGTATTTCTAAAACACACTTGCACAAGTTGCTCATTCCTTTAACTCTTCTAGTTCAGTGTGTGCATCGTCCCGCAGCGTTTGTGAGAACTCAGATCTCATGTGTTGTTGAGGAGAGTGTGCTGTTACTTAACTAAGTGATCACCGCTTTCACCTGCTGAACCATGAAACGGGTGCGCGTTGAAGGAGGAACCCGAGCATATCTAGACACTTTTGATTTGGGTCTGTAAGCAAGCACTTAGGAATCACCCTAGGAACCGCATAGCAGAGCACTAAAATCTCATTAGAACATCTCTGCAACTGCATAGCGACGCTCTGCCGACCCACTAGCATCATGGCAGCACATTTCACAAATGATTGCAAATATGCAAAACTAGGATTTAAAACTACTAAACAACTAAAATATCAAGCAGCTGCATATATTTAGCATTATATTTAACAACTTACTGTATTTGATTTACTGCTGCGAGTGTATTAATACCTACAAACCAACATTTGGTCCAAACCACCTAGCCCCTATTATTAAGTGATGGCCTAATTTAGATGAATCCCATTCTGGGATATTTTGCTTGTTTATTTATTTATTTATTTTTAAATTTAGTCTTCTAACTGCTCATATGTATTATAATATATAAGTTGCATTATATAAAGGTTAAGCTCCATTTTTTTACTGACCATTTATTGGAAAAATAAGTTTCTTTTTAGGCTCTGTTTGGTATTAATAGACCTTTTTTTTGGGGCTTTTTTTTTTTTTTTGGCATTTTCTTTTATGCACATCAATTATGCTGTGGTATCATTGTAATTCCATTCATTTTTGGACATGGTCTTTACTATATAAATCTTACGGTGAGTGAATATAGTTGATTAACTGAGTTTAGTTTGATTTATTAACGTTGTGTTGCCGTTCCATTTCCAGACGCACACTGCTGAGGGTTGATTCCAGGAAAGTCGTCTATCTACTGGACGTTTTCTGGCTGGAGTTGTCGTTCTGAGATATCACACGTCCGCCAGACCCCGCCAGTCTGAGGAGACGCTACAACCATATTTGTTTATTTGACTTCCCCCTCTCTACCCATCCATCTGGATACGTTTCTCCCCATCCCACATTCATCATTCTCTCCCGTGACATCATGTGGAGTTTTCGGAACTTGCTTTCTCTGCTAACTGTGTTTCAAGCCTCAAGCCACAGTCCCAACCCATTCGCCGGGCCTCAGGCGACACCGACGGACCCCTGCTATGACGAGACGGGCGCCGCCCGCCGATGTATCCCAGAGTTCATCAATGCAGCGTTCGGTCAGGAGGTCGGCGTGTCGAGTGTCTGCGGGCGGCCGGCGTCTCGCTCGTGCAGTTTAGTTGAACGCGACGACCGTCCCGCCGTGCGCTCGTGCCAAGTCTGCGACGCATCGGACCCTCGCAACGCACACCCTCCCAGCTACCTCACCGACCTGAACTCTGCCCACAACCTCACGTGCTGGCAGTCGGAGAACCTGCAGGGCTCGCCGCTCAACGTAACGCTCACACTGTCGCTCGGGAAGAAGTTTGAAATCACGTATGTCAGCCTGCAGTTCTGTTCCCCTCGTCCCGAATCCCTGGCCATCTATAAGAGCATGGACTACGGCCGCACTTGGACGCCCTACCAATTCTACTCGTCGCAATGCCGTCGCATGTACAACCGACCCAACAAAGCGGCGATCACCAAGCAGAACGAGCAGGAGGCTTTGTGCACGGACGGACACACTGATCTCTACCCGCTTTCCGGCGGCCTTATCGCTTTCAGCACGCTAGACGGACGCCCATCAGGGAAGGACTTCGACTCGAGTCCTGTTCTACAGGACTGGGTTACGGTCACTGATATTCGTGTGGTCTTCAGTCGCCCGCAGCACCTCAGAGCGCTGCCCATGTCGGGACGCGAGAGCGAAGACCCGCTCGGGACGCCCGCTACGTATTATTACGCGGTTGGCGACTTCCAAGTGGGCGGGAGGTGTAAATGCAACGGCCACGCCTCCAGGTGTGTGCGAGAGAAGGACGGAAAGCTGGTGTGTGAATGCAAACACAACACAGAGGGTCCGGAGTGTGACCGCTGCAAACCGTTTCACTATGACCGGCCCTGGCAGCGCGCCACTGCGAAAGAAGCCAACGAGTGTTTACGTGAGTTAAAATGTTGTTCAATCCTCATTAGCTATTCCAAAACCTAGTGAGCAGCCTTGTTGACTACAGGCACCCTTAAACGCATGTTCACACCTAGTAAGATTAGTCAAGTTAATGATACAGATTGTGTCATTATTGAGCTCAATAATAGTTCTGAATATTAAGTGTCTTTTAAACTAAGAGTGATAACGATAAACATATTCTCATATGTCCACACCACAGCTATAACGACAACGACACAGAGCATTTAAAGCAGCAGACGCGCTTATAATAAACGTTGGTGTGGACACTAATGTAGTTATCAGTATCTTTATAGCTGGTGTGAATGATTTGTATGCTCTTCATATGCACTTTAGCAAAATACTACCGTCCGAACTCTACTGAAATCAATTGTGACTCTATTGAAATCGTGGCTCACAATAGTTTGGCTGTAGTATTTTGCTAAACTAATGACGTGATTCTCTTAAGTACACAAATCTAGCTTAAAATAGGTTAAATATGTTTTGCTACATTTCAGTACTGAATGAAATGTTAAGCTAAATATCAGCAACTATCACTTGGCCAACTAAATTAGAGGACTGGAGCTGTGAATCAGCATTTCTTCAATGTCTGCCATGCTGAATGGTAGAATGTTTGTCACTGGGTTAGGTTAGCACTTTAGATTTGCATTAATTTTGGCCAAAATAAGGAACAGTATCTAAAGCATCTCCCTAGATTTGAAACAGAGCTACAGTGTGGTGTTATGAAACGATCACTTGGCAAAAACGTGAAGGTTAATTCTCATCGCATCTCACGTCTGAACTTGATTTATTGGGTTTGGATTACTTCGGGTGTATCTGTATTAATTCTGGATGCATTCCATAGAATACATACAGACTGACACACGAGTGCAGGACAGAGATTTGTGTTTGCGTATGTCTGTCTTGCAGTATGTTAATCTTTACATAAACCTCTTCTCTCAGGATATGTCTGAACAGTCGACGCTCAGAGCAGAACGCTGCTGACAGCAGAATGAGAGTACTAGGCGTTTCACACCGCACACGAAAACAACGTTTATTTCTTTTGGCGGCCATATTAACACTGAATTCACACTGGCTGCGCCGTGTAGCAGACGCATAGGTGCGAACGCATTTTTGATGGACATAATATGCTAGACCCTGCAGAAAATGCATCAATTTATCAACAGACTTTTGCAATATAGGGTCTTATAAAGCAACACAAACACTTTCTGTTCAGTGAATTTGACTAAATCCAGATGAATGAAGCAGTTTATAGCTACAGCTTATGTAAAAATGTCATGAATTTATGTTAAATATAGTTAAGTACAGTGTTGGGTAAGTTACTCTAAAAAAGTAATTACATCTTCATCGGTGTAGTTAAATTACTGTACTAATTACTCTCTCTTAAAAGTATTGGATTACTTATTACTAATTACTTTCTAAATCCCATATCAATCTCGACCAGCTGAACAATACTAGGAAAGGCATGAAACTACTCTTTTAATTCTTTCAAATAAATAATGCAAAATTTCATAAATTATTCTTGATTGAACTGAGCAAAGCTTATAAAGCGAGAAAGGTACAATAAAAATGTACATTTAACATTAGACGTTAACTTCTGATACTATTGTTTTATATTGAGTTGTTCTATAGTATATATTTCAGTATTTAATGTAATTACATCAGAAGGAACTGCAATTAAATTACAGAAAACAAAGTACCATGGTAATATACCATTATTGTACCATAACGCTGTAGTTTTTTAAAGGATTCTAACTAATTTTTATAGATGTACATATATCCATATGTTGAAGATCAGTAGCAGCTGCAGATATTTATCTTATCTTATCTTATCAGACAGCAGTATTATTGCAGAACGAAAAATTAGCTGAATAGTGTAAATGCATCAATCTTTGTGTCAGGAAAGATATATCGTGTCCAAATGCTCCAGTCTGGCAGTCCTGACACTCCATTAGTATCGCTAATGTCTTCCATAAATCTCTCTGCCTCGTCTAATTCTTCCTGTCCACTCTGTCAGATGAGAGTTTGCCGATAGTTTCGTTTTCTTTCGTGTAATGAAACCCAGAATTGAATTCGGAGCTCTCTGCGTTTTCCTCTCACCTCTCGCTCTGCCTCTTCTCATGCCATCTGCTCTGGTTTGGTGGCCCCGTCTCCAAATGACCCCCAGTACACGCTCGACTCCCTCGTTTTCTCGCCTCAACACACGCCAAGGACTCCCGCAGATTTTGTGCCCGACCTGGCAGTCGTTCAGTGTGATCTCGTTAAAATCATCCCCCATTCAGCTGAGAGAACAAGGACAAAGAGATTAGCAGAGGTATAACAGACTAATGAGTGGCGGACCACAAATGGAGGGTCTGACAGTTAAATTAAGTTCAACTATATAGCAGTTCCCTATAGGGCTGGGCGATATGGCCAAAAATATTAATTATCACATATTATTTTTGTGATTATCACACAGTAATTCTGTGTTTTGTGATTTAATACAAATTTATAAACAAATTTAATAAAGCTTTTAAAATGTAATCAAATGAGAACATATCTTAATTTACATTTACAATTTTTCTTTTACAATATGCTGCACAACAGAACTGTATAAACTTAAAAAATGGATGAAAAAATATCTTGGTTGTTTGATATTCCTTAGAATAACAGTATTACTTTGAGGAGCACATTTTATTATACATTTACAGTAGTGATTTATTTTCTTGCGGTTAAACCGAACTTTTATTTTGACGGTTTGTCGTGGAGATCTATGTTTCAGTGTGTATTTGACGGTAGTTTTTCCTTAAATGAAACATTGAAGCTCGTGAAGTGACTTTCAGAAACAGCTCTGCTGATGAATTTCATGTGTTTCATGGCCTCATATTGAGACGACAGATGCTGAAAACACCGTGAGCTTCACATGTGTGTGAGTTTGTGTATCAGACGAAATTGCTCCGTTCCGTTCATTCATTCAGTGATGGATCATATTACAGATTCGGCTCTTTGAATCTCGTTAATCAGAATTAATTCATATTTTTTCAAGTCATTTGGTTCATTTCAGCAGAATAATTAAAATGTTCTTCTACCAACGCAACGTTAATCACATTTCGAAAAAGAAAACTATAATGCAGCCAAGGCCAAATTATGACAAACAGAAATAATTTAATAATTGCTTATCTGGGTCTTCAGGCCATGTAGTCTGTTAATATAACTCAGGAAAACAGAAATGATTAGTTGACTTCTCGAGTCTTCGGGTTTGTGTCGTTCGTTCTTTTGTCACGTGAACGCTTCCTTTCCCAGTATCTTACAACATTACGATAGTATTTTTGACTGCATGTTGTATTATATTTATTATACGGATAAAGTTTAAAGCATTGACCATCTCTTTATTTCGACATTCACTGTTATGGAAAAGAACCATCATGATAGAAATGTATAAATTGTAAGGAATAAGCTACAATTTGAGACCAGAAAAGCATCACATTACTGTAAGAGTAAAAAAATAAAAATAATAATAAATAAATACCTACGCGCAAGGAAGTTGGGAATTATTGTATCCAATTCGGCTTTCAAGTCACATAACAAATGAACGAACGACTCAGGCCCTGTCCCAAATAACACACTTGATATACACTTGCGATCTTGACACCATAGGGTGTCCCATTTGTCTTTTTAGGTTACAGAAGGGAACTTCAGAAGGGTGGCTCCGCAGAGACCTCCACCCGACAGTCAAAGCGGCGTTATGTCATGAAAGTGTAGATTCGGAGGAAGATCGCAAGGGCTTAGGGTTTCATTTGGGACAAGGCCTCAGACCCGAAGACTCAGGAGGTGATCTAATCATTTCTGTTTCCGGTACAGAACCTATAGGATGTTTCGCATGTGCGATCAACACAAAATGAATGAATCACTCTCTGATTCTCTGATGACTCTCTGAGGCAACCCGTTGTTCCAGAGTCATATTAAAGATTCCTTCAAAATTAACTAATGATCGACTCATCACTAATTCACACACAGATCACTTATTAGCGACATGCACTGACTGGCTGTTGTCGCGTTTATTTCTGCTGTGTGATAGGCTGTTAGATTAATCCATATCGAGAAAAAATGTCAAGAGCTTATCACTGTCATCAACGTAAATTTGATCAAGATCTCAATATAATATAGTTTATCAGCCCTAGTTCTCTAGTATTCGGAAAAACAGTACGTAACAAAATAAGTATGTCCGAATTCACAGTACTCATTATAGACTAGGCAAAAAGTCCCCGGATGACCTAATACTTCTGGCGAGATTCTGAAGTGTGCATTCGGTGGACACTTTACTATCCCATGAGGCCACAGGAGAGGATCTGTGAAAGACAGTGAAGCAACACAAGTCTAATGACAACATGGGAAATGTAGTACATCCAGATTACATTCATTCTAGACACATTCATACTACATAGAACACTCTTTTTAAGCAGGCAGTTGCAAAGTAATTACTTATTCAAAATAAGTACCTACTCAAGAGAGTATGTGATTTCGGACGCAGCCGTATGTGTGTGTATTGCTAGTCACGGCCACCTGCACAGGACACTGGAAGTATGAGTACTAACCATATCCTCATTAAACACACACAAAAGCCCACTTTTACTGCCTTAGATTTCCTATACGTCACAAACCAAAACATGCTGCTTCCGAGGGAAAAAACGCCACACAGAGCGTTAATGATATAAAGCTGTGATGCTGCAGAGAAACCTTGTAGAGATATGTTTATCTTCCTGTTTATTTGTTAGTCTGCCAACTATTGAACTAGCTTGTCGTTTTGTTTCTTTGCGTGCTACGATTCAAAGGACACATTTGTCGAAGTACTTGGTTTGTGCTCTTGTAAAACCAAAGCCATCTAGAAATTTGGACTGGATTTCTAGATTTCCTGTTCACTCCAGCAGTATCTAAACAGTCTGAAAGATGCCTGTAAACCAAAAATACTAAATGCCACCTTTTATGTTTGGCTCGTCTAAACACATGTAACCAATTAAGTAAATTAATAAATAAAAGCATTCTCAGCACCCTATTACTCCATTTTATGTGAGCGTAAGTATCGTGACATTTCAAAACAAATATAAAGCTTATAAAATAGTCCGAGATCTCCAGCTTGAGTGTCTGTAACTCATCAACGTCGCTGGTCTTGCGCTCTCGTCTTGTGCCAAACCTTCAGAGAAGAAACTTCCAGCTGTTGCCTGTTTCTGGGAGTTTCGGGGTTAGTCACTCTTCAGCCAGTGAAATGCCTGTTCAGTTGAATAGAAGTTAAAAGATTAAAAACATGTCCGCTAACGGACTAATCTAACATTTTCCTGTTTTCTGGTTGTTTTGAATCACCATCCTGGTTTGTTTTTGAAGGGCTAGCCAACAAATCCTGGCAGGTTTCGTACAGTGTTCTGGAGACTGTTGCTCATTTCATTGACAAATGTTTATTTGAATATTGAAACCTGGGATCTTAAACTGTCCTCTTTCTCTTTTAGTGAATCTCTTCATTCAAACATTATATTTAAATCAATTTTGTAAAACACTCGACTAACGTGAACACTATTTTTGTTCAGACGATCATCTGAATTCACTAAAATGAATCAGATTCACTGATTCTGTTTGCAGTTGTTTGCAACAATATTGTCTGTTTAAAATCATTTCAGAGTAGTAAACCATTTTTTCTTGTAAGTAAGCTTGTTTGTAATTTAAATTATGAGTAGCTTTACCAGCTTCAGTTTCAAAGTTGCTTCACTGCCAAATTGCTGTTTTGACTACACCCAACTCTTGTGTTATGCCAATTTTCCTAATTCTTTCAGAATCCCAAATCACTCGCTTTTCTCTCGCAGGCAAAAACAAAAGATTTGAACAGAGCCGTGAAACTTCGCGACTCTTTCATGTGTGAACAATCTACGCAACAGGAAACGCCTAATCAATTAGAAACACCTGTGAGCCAAATGTTCTGATATTTATGCTCACATAAAACCAGGGATGGAATTTTTAATGAGCTGTTATTCTTAGTTGATAAAACATATGTGTGTTAAAGCGCACAGGTGATGTTCTGTGAAAGGTGTTATTCTGTGGTTTTGCTCTTTTTTTTATTAGCGGCGTTCACTAAGACGAGCATCACTATCACTGTTGCCCATACTTTGTTAGTGATTTGAACAAACTAGTAACTTTAAGTATTAAACAGCACAATTATATCCTTGACCGTTTGTTCTATATAGACATGAATCATGTCTTAAATTGTGCAGCTTTTTGAGAATAGACTATCGACCTAACTGCAACGCTCTGGCCATCACATCATTGTGGCGAGATGTACACTGTGAGTGTTTTCATATTGCTTGATTGTAATATTAAGATTTAGACATCATAATCCAAAACGTGGAGTTCTAATTTTTGCCTATCATACACTAAGTACAAGATGTATGGCATTTCCAGAAATGTGTTTTTGGGTGTAGTTCAGTGCATACCTGTAGAGCTCGCTCCATCAAACTAACGTTCCTGCTCTACAGAAATGAATTTGGAGCTCTGGGTTTGCTCTAACCTCAGGTTAATAGGTTTGAGTGCTTTCAGCTGTGTTTGGAAAGCTCTCGTAATAGAGGAACGGTGCCATTGAGAAAGACCCTTGGAACAACTTTAGATTAAGTACCATGCTCAAGGCACAAACCCAGCGCTGAGAGATATCAGAAAACCTGCACTCTTTTCCTTCTTGCTCAAATCAGACCCTCATCTGGAAACGCCCTAGAAACGGTTCACATTTAGACTGGACTGCGTGCTTTAATAATTCAATCTTGTGCGTTTGTGAGACTGTAGCTTTCTATTTGGGTGTGAATCTGTGTGTGCTTTTTGTCACACGTTTGGAATTTCATTTAGAGAAATGCACACACCCTTACCGCGCTCACACACACACATCGCCTGCAGACGTTTATTGAGCTGAATTTGCTGTAATCTCACCCTGTTGACTTTAGCCCAGAATCCCCCCGAAATTACACCCCCTTTTCATGACCCCCATCACACACACACACTCACACAGAGCAGCAGATGGTGTGTGTGTTAGGGAATGGCCCGAGCAGGTTTCATTAACCACAGAATTCCATACAAATTGGCCCTGTAATAACAGACACACACACATGTACAAGGACAAAATCAGACGCCTCACGATGAAACAGGCATGCATTTAAAATACAAAATGTACTTTTTAAAGCAGATCCCACAGTTGCTGCAGATTTGTCGGCTGCACATCCATGATCTCCTGTTCCTATTGGATTGAGATCTGGTGGTTGTGGAGGCCGTTTGAGTTTAGTGAACTCATCATGTTCAGGAAACCAGTTTGAGATGATTTGTGACATGGTGCGTTATCCTGCTGGAAGTAGCCATCAGAAAATGGTTCACTGTGGTCATATTCGACAGGGTTCTGAGTGGGATTCGATCCAGCGTCTCTGGCATGGGAGGCGGATGCACTAACTAGGACGCTAAAGACCACAGCCTGACGCACCTCTTGAGCCTGACGCACCTCTTGAGATCAGGGGAGTGAGGTTTACCTGCACAGCTCTTACTGGCTGGCCTCCGTTACACTCACTCCCATCCGGGTCACGGCACCAATTGTAACCGGTCCTACTCAACCCACTCTGAGCGGGATTCGAACAGGCGTCTCCGGCATGGGAGGTTGGTGCACTAACTAGGACACTAAAGACCACAGCCTCTAGTGTCAGTCGCTAGCACACATCTTGAGATCAGGGGAGTGAGGTTTACAGATGGACATGGTCAAATACAATACTCAGGTTGGCTGTGGCGTTTAACCGATGGTACGGAGGTAAGAGGAAAAGAAAATGCCATCAAAACTTTTCTGAAGAGAGTCAGTTCCCTTACATTTACATGAACCCGCACCCTCAATTCAATATTTGTATTTTCCTTCTAATATTTCGAACATCGGGAACAGTGAGCTTTGCTGTGTACAGTATTTTCTCTGCTGGCACGTCTGTGCTCTCTTTATTTTTGCGTCCGTCTTCAGCGTGTCAATATTTATATTTATATATGCCAATCATTTTTGGGAATTATTCCAATGCAGTTTGTGTGCAAGTCCGGAACAGAGATCGGCCATAATAAAATAAAGTTTGTCGATCATGTGTTTGCAGCAACAAAATGTCTGGTTCCTATTGATGACCGGTTGATCAGTGCATCTCTATTTTATTTTTATTTTTTCACAATTTTCTTCACAATATTTCATCAAAATGTAATAACTTATGAAAAAAAATTTGCTAGCTAAAATTAACATCTAGGCCATGTTGGCTGTTGGTTAATTTTAACAAATATTCAAATCGTATTATTTAGTCTAACAATCTAAAAACACTTTAAAATGCATTGCAAATCTTGTTTTATGTTGACTTGAAAAATAAAGGTTCAGTAAAGATGACTGTTTCAGGTGTACAGAGTTGCTATATGGTTCTTTGGAGACAAATACATTTTGTTTCATTACAGGTTCTGCAGATCAGTGGTTTGCTTTTTATTTTCTTTAAAGCACCAGAGCTAGAGAACTAAAGTACAGGAGAATATGATGTTCTTTGTGGAGCTGTAAAGTTTCTCCTATAAACCCTTTTAGTGATATTGTATTTTTGAGAAAAAACGCCATATGCATATCCATAAAAAACAGGATATGTAGCTTTCGTCAATAACGTGTTCACCCTCTCTTTCTTTATAGCGTGTAACTGTAACCTGCACGCGCGACGCTGCCGCTTTAACATGGAGTTATATAAGCTCTCGGGCCGTAAGAGCGGAGGAGTGTGTATGAACTGCAGACACAACACCGCTGGACGACACTGCCATTACTGTAAAGAGGGATTCTACCGGGACATGGCCAAACCCATCACACACCGCCGAGCCTGCAAAGGTACCACACTACATTTCATTTACTGGCAGGTTGACATCAGATGTTTAGATGTTTATCTTCAATGAGAGATTTTTAATCTCTAATCCCCAATGAGTTAAAATAGTGCAAGTGTTAGCATCACCTCATTTACATTAGCTGTGTGTCATTTCTGCGCCCCTAGTGGCAACACACGGAATCACAAAAATAATGACTGTTTCCAAACAGATTCTCCCCTGTCCTCTATTGCTCAACAGAAAGTCCAGACTCAATCCATTTGCAACCGCTCAAATAAGCAGGGCAATGTTTCTGTCAGATAATGCTTTACAAGAGCTGTCACAAAGAGACAAGTATACAAATAAAAACTTTGAAATTCAAGTGTGATTTCTGAGGACATCTGGTATGTGTTGTCTTCTAAAAAATATATCTTACAGCTGTTTAAAGTACTTACACAAGTATTTATAAATGATGGTATTGAGGAACAGCATGACGATTTTTGGATGACAATTATATTTATGTATTATTGTTCGTGCATGAAAAGCGAATTAAATCATACAAATATAAAATAATGAATTATAATATATTATAAAAAATATATATTATAAAATAAAAATAAAACACTTGCTAAAAATATAAAATATTTTACTTGTTTGTCTGCATGTCATTTGACCATTAACTGACATCAGCGAATATGTCGTTAAATTATTTAAATATTAAGGGCAATATCTCAGTTCAAGGGGGTTCAGCTGTCAAAAAAGGTTTGTGAATCCCTGGTCTAGTCTTTTACCACCATTTACAGACTAATTTAATTTTGGACCTTGAAAACTGCAGGAATGATGTGTTTAGATATGATTTTATAACTTGCTCCGTTACATAAGAGACACTCATGTTTATTTTCTGACTGTGACTCAGTAGTTTTTCATGAGTTAAAATGTATTTATGTGTGTAAAATGTTTTATGCACTGTATTTTCCAGTTTGAAAGCTTCCACATAAAATCAGTAGCACACACATATATATAAATTAAAATCTAAAAATAGTATAGAGTTCAATAAAACCACAGTGCATTGGGAGCAGCCTGTACATGAAGCTCATATATCTGCTGCCGTCACTCCAGCCAAAGCAAACACAGCACTGTAAGAAAACACACATCAGAGTTTGAGAAATATTCTAGTGTTTGGATAAAAGATGTCTTGTAAGTTGAGCATTTCTGGAAGGAAAAGGCAATCCATATGTAGAGGGTTTTCTATAAGTTAAATTACAAGCTGCATAAAATGTCTGCTTCCTACTAAACGCTCAATAATTCTGCTTTTGTGGCTGTGTCAAAAACGGCATTTTCTGTGCCAAGAGCCGAAATTTATTTATTTGGATATGTGACAAGGTTTATGTGTGCAGTATTTATCAGTGATAAAGTGTTTGTGTAAGTATTATAGAATTTATGTTAAAGTGCATTTAAGATGCAGATGGTAGACCAGTGTAAAGAATGATATACATGATATACAGAAGATGCTCGGACTGTCCTGCTTTACTTTACTTACTGCTAGTAGACAACATGTTTATTTAGGAAGCTCACTTAATGAACTTAATGAATTCACCCTAAAATGAAAATGAACTTATTATTTACTCACCCTGCTGTTGTTCTAATATCGGATGCCCTTCTTTCTTTTTCAGACCACAAATAGAGAATTTAAAAAAAATGTCCCACTCGCGCTCGTTCATATAATGGCAGTGAATAGCGACCAGCATCAAGTTTTAAAGGAACACGCCGACTTTTTGGGACTTTAGCTTATTCACCGTATCCCCCAGAGTTAGATAAGTCCATACACACCCTTTTCATCTCCATGCGTGCTGTAATTCTGTCTGACGCACCCACCGCTAGCCTAGCTTAGCACAAAGAATGGAGGTAAATGGCTCCAGCTAGCATACTGCTCCCAGTAAGTGACAAAATAACGCCAACATTTTCCTATTTACATGTTGTGATTTGTATAGTCACAGCATGTACAAATAACAAGGTCACATGAGACAGCCATCTTCTAACCGTATACATACTGGGAACTATATTCTCAGAAGGCGAAGCACTGCTACTTCTGCGGAGTGATTTACTCCAACTCTGAGCGAACTCTCTGCTCCTCACCACGGGGTGTTATTTTGTCACTGATTGGGAGCAGTATGCTAGCTGGAGCCATTTACCTCCAGTCTTTGTGCTAAGCTAGGCTAGCGGTGGGTGCGTCAGACAGAGTTACGGCACGCACGGAGATGAGAAGGGTATGTATGGACTTATCTAACTCTGGGGGATACGGTGAATAAGATAAAGTCCCAAAAAGTCGGAGTGTTCCTTTAAAAAAGATGCAAAAGTATGAGATAATGATCCCATGTGACGTGTAATATATTCCAAGTGTTCTGGGGGTATACGATAGGGTTTGGTGGAAAACAAACTGAAATTGAATGTATTTAATATATGCACTCTTGTGTGTCTTGTAACTCAGCTCTTGCCATGAAAATATCCTCAACTTCTGACATGTCATTAAAATCTCTTCTACTACTGTTTCAGAAGATGCTCTGGTTGTGAAGGAGGAAGACATGGTAGATGATAGTCATAGTGCTAAAGATTGTGTACAGTGCAAATAAGAGCCGGTTCATTGGTTAAGTATTCAAGTATAACAGGAGAAATATCTATGAAAGATCATTATTATTAGTGGTGTGTGTGTGTGAGTGGTCCTGCAGTGTTTGTGCTACAGACATAAATGATTTATTAGTATTAGTAGACTGTGAGGGTTAGTAGAATAAGTTGACATACGCTTGCAAAGTTACTTATAGTCTGTAGAATGTCTGTTGGGATACAATGAAATGTTAGCAGACATTACGCAGACAGTCTACTAATACTCTACTAATCCTCTAATGAGAGTTAGTTGACATGTAGGTTCAACTTTACTTATCATCAACAGAATGTCTAAAGAGGACCATCAAAATAAAGAGTTTCCAAATGTAAAATCTAGTTGTTTCTGCTGCTCTCTGCTGGTTTGAATGAACTAAATAGCATTTGGTTTAGTGTGTTGGTAACTACAACCAGTACTGTTCTTGCAAATGCTTGTGGTTTCCTGAACATCTTCTGTATGACATTTGTACTGAATGGATGTGTGTGTGTGTGTGTGTGTGTGTGTGTGTGTGTGTGTGTGTGTGTGTGTGTGTGTACCTGTTTTTCTATCCCGGTGGGGACTTCAACCTGAATGCACACAGACTCATGGGGACTCGTGTCACAGTGGGGACCTAAACTGAGGTCCCCATGGGTAAACAAGCTTATAAATCATACAGAATGAGTTTTTTTGGAAATGTAAAAATGCAGAAAGTTGTGTGTAATGGGCAGGTTTAGGGGTAGGGTTAGTGTAAGGAGATAGAATATACCGTTTGTACAGTATAAAAACCATTTAGTCTATGGAGAGTCCCCACAAAGATAGTAAACCAGACATGTGTGTGTGTGTGTGTGTGTCTCAATCAGGAGCTCTTTTGTAGTGCTGTCAGTGTTAATTTGATAACGCCCATGTTGAGCGCTGAGACCTCTTATCAGCGTTACTGTGATACAGCACCTGAGAATTCCTTAAATTCCACACACACACACACACACACACACACACACACACACACACACACACACACACACACACACACACACACACACACACACACACACACACACACACACACACACACACACACACACACACACACACACACAGATGAAGTCACGGCTCAATCTCTTCTGGAACTGTGGACTTCCAGCTCTCACCTGCAGATGCCACAGCTGTTCAAACCTTATCTGTGTGTGTGTGTGTGTGTGTGTGTGTGTGTGTGTGTGTGTGTGTGTGTGTGTGTGTGTGTGTGTGTGTGTGTGTGTGTGTGTGTGTGTGTGTGTGTGTGTGTGTGTGTGTGTGTGTGTGTGTGTGTGTGTGCTTTGAGAGTCTCAACACAGAGAGGAAACGCACATACATGCTCAAACACTACTATAGACAACACTAATACACACAAAGCCATCATTATAATTATAAAAGTTTCTTTTTTGCCCATCAGCCACAGTTACTGGTGAAAGCTCAATATTACTAACCACTAAGATGTTTTACTGGACATTATAATAAATTTTAATTTTATTGCTGCTATATAATTCCCATACTTTTTTGTCAAGTTATAGTTTGAATAACTTTACTAGTATTATAATATGTGAAAAATAGTCATAATAAGGAATAAGCAGATATGCACAAACTTTTGACTGGTAGTATGAGTAGATCTTCGTTGTGGAATTATTACATGATTTCTGAACAAGCCGTTTTTTTTTTTTGCACTTTATTTTCAGTCGAGTGTGAGTATTCAAGTGTGTCACTCAGTTCATGAAACCTGTTTTCCATGCTGTGACTCTTTGTTTGTTGTTGCCTGAAACGCTGGTTACTATGTGTAATTCTGAAATACAGCCCATATTTAATATAATATCATTGAGCCATGTGACTTTAAATGAGATAGAGTAGTGTGTGTGTGTGGTTACGGGAAGTGTGTGTAACAGATTGAGTGTCATGGCAATGTTTACAGGTCCAGACGGGGACTAAGGCCATTATTTGGACTTCCCTTCTGCGCCTGTGCCAGAGCTGATCATCCCCCCCCTCTCTCTCTCTCTCTCTCTCTCTCTCTCTCTCTCTCTCTCTCTCTCTCTCTCTCTCTTATAATTTCATTATAGGTGAAGCAAAAATGGCAATATATTTAAGTAGGAGGAACAAAATTGAAGGGTCAGAAGGATGTGAAGTTATATCTATTATAAAAACAGGCTAAAATCAAGAGTGTGGATTGATTTTAAACTTTATAAGATGATGAAGGACTTGATGTATTTTTCAAACCAGTGGTGTTATAATGATGCAGTTTGCTCTGTTGTAGATTAACTTCTTTTTTTTTTTCTTGTGTGTTACAATGAGTATTACTAATGTAATGTGTATTATTGTGGTTATTATTATATTGGAATTGTGTTGATTGGTGTATAAGAATTGTAAAATAAATGTTTTGTTTAAAATTAAAACTCTCTCTCTCTCTCTCTCTCTCTCTCTCTCTCTCTCTCTCTCTCTCTCTCTCTCTCTCTCTCTCTCTCTCTCTCTCTCTCTCTCTCTCTCTCTCTCCCTCTCTCTCTCCCTTTCTCTCTCTCTCTCTCTCTCTCTCTCTCTCTCTCTCTCCAGCATGTGACTGCCATCCGGTGGGAGCTGCAGGTAAAACGTGTAACCAGACGACGGGTCAGTGCCCATGTAAAGACGGGGTGACCGGCATCACCTGCAACCGCTGTGCAAAAGGGTATCAGCAGAGCCGATCACCCGTCGCCCCATGCATTAGTGAGTCACACACACATACGTTTATTTTTCTGTCTAAATGGAGACATACACCCCAGAAAACTTTTTGCATTAAAAAAACACTTTATTTATATATCATTTTTTTAATCAGGACACCCAAAGTATAACTAAGTATATACACTCACACCGGTGTTATTTTTGTCATTGAGAGTTTTTATTTATATTTTGAATTAGTTTATATTTTTATATTTTCATTTTTCATTTTTTATTTAAGTTAGTTTTAGTCATTTTGTTGTGCATTTTTGTCTTTTTTGTCTTTTTTAAATTTTATTTTAAATATGTCTACTATATAGTTTTTATTTGCATTTCCTGAGAATCGCCAAATCTACTGTTTGAGCTACTGGAATAAACACTGACGTCATACTGTACTGTGTCTTTCAGAAATCCCTGTTATAAAGCCGACAGCTGTGATCAGCACGACAGAGGAGCCTGCAAGTTAGTGCACACACCCACACACACACACACACACACGTTCAGGACAGAGTTTAGAGACGGACAGAGGAAGTAACGCTTAGTTTTCTCTGCTGTTCCGCTTTGTAACACTGGTGGAAAGGGGCGGAGAACTCGCAATCTGTCCTTGTCACGAGTGAAAGTGAAACAGAGGTGTGTGTGAAAGCAGAGAAGTGAAGGAATTGTGTGCGTTTTCAACAGCTCTTCTGGGTCATTGAACACTTCACACAGAGCGATGCCTGAAACCGACACACACTCACACACTAATGTCATGACAACTCTTGCACACACTCTTAAAGTCCCCCTGTAGTCAATAATTTCATCCTTTAAAACTCATCTTTGATCACCAAAAAAACATTTAAATGTTATTTCCTTGAAAATTTTTTTTCGTGCCTTAAAATAGCTTGAATGTAACTCGACACCCTTGCCTCATTTAGTATGCGCGGTTCTGTGAATATGCAAATGAGCACCAGCTCAGAGATCCACTGGTTGACGATCACACGTTGATCTGATTGGTTACAAAGTAGTTTGTGACGTCAGAAACACCAGCGATTTCAAAGCGTGTTTTTGAGACTGTCTTTGGTTCACTGCAGTCTTAAAGGGATAGTTCACCCAAAAATGAAAATTCTGTCAGTAATTACTCACCCTCATGTTGTTCCAACCCCGTAAGACTTTCGTTCATCTTCGGAACACAAATTAAGATATTTCTGATGAAATCTGAGAGCTGTCTCACTCCTTCATAGGCTTCTATGTAATTTCATCTGCCGGCCCAGAAAAGTTAGTAAAGACATTGTTAAAATAGTCCAAGTGACTACAGTGGCTCAACCTTAAGTTTATCAAGTGACGAGAATACTTTTTGTGCGCTAAAAAAACTAAAATGGATGGATGGATGGATGGATGATAGATGGATGGATGATAGATGGATGGATGGATGGATGGATGGATGGATGGATGGATGGATAGATTGATAGATAGATAGATGGGTGGATAGATGATGGATGGATGGATAGATAGATAGATAGATAGATAGATAGATAGATAGATAGATAGATAGATAGATAGATAGATAGATAGATAGATAGATAGATAGATAGATAGATAGATAGATAGATAGATAGATAGACAGACAGATAGATAGACAGATAGACAGATGGATGGATGGATAGATTGATAGATAGATAGATGGGTGGATAGATGATGGATGGATGGATAGATAGATAGATAGATAGATAGATAGATAGATAGATAGATAGATAGATAGATAGATAGATAGATAGATAGATAGATAGATAGATAGATAGATAGATAGATAGATAGATAGACGGATGGATGGATGGATAGATAGATAGATAGATAGATAGATAGATAGATAGATAGATAGATAGATAGATAGATAGATAGATAGATAGATAGATAGATAGACGGATGGATAGATAGATAGATAGATAGATAGATAGATAGATAGATAGATAGATAGATAGATGGATAGATGGATAGATGGATAGATGGATGGATTGTAGTGTTTTAGACGTTGTAGATTGTTATTTTTCACAGTATGTTTTAATTCTAATTACAAATTTCTGTGTTGTCAGATTGTGACTCGTACTGTAAACCACTGAAGGGAAATCTCAAGATAAACATGAAGAAATACTGCAAAAAGGACTACGGTACATTTTCTTTATCATGTTATTTTTAAAGATTAGTTCTTACCTTTCAGTCACTGGGAAAATCTCTCAATTTCATTTGTAATGTACAAATCACAATGCTTTTTATTTAAGAAGTATTTGATTCAATGCAAAAAACAACCATATTGTTAACCGTATCTGGTGTAGCGTTCTCATATATGTGTGTATGTTTAGCTGTCCAGGTCAGTGTGTTGGACATGGAGACCGTCGGCGACTGGGCCAAATTTGCCGTGAATTTGATGTCCGTGTACAAGAGTCGTGGAGAGCCGCTGAAGAGAGGCGATCACGTGCTGTGGGTCCATATGAAGGATCTGGCCTGCAAATGTCCACGAATACACATGGGCAAACGCTTCCTCATCCTGGGCACTACTGAGGGTGGCACGAACCCCGAGCGCCCGGGACTGCAGGCCGACAAAAACAGCCTGGTCATTCAGTGGAGGGACATTTGGACTCGACGACTGCGCAAGTTCCAGCGCAAAGAGAAGAAAGGCAAGTGCAGCAAAGCGTGATGGGATTGCAGGGAACTCTTTATTATTGACCACTGTCCTGCGTACGCGGGAGACTGCGAGACCGAACTCTGCGTGTTGTCGTCTGTGCGTTTCCAGTGCGTTATTTGATATGTCGTCCTGTTGGTCAGCCTTTTAAAGGGACCGTTAAAAAGACTGTTTCTAATCACACACCACTGAATCTCTCTCTCTCTCTCACACACACACACAGCACACGGACTGATTCCATTTCCTCTCAAAGCCACAATTTAATCAATCAAATATGAAATACGTCCTCAAATTACAAATCAGCAGAACGACTCTGTCCGCATCTGGTTCGGTTCTTCTCGTCTTTGTGGCCTTCATCCGTTGGTCACACTGGTGTTCACCACATGCTGCTCGCTTCAGTTCTGAAAACCTCAAAATCTTCATCGTCATCATCGTCAGCCTGGATAATTTCACGTTTGAAGACATTATTAAGCCTTCTCATAGCTGTGGGTTGTGTGCCGTACGTGTGGATGTCTACTTTGATACTGAAGGATTTTTTATAGTGCAGAAATGTCCATTAACAGTCCTATCGAAAGAAACGCTCTGTACAAGTATGCAAATGCACGAATGCGTGGCAAACATGGTTTCACTGGGCATATTTAACATGCTTACTGAGTTACTGTGCGGTGGGAACAAATGTCTGTCATTCCAGTGATGGTTCACTCAAAATTCACCCAAAAATGAATATTTGTTTCTTCATTTACTCACACTAATGTCATTTCAAAAGCCCATAGTGTTTTATTCTGTGGAATGCAAGAGGAAAATTGCCTTCTTTTCCATATAAATACGGATTAAGCTCCACGAAAATGACAAAAATCACTATAAAAGTAATCCATATGAACTCTGAATTAAATCAGAGCACAACTGAGAGGAGATTATCAGTGAATATTGACTAATTAAAGTCATCAAATGGTGTCAGATATTCATGATTATAGTCCATGAGTTGTTTGGACTGCTTTTGTAGTGGTTTAGCCGTGGTCACTACTGATTTATTCAAAAATCCGTTTGTTTTCATGGGAAATACTAGCATATAAGTTCTGAATGATATGAGGCAAGTAAATAATGATCGAATTTTCTTATTTTGGGTGAATTCTTCTGTTAAACCAGTTGTGTTATGTTCAGGTAACGAGATGTCAACAGTTTAACTAAACTTAAGGTTGGAATACACTACACGACTTTTAAAAGACTTTCAAGTCGTTCCGAACATAAACTGTGACGCAATCAGCCTTTGAAGGATGCAGCCTCTGAATTGGGACGCAGCTAATCATGTCTGATCTCCTCCAACTGGACGGATTCATAATTTGAAACTAAATAAATCTGTGCCCGTCATACACTACATGATTTTCTGTGAAATTTCCAGAATCTACAGATTTTAGGCAACTAGCGTCGACTCCTCCAGATTGTAAATCGGGGCAAAAATTGTGTAGTGTCTTCCAGCCTTGTACAGTTGTCCATCTGTAATAGAAAATTCATTGTAGAAGACTTTTATCCTAATGACGAGAATGCAGTGTGTACCTGCACAGCTTCATGATGAATTGCATTCTGGTACGTTTCTGAATCTAACAACGATTGAAACTGAGCTTGCTGAGAGTGTTTGCATACATTTGTAGAGCATGTTTCAGGGCTAATGCTTTGTCCTGATGTCTGTCACTCTTTCTCTTCTACTACTGAACGTCTCGGTTTTTATCTGCCGTCTGACCATTTAAAAGACAAGACAAAGACGAGAATAATGACGTGTGTTGTTCTTGTTTGCATCTCTTACTGAGAGAAAGCGTGTCAAACAGACACACATATGCAGTGCGGTCTTAAAGTCTGAGACCAATGCATTATCAGCATTAACAATTTGCATTGAAAATTGACATTAAAGTGTCCATATTATGCTATTTTAAAGGGTCCTAATGTTGTTTTTGAGGTCTACTATAATAAGTTTATATGCAACAAAGGTAAAAAAAAGAATAAAGGGTTCATTCTCTCTAAACCCCACCTTTCCGAGAGCTGCTCTGCTCTGATTGGTCAGATGGCCCAGTCTGTTGTGATTGGTCTACTCTGCTCTGATTGGTCAGAATGCCCAGTCTGTTGTGATTGGTCTCCTCTGCTCTGATTGGTCATTTGGCCCAGTCTGTTGTGATTGGTCAACTCTGCTCTGATTGGTCAGAATGCCCAGTCTGTTGTGATTGGTCTACTCTGCTCTGATTGGTCAGAATGCCCAGTCTGTTGTGATTGGTCTCCTCTGCTCTGATTGGTCATTTGGCCCAGTCTGTTGTGATTGGTCAACTCTGCTCTGATTGGTCAGAATGCCCAGTCTGTTGTGATTGGTCTCCTCTGCTCTGATTGGTCAGAATGCCCAGTCTGTTGTGATTGGTCTACTCTGCTCTGATTGGTCAGAATGCCCAGTCTGTTGTGATCGGTCTCCTCTGCTCTGATTGGTCAGAATGCCCAGTCTGTTGTGATTTGTCTATTCTGCTCTGATTGGTCAGATGGCCCAGTCTGTTGTGATCGGTCAACTCTGCTCTGATTGGTCAGACGGCTCAGTCTGTTGTGATTGGTCTACCAAAACATCGGAAACCAATCACCCATTACCATATCTGAATTTCTACTCTTCCTCAGAGCTTGATACACAGTAATACGAACTGTAATGATGGCGTCGGTTTTACCGCATCAATTTGAGCCCGAGTCCTCATTCTTAGGAAGTGCATCAAAGTTGATTTGCTTTCACAGCGCAGAAAACAGCATCTTCTGCATATGACGATAACACGAACCAAACTCTTCTAGTCTCAGCTACAAAAAGTAGATGTTGTTCGCGGGCAGTTAATGAAGACCAAAGGCTGGCATTATGCATATTTGTTTCAACCCTTCGTAGGTTCGAGCAGGAAGTGAGACTGGAAGTACTGACGACTCGTTTCAGGCTGTTCAGAATCAGTTCTTTCTTTCAGGAGACAATAACTTTGACAAACTCTATTACACACTACATGAAAGGTAACATCTGAAAAGCATATTAGGGGCACTTTAAAGTTTAGTGGTATTTGGTGCAGCAATTGACATGAACAACCAAGATCATGTTCCCAGTATTATTTTGACTATTAATGGCCACAAATATCAGTCTATCACTAGAAATAGTGGCAACATTTTACACCATAACTTGGCTCTATATGTTATTTTTACCCTTAAAACTTCATAGTTTGTTTCTAGCTTTAAAATAAATAAATAAAAATAGCAGATTTTCAGGCTTTCAAACTTTGGGACCTCAGTGAATCTGCTTTGTCAAAGTCATTTTTCAGTGAAATGAAGGAATCACAGTGAAGGAATAAATTGAGATGAAATAGCTCTGATCATGTTGAAATGAATTTCAGTCCAAACGTTTGTTTTACACTGTCTCTTTGCCACATTAAAGAAGTAAACAACCCTTTTATTGGTTAAAAAACAAATCACCGCCCTAACCAACGTCTCATATTCTGTTCCACGGAAGAGAGAAATGAATGAGTGAATGATGACAGAATGTTTATAACATGATTTCTATTGTTTGAGTATTTTATGTTGATAGATGTCTGTGTTTATGCCATAACTAGTCTTTTGTATGCCAATGTTTGCTTTTTTGTTAAACTAACAGGAGAGTTAACTGAAGTAGTGTTAAAATGTTAATACTTTTTACCAGCATCCGTAGATACACTATGGTAAACTCTCTCACACACATCATGACGCACACCGACCACAGAACGTGGCCACTGCAGTGACAAATGAATCATTATATTCACATACTTCAGAATCTTGGACTAGGGATATGTACGGAATGGAATACTATTAGCATACTAGCGTCTGGTTTATCACCCATACTGCATACTATTTGACATACTTTTCTTATTAATAAACAGCATGCAGTGTTTACTGCATGGTAAGCAGTTTGATAATACTCCATTCCAAACGTTGCCAAGTGCTCTGCGTGTACACTGTATCCCACAATGCAATGCACTCAACTTCCATTTGCAGTGTGACAAATGCACAGGAATTTCTATCAACAGGTTTTTTTTTGTGATCTGACTGCCAAAAGTTAAGAAGTTTTTGCACAAAATTGGATTGAAATAGCAAAACAACCATATTTACAAGACGGGACGAGTTAAACATGAGGTCATGTGATGATCATGTTGCATAAAGTTTCACATACTATTTTTAAAAAGCAGACTATTTCATATAAGTGGCAAATCAGAATAATACAACAACTGCAACTAGTACGCTATTATTCCCTCCTGAACTTAGCCGAGGTTGTGGAGATGCAGAAGGAAATGCCATTTCCACAGCAATTTCCATTTTCATTTTACTCCTGGACGTGGTTTGGATGAGAGACTATAAACATATAAAAGCTTTCCTGCTGCATGAGCGGTGCAGATTACAGATTTTAATGACCCTGATGTCATTAAATAAATGAACAATTTTTCGAGAAAGACTGAATTCTGTTTCTGGAGGGATTCGGCAGACGTGCAGAATGTTTCTGCTTGTGCGAATGTATTTGTGTTTATAGTTGTGTGCAAAAGTTAGGGCACGGTTCCCACAATTCATGTTTGGTTGATTCATTTTGGCAAGAACATTTTACTGCCATCCCGACTGAGCATGTGCTAAACCAGCTTTGAAGACTCGCGGCAAATAAACAGCTTTTCTGCATTAAAATGAGCAGAAATAAACCGAACGTTTAGATTAGTCACAGGCATTTGCACACGACTGTGTATTTTTCATATCTGTGTATGAATGAATATGTGTATGTATTTGTGCATCCATTAGACTGAATGTGATGTGTGTCTGTATGAAGATGTACATACATGAGTAAATGTGCAGTTTGATGATGGACTTTGTTTCCACATGAGGAATATTCTTCCGTCTAACGTACTGGGAGAGTTTCTCTCCTTCTCATCACCCGTTTTATTTGCTGTCTCTGTAACTGCAATGACCACTGAATTAATCAAATATACAAATAAATTATTAGTTGATGTATGTCTTTGTCCTGGTATTTATCAGCTGTAATTCTGTATCACTTTATTTGATGTCTAACGGTGTCACAAATGACATTCAGAATTGAATAGAGAATGCTTTTTGGATAGATTGAAGTTTGAAATGTAAACCACCAATAGTGGTTTTTATTTACATTCGTGCATTTGGCAGATGCTTTTTTCAAAGTGACACTGCATTCATTTAATCAGTTCAGGCATTTCCTGAAAACTGAACCATGTCATATATTATTCACATATTCATTTTCCCAGAATTCATCACATGTGTTGCATTTCTTTGAATTGCAGTTCAGAAAAATTCCTCTTCCTGTCATTCAAGTTCAACTTCCTGTGTGTTGTGGCCAATTCAGTTGAAAAGGAGCCAATTCTTTAATTCTCTGTGAATCACATAAATCTATGCAACAAAAATATAGAATGTATTATTAACGTTCCCGTTAAGTTATTAAAAAGTTTTTTCTGAAGGTTCTCTCAAAGTTCAAAACATCCAGTTTTAACACGTTACTTTTTTAACGTTCTCTGAACATTCTGAAACAAGTAGTAACATTTAAAAAACTTTTTTTTGCTATCATTTTGAGAACATTATTAAAGGGGTGGTTGATTATGATATCACTTTTCTAACTTTAGTTAGGGTGTAATGTTGCTGTTTGAGCATAAACAACATCTGCAAAGTTACGACGCTCAAAGTTCAAAGCAAAGGAAGATATTTGCTTTTAAAGAAATCGCTTTTTAAGGACTACAACAAACGGCTGGTAGAGACTACACCACATTCCTTCCGAGTTAGTGACATCACCAACCCTAGAATTTACATAAACCCCGCCCCCTGAACACGACTTATAGATTATCAAGACAGAATATGCTAATCAATGACTAGAAGATCAGCTACATAAATTCATCAACTAACCATTCAGAAATGTTGTACATGTTGTCACTTCTTCTAGAGTCTCTCCATCATTGTCTGACTTCGGTTTGAACATAAAAGGCTAAAAGTTTTTGAAATTTCCAGTGCATGTCTGTGTGATTGCAAGCTGTTGAAGCTCCGCCCCCCTGTGCCGGGAGCAGCAGCTCATTTGCATTTAAAGGAACAGACACAAAACGGTGCGTTTTTGCTCACCTTCAAAAAGTGACAACTTTAACATGCTATATACAAATATCTGTGGGGTATTTTGAGCTAAAACTTCACACACACACTCTGGGGACATCAGAGACTTATTTTACATCTTGTGAAAAGGGCATTACACCACCCCTTTAAAGACCATATAGCTTTTAACAAACTGGTATTCTATTAACATTACTGGTTGAAGATTTGTTCACAACATTGAGATAACCTTGCCAGAATGTTAACTAGGAAGCTGCAAAAAGAACCACAAGAAAGAGAAGATTCCCATTCTCTGAACAGCTCTGAGCTTGTGTGTTTGGGCATGTGTATGTGTTCTGTAAAGCCAGAGTGAGTGATTTTTGGTAACTTTCCGACATGGTTTGGAGGGTCAAAGCAGATGTAGAATAATAAAAAGCACATGTGTGAGAGAAATAAAGCTACATCTACACTGGCGGAATCCTTTCAGAGTCAGTTAGTAAGAACTCTGCAAGAAGATGAAGAAAACAAACAGAACCATTGCAAAATGCTCTTTAATTGAGATCAGCTCGTGTCATTATTGCTCACTGCATTTCTATGGGTTGTTCTGATGACTTCTAAATCAATCTATAACAGATCTTAGACATTATTCGCTCAGGTTGGGTTCAAACTAAATAACTTGATCATGTGTAAAGGTGCATTGGGGACACATCGTGACTCGAGTCGCTTCTGGCACACGCACACACAGAACGAGCCGCTTAATAACACACAGGTTCAAATGTATATAAACACGAGCAGGTTTCTGTTGGGCTGTATACATTACACTGACATGTCTTAATATTTATACACGAGTGCGTACGGGGAGTTTGGAGAATTTAGGTGCTATTACTGTGTTTTCTCAGGTGTTTTCGCTGTTGATCTTAGAGAATGACTCTGCTTAGACTGGCGGAGCGCTCCGTACAACACAAACACACACACCGCTCTGGCTTTACACCAGCCGAGAGGAAACTCATCTGACACTTCCTGTGTGTTTCAGCAACCAGCTGATGATTAATTAATGACTTAAAATAGCTTGTTAAGAATCTGTAAGCTTCATAAGAATGCTAAACTCCTCAAAGGATCGGTGAAGCTTTTTATATTCAGCACTGAATCATACGATCAAAAACCCTTTTCGGCTGTACATCATTGTTGAATTGCTTGGAAGATAATTTTTTTTCTTCTTTTTTTCATTAGATGTTGCTCAAATTAGTGTTTTGGCTTTAAAACATCAGAACATAGGTTCATTTATTCGTGGAACTTTTGTGGATTTTTCTTTTAAAATATATATTTTTTTACTTGTTTCCCAGTAAATATATCTAAAAATCCTGAAAAAAAGATGAAACTCTGCAGAAGATATTAACACCTGGTTTCAGAGAATGTATCTTTTTTAATATAATTGCATTTGGTCTTAAAATCACTTGTTTTTAACATCTAACATCACTTGTTTTTGGCTCGTTTATATAAATCGATAATCGAGAGTCAATTATATATATATTTTTTATGGATTTTTATTTAAACTGAAATAAACTAGAAAATACTCATTAAGAATATTTTTTATATAATGTAATATTTTATAAAATTAATTCATTGTATTGTTTTGTTTATTTTTACAGGATTTTGGTTGGTATTGTGTCTTGCATTACTAACGGAAAACAAGATGCATGTTGAGTGTTGTGACAACTGCAAGTTTAAGGTCAGATGTAAGCTCATGTCTAACGCATGAATTGAATAGCGTTATGAGCACGTCAAATAGAGCCGGTGCGTTTGTGTTCATATGTAGCGCATGTTTCAGGCCCGAGGTCGCTCTGATGCGCTCGTTTCATTTGCACAGAACCAAAGCCTAAAACCTAATGCCACGACACTGTTCTTTCTCTACGCTGCGTCCACTGCTATTTCCTTGAGGAAATGCAAATCTACTTGGAGCCTTTCTTTTGAAGAGTGTACAGTATATGTGTGCCAAGTTCAGGATCTGGGCTGCACACACAAAGGTTGCGGTTTCACATCCAAGTATACAGGGGCGACCCAGGACCTGGAGAGTAACATAGATTACAATCGCTCTCTGTCACCATTGTACCCTTCAGCAAGACATTTAACTCCAGGCCGCTCCAGAGGGACAGAACCTGCAATTAGCGTACTGTAGGTCATTTAAGATACAAAGCGCCTGCTAAAAGCCAAGCATTTAAGGTGAAATAGCCCCTCAAAGTGCTGTAACATCATCTCAGTAAGTTCATTAGTCTGAGTTTGCTGGAGTTGAATGAGAACACAAAGGTCTGTAGCATGAAGACGACGGCAGCAAATTTCCACTCATGTATTTTTAGGGTTTTTCTCTTAACAGGCTTCTCTCTTCTTTAACCTCTGTCATTACACACCGACAGTTTTTGGGGTTGTGATACAAGAACTTCCACACATACCAACCCAATCTCTCTCTCTCTCTCTCTCTCTCTCTCACTCTCTCTCTCTCTCTCTCTCTCTCTCTCTCTCTCTCTCTCTCTCTCTCTCTCTCTCTCTCTCTCTCTCTCTCTCTCTCTCTCTCTCTCTCTCTCTCTCTCTCTCAAGTTACCGGGTTTAAATTGGAAACTTCATCCTTTATTTCAACACGAATCAATTAAACCACGTCTTGAGGATTACCAAAGCACACACACACTAACGCTGAGGTACTACAATTAGAAATTTAGTCTCTCTCCATCCCGAGTTCGCGTATCTCATTAGCTGGTGAAGAGAGACAGCATGCGGCTCTAATCACCTCAACACTATTAGTGAAAGAGACGCGAGGACCCTTGAAACCATGTCTCGCATGTGTAGCTATTTTACTCACCGTTTTCATGTTTTGTTCTGGCTTTAGATCAAACAAAAGTAGGCAAGGAGCTAAAATCTGAGTTTTATAAAGAAGTTGAATTACAGAAACAAAGATTTACATTACATAAGGGGCCAGTTGCATAAACTGCTAGTACTAGTCTTACAAGTTAGTCATCATATTTTTTTATGTCCATTAGTCAGTTAGGCTACATAAAAAGAAGATTGGTCTAATTTGAAACCAAAAAGTATAAGACTGACTAATCTCTAGTAGTTGGTCATACTAGTACCAAAGACACAGTCGTAACATAATGGCTATTTTTAGTCTATGCAACTGGCCCCATGTCAAACTTAAGGATTTGAGGACACATTTTCTTGTATCCCAGTTTAAAGGGGTGGTGTAATGCCCTTTTCACAAGATGTAAATTAAGTCTTTGATGTCCCGTATGTGAAGTTTTAGCTCAGAATACCCCACAGATATTTTTATATATCATGTTAAAGTTGTCACTTTTTGAGGGTGAGCAAAAACGCACTGTTTTGTGTCTGTTCCTTTAAATGCAAATGAGCTGCTGCTCCCGACACAGGGGGCGGAGCTTCAACAGCTCATGTCTTTTTACCTCACACAGACATGCACTGAAATTTCAAAAACTTTTAGGGCCCTATTTTAACGATCTGAAACGCAAGTGTCAAAGCGCAAAGCGCAAGTAACTTTGTGGGCGGGTCTTGGCGCTGTTGCTATTTTCCCGGCGGGATAAATGACTCTTGCGCCAGGCGCAAATCTAAAATGGGTTGGTCTGAAGTAGCTTCATTATTCATGGGTGTGGTTTTGGCGTAACGTGAAATAAACCAATCAGAGCATCATCTCACATTCCCTTTAAGAGCAGGCGCGCTTTTTCTAAAGCGGATTCCTATTGTAACGGCGGATTTGCCAGACGCACACCAGGAGCGGTTCACAGCCGAGGAGAGCAACGCTCTCGTCAGGGACGTTGGGGATGGAGAAACACACCCAAATTAACTTCGGTTAAACAGGCGTATGATAATTTGGGTAAATGTGTAAGCTAGATGTATGCTTTTATAATAAATTGTCTATCTATCTATCTATCTATCTATCTATCTATCTATCTATCTATCTATCTATCTATCTATCTATCTATCTATCTATCTATCTATCTATCTATCTATCTATCTATCTATCTATCTATCTATCTATCTATCGAAATAATGTATGATTTGCAAAAAATGAAAACTGCTGCTTCTGTGTAGATGAGAGAATCAAAGTGTATGCGCGTTGTGCACACGCTACATTGATTATGGCCAAGTATGCGCCCTTAAAATAGCATATGAATGACATGCGCAACGCGCCACTGACTTTAAACTATTTTTTCCTGGTTAGTGGCGCAATTGTTTTCTAAACCTGCAAAATAGCATGAAGGAACGTTTGCGCCGGAACACGCCTCCTTTCTTGCGCTGAACAGCCCAGGGAGCGCAAGTTCATTCCCTAGTTTAGCGACGTGCGTCTGTGGAGGGAAAAGCGCGCTTTGCAAGGGTGCAAAATAGGAATGATACATGCGTCACTGTACAAAGTCAATTGCGCTGGGTGCAAGATAGGGCCCTTAGCCTTTTATGTTCAAACCAGAGTCAGACGATGATGGAGAGACTCTAGAAGAAGTGACAACATTTCTGAATGGGTAATTGATGAATTTATGTAGCTTATGTGTAGTTATCTTCTAGTCATTGATTAGCATATTCTGTCTTGATAATCTATAAATCGTGTTCAGGGGCGGGGTTTATGTAAATTCTAGGGTTGGTGATGTCATTAACCCGGGAGGAATGTGGTGTAGTCTCTACCAGCCGTTTGTTGTAGTCCTTAAAAAGCGATTTCTGTAAAAGAAAATATCTCCCTTTGCTTTGAACTTTGAGCGTCGTAACTTTGCAGATGTTGTTTATGCGCAACATTACACACTGACTAAAGTTAGAAAAGTCAAATCATTATTTTGAGCTGAAACTTCACACACACACTCTGGGGATATCAATTTTACATCTTGTGAAAAGGGCATTACACCATCCCTTTAACATAAAATTGGGCTTTAACATATAGCCCAACTCTTCCAAAAAAGCTATACAAAAATCAATTCAGGACTAAATTTTAACAAATTTATTGCTTATAGGCTTCCATTGCAAGTGCTTTATTTTTTCTTTGTTTTTACAAACTCAGGGATCGAGTCAACATTATCTAGAGCTTAAGTTCTATTTAACCTGGAATATTTCTTATAAATACCAGCTTCGGTACATGGGTCACACTGGTAAAAGAGAGAGTCTTGCGGTGAGCGATTAAACAGCTCACAGGTGCTTCAAATTAAAGCGAGTTTTTTTTTACGGTGTGTGTGTTTCTCCGAGATGCGCTGTGTGTTGTGTGTTGCTTTGAAGTGCTGTGCTATGTTAGAGGTTTGCTTGCGTGTTCTGCCTGCCTCAGTTTCCCCCACAGCGTCTGGGATTTGACTTGGCAATTCCAGAACCTTCCATTTCTTCTTTTTTCAATTTGCTCGGCACGTTTGAAGGAATTTGTTTCAAACAGACTTGTATCACATCTCAGCTGGTGTTCGGCCCAAATGCACGCAAAACACTCTTTGGACAGTTCGGAGGAAGATTCTACGCTCCGATAAGACCAAATTTGGTTCTCGATGTTTAGCACGATGTTTGGCATAAGCCGACCGCAGGAAAACCTTCTATACAGTCAGACCTGGTGGTGGTAACATTCTTTACTGTGGCAAGCACTGGAAAACTCATAAAGACAGCAGGAAAAAAGATTGAAGCTGTAACATGCCGTCCATGGGACTGAGATGATCTTTCAGCATGACAATGACCCACAACATGCCATAAAACTTGCGTGAGAGTCGCTCAAAACCAAAGGATTAATGTCCCAGTGCTGAGTTCAGTCCAACTGAGCATCTGTAGAAGAACTTAAGTTTCCTTCCAACCTGATGGAGAGTTTTTCATTCTGCCAAGAAGAATGAACTAAACACCGAGACAAACCCGAGGAGACTCACAACTCTGAGTGCAGTCTGAAATTCAGTTCGAGATACAGAGATACAGTTTGATTATGAGTTTGAGATTTACTCTGTTTTTACGTATTTTCGTGTTGTGGACTGTGTGCTCATTAACTGCCCAACAACCACCCAGAACACCCTAGCAATCACCTAGAACACCCTGGCAACTGCATAGCAACACCCTAGCAACCACCTAGGATACCTTAATAATCTGTCTATCTATCTGTCCGTCTGTCTCTATCTATCTATCTATCTATCTATCTATCTATCTATCTATCTATCTATCTATCTATCTATCTATCTATCTATCTATCTATCTATCTATCTATCTATCTATCTATCTATCTGAATAAAACAGGATGGTCGATGAGAAAACGGGATGTTGACAAGCATCCATATGAAGGTGACTGATGACGTCAGATATAAAAAGGAAAGTTGTTTCAGGGGTTTATTAAGTATATTTTGAAGAATTGTTATTATTATTATTATTAAATCATTATGTTTTCTCTTTAGAATAACATGCACTGATGGAATTGTTCACAGTAACCTTATGAAAATGTATTAAGAAGTAGATTTTGACGATGCTTTGGATTATTTTTCTCTGCGCCCACACCTGACCAGTGTGCTTTCAGTAGTAATTATTTAAAGTTGCATTCTCATGTCTTCACAAAGCAAAGTCCATCCGTGCGTTCAGAGTCTTCTGGGGATGCAAAGCCGCGTCTCCATGGCGCCCAGGGGGCGGAGCTTCCACGGTGCTATGGGAAAACAATCTGGACAATCTGAAGGACAGACAGAAGAACTGCAACAAAAGGCTTTAAGAGCGGCAGACAGCTCGTTCAAACCCCGAGCGCGTATGTGTGAGGCATTGTCTACATACACACCATCCATCAAGCGGTCAGGTGGCTCTCTCCCTCTCTCATCATTCTCTACAGCGCTCTTTCTACAGCATGAAATCAATTTTTAGCTCCTCATTTCCTTTGCCAAGAAAAGAGGCAAGTCTGCCAGACACACACACACACACACACACACACACACACACACACACACACACACACACACACACACACACACACACATTCCTCATGTATTCCCATTGGGCTTGTTAGGTGGAGTCTGAGTTTAAGTCTTGCCTAATTTAAAATAAGAAGCATTTTAGTTCACTGATTATGATCCTAAAACTTTTCAAACACACACACACCATGATCAAAGATGCACACACACATACACACACTGTCTTCATTGTCCAGACCACCCAGTGTGTGTGTGTGTGTGTGTGTGTGTGTGTGTGTGAGTGAGAGAGAGAGGAGTTACTTATCTATAGTTAGGGGATCAAACTATATATCTGTCTCCAAAAGTTAACTAAGCTTTTTTAGGGAAGATCCAGGGACATCCTTAATTTGAAAAATGTATAATTCAATAAAATATATATATTTTTTAAATAATATTTTACCTTTTTATGTATTTAATATTTTATGCATATTTTTAAATAAAAGTGAAAAAGTTTTCTATTAGGACTTGAGCTAGTTTCTAGTAATAATAACCCATTTATATATAAAAACACTGAATTTACGGCATGTCCTCATTTACGCAGATAAGTAAACGTGTGTAAAGGGTTTTGCTTCACTTTCAAAGTGATAATTCTCATATGGAATACTATTGCAGTTTATACTTTTGCAGTTAAAGTATGTTTGTTATATTATTTATTGATTATGATGGTTTTTATTTATTTATATATTGTTTTATTTTATATATAAAAAAGTTAAATATTTTCTTTTAAGGTTTTGGTTATTCTATTGAAATAATCATTTGCTATCTATAAAAAAACATTTGCATTAACAAAGCGCATTCACTTTAATATGTCTATTCTAAAGAGCTAGCGCCATGTTTTCCTTTACATTCACTATAGTAATTCTAATATACAAGCAGTTTTCCAATGAACTCTTGGTGATGTTTTGGTGGAAAATGTTGAGGTGAAGACAGTGTATTTCCAGTAAAATGTTCCCGATATTCCATTGGAATGTTTCTGATGTTCCAGTGGAATGTTTGTGATGTTCTGCTAGAATTAACATTTCTGGAGCGTGTCAGATGGCTGTCCAAAATCCAGTGCGTTATCCCGTTAGTATTTTTCTCATTATTCCGCCCTCGCTTTTCTCTGTGTCGGAGGAAAACAGATGGAGAGGCTGAAAAGAGAAGATGTTGTGACGGAATTTTCATCATCTTCTCTGTGACTGGTGTCGGAGTGAGCGGTCGGATCCAAAGAGGCTTTGTGTTGTTATCACGGCTTGCTGAGTGACGCGCGCGCACACACACACACACGGCGCGGGCTGCAGGTGCAGGATCCTGGAATGTGTTTGAAATGATGTTCACCTGCAGGGGCCGTGAGAACCTGAGGGACTCAACAGAAACACGAACTCCTCAGAGATCAAAGGTCAGAGGTCATCTTCTTGCTCTCATGTGAAACATCCAGTCTGGATATTGACACACACACATACTAGAGTATTTCTCATCAACCAATACAAACCTTGAACAGGTGCAGTGAGCATCTCCCAGTCAGGATATGAGGGAGGGAGGCGGGGGGGGGGGGACTTTAGTTTGTGAAGAGAAACTATAAGCGTAGGCCTGGAAATCTGGATGTCGCTCTACTCAAGAACATATGAAGCAAACGCTTCTACACAAACTCCATTTCATGCATCGTGTTCTGAAATGTGTCAGAATGCAATTCAACAACAATGCTGCATTCTTCACTTTATTTTACAGTATGTAGCCTACACTTGCGTGTATTTACTTTACACTGTACTTGAAAGCACTTGGTAACCACATGGTTATAAGGTTAGGTTTAGGGTTAGTACCTAGTTATTACCCAGTTATTATAATGACTACATAGTATGTACATGGGGAACAGAACTGTAAAATAAAGTGCTACCCCAATACAAATGAGGCAAAACAAGATAGAAACTTGCACATTAGAAATGAGCAGAACTTGTTTAACAAATTAAATACTTTCAATACAAAATGCAAATAAATAAAAATGTTAAAATCAACAAAATCTCAAATACTTACATACATATACATATATCCATGCATCAATTAATTGAAGAATCAAAATGTAAAAATAAATTTAAAAATAAAGTAAAAATTAAATAAAAAAAATAAGTAAACATGTTCAAAGAAGTGTTTTTAGATTCTAATGATTTTAATTCGATAAATTAGACTCATCGTTTGTGATGTTTTTTAATGAATGTGCCCTCATAATCTTTAATCAAAATAAGTTCCTCTCCCTCCTGCAGCTTCTCTTCTGATGACGCGAGGGCGGGACAACCTGTCACTCACATGAGATCCACCAATAGCAAACCACGACCATACAATCAATTTCTGATGGACAAAATAGAGTCCTGTCCTACATTTTTTCTTGTTCGAGAAGCCATTTCACTCAGATATACATCATAATAGAGAAGAAAGAACTATCACAACTTATGGTTTTGGTTAACATTTTGAATCTTGCTGGGCATGTGAAACTGTCTACATGTTTGCACTCAGGTTAAATACCTATATGAGTTCTGAATCATGCTGTAAACTCATTTTTTTCATAAAGCAACAAAACGAAAATGTGAAACCCAAGTTAAGGTTAGGATGGTTAGATTTAGATGCATGATGGTTAGATGCAGGTAGATGTTGTAACGACACCCTAAAGTGATTGGATGAAGCAAGCTTTTCTAAACTGAATCAATTAAACTAATTGCTTTGCAAATTGTTTCCCTCTTTCGAAGCGTTTGAAACACCACAGGCTGGCGACACCTGCTGGTCAAGCGAATATCAGACCAAACATCTATATTACAAAACTATAGCAAATGTTTCCATGAAAGTGCAATTAATATTAAATGTCATCTATCTACAAATAAATAAATACCATTAATAATGGGGGTTCTGTAAAATGTATGTTATTTAATTAATGTATAGTGCTTGTTTTGTGTTTTAGACTGGGCTTGGTCTATATGAGTCTCCTTTTGTTTTATGCAAGTATTAAACTTCATGGCCTCATCAGATTTTTTAAAAAATGTTTTAAAATGTTTTTATTTATTTTTTTTTTTTTTTTTATGTTTCAAAATCAAAGTTCGAATCAGTATGACGTAATGAAGCATCTTTTGTTGTACAAGCTCCAAAAAATAAAAAAAATAAAAATACAAGCTCTGAACCACTGATTCGAAACAAAAGATTCGCAATATTTCGAGGCTTCGAAAGCGCTCATCATCAGTTCAGTAAGCCATTGATGACCGAATGCTAACGGACCGCTCTCTCTAGGTACATCCACATCACAGTCTCGTGTCGTGTTTCGGGCCTAGAACATCAAACTCATGTTTGCACAGGTTCAGTGTTGGTGAAATCATAATGTGGGTTTAATTAGCTAATGAATCTCGCGCATAAACTCTGCAGCTGTCTTAATCAAACATACAAACTCACATTCCTCTCCTCACCTGACACGACACCCGAGCAGCTGCTGACACACACACAGAGAGAGAGAGAGAGAGAGAGAGAGAGAGAGAGAGAGAGAGAGAGAGAGAGAGAGAGAGAGAGAGAGAATATAAAATATTTGTGTGTGTTCAATGTGGGAAAGATTGTATCCTTATAAAAGAGTAAGTTGGGATTCTATTATACTTTTTAGTGGTTACAACAGCAGATAGGCTACTAGTTCATGTGAACTTATTTGGTTGAAGATTGCATTTAGATTAGAGATTTATAATTATTCCACTCGAGTATTTTCGTTCTTAAAGTTATTGCAACTAAACAGATGAATGTAAATTTGTAGTATAGCTGACTAAGCAATGGCGCAATACTTGCATTTGCTTTGGCAAAGATTTTTGGTTGAAGTTCCAGAACAACAAAAGTAACACCAAAACTTTGAATTATTTCTAAATGTGCCCATATAAACTAGTTAGATTCGTAAGTATTAATTTCACAATTAGTGGTATTTGCTTAGTTAAGCATCACTATTACTGCTCTTGTTTAAGTGCATGTTAAGATTGATGGACCTTTAGTACATTGATTACTGTTTTATTACGTTTCTGTTAGTGGATTTTAGTTCTGGTAACCCAAAGGGTGCAGGCTGAAGTCCTAAAAGCGTTGATCCATATATCCGCTGTATCACTGTGGACAATACGAAAGTTAGTCTTACATAGACTGGTGTCTGCCGCCCTCTTGAGGAGAAAGAGGATTTGATAGTTTGTGCATTAAATGTATTTATTGAGAATATATTATTAACCCATATTACACTGACAATTTAAATGTTAGACATCATTGTGGAGATTTACAATTCTCATTTCATGCTGTAAAGTTAAACGGGAAAATAAAACAAGCCACAAAGCAGGTTACAATAACGTAAATGATCTTGTGCAAGTAGGCTCATACGTATACATCATACAGACAGAGAGTGTGCATTTGAACACTAGTCTATGTGCGCATTCAATAGATCTTCATAAAGTTCCACTCTCCAGTTTCAAATCCACCTTCATCTTCTGCTTCTCCATCACCGTCTCCAGTTCTGTGGCTCTGTGAGCGTCCTGAGAGAGACACACAGTGTGTTTAATGCTTCTTAATTAGGTTGATTATTGCATATTAAGTTAGGATATTTATCTGGGTCCTCATGCATGCTGAATGAAAACTTTACCACTAGACTAACACATCTGTTAGGAACCATGAACCATGTTTAAGCAAGTGGTTAATGCATTTTTTTTTTCTTTTGTTCAAGTCTTTGCCTAGTGATCCAATACTTCACACTGTGCAGTACATACTGACAACTATTTTTTTTTTAAATGATCTTGACTGCAATATACAGAAGATTAAAGAAATATTAATACTGTATGCTGTGGGATTTCTGCAAAAGGAGTGGCACCAAACAGATTTTCAAAAAATGCATTGAATAAATATCAATTTACGTATTGGTAGGCCTATATAGTGCCAATGTTTTCACTTTGAATTTAAAAGCTTTAATTCAGTACCAATTATTTTCATTGTAATAGACCAAAATGATGCTGTACATCAGGAGTGAGTGGATTTTGTTGAGACCTATTTTTTACAGTCTATGGTTGAGACCTACGGCAGACCTTTTAGAACATTTGAATTTAAATTTAGAATGTTGTTATTTAAAAGCATTCTAAATTAAAGCAATAAGCCCCGCAAAGCCGTGATTTACAGTGAATTTAGAACAGTTAACAGAACATGTTTATATTTAAAATAAACATGTTTATTTTATGAATTAAATGAATATTAGAAAGAATATTTTGATGGAGTAGCCGTTTTATAAAAACTCCGCTCCGTGCCTAACAACGCCCCTTAGCTGTTCTAAATTCACTGTAAAACACGGCTTTTATAAAACGGTTACTCCATAAAAATATTCATTCTAAAATGTATTTCATTCATAAAATAAACACCAGCAACAAAAATATAATGTAATTACACATGTATTCCTCCGCCAAGCAATGTAGTTCCAAAGAGGTTGCCAAGCAACACATGCAGCAACAAATAATCACAAACGGCAGTAGCACAGTAATACTAATGTGAATGCGGTCACAGGTGTTTGTTTTGAGTAATTTACAACGGCTTCGAACGCGGCTCAACCAATCAGAATCAAGGACCGGAACTATCCGTTTTATAATTAGAAGAAGAGTTTGAATTATTCCGTAACCGTTATATGTAGCTTCATATAAAACAACAGAAGCGTATGATACCTAGATGAAGTAAAAGCGTGTGTTTGGTGTACCTCTATCTGGGCTCTCTGTACGGTCAGCTGACTGTAGACTCTAGCGCCCTCCTCAGGAATAACAGCACGCAGCTCTTCTTTATTCAGAGAGAACAGCTGAGCTCCATTCAGAACCCGCAGACACTGCACAGTCCTGCGCACACACACACACCAACAACAGCCCTTCAATGACTAAACTCTGCTGTATATCTGGACAATTATATAGAACACCTCAAAACAGAGACTACAAGCTGCTCTGATGACATAAACATGGATTAAACTAGTAAAGTAAACGCTTTCATGCAGAGTTTAGCTTCAACCTTGATCAAACTCACCTGATTGTAGCTATCTAATAATCCTGAAAACCTTGATTATCTTGTTCAGGTGTGTTTGATCAGGGTTGGAGCTAAACTCTACAGGAAAGTAGACATTTAGGTGCACAGTTGAGAACCCCTGAACTAGAATAAAGGAGATTGATCTCTTACCAAAATCCCAAATATAGACAAATGCATTAATACTTATAAGTCTATAGAATGTGACAAATCAGGGATGAGCTTCACTATTTTGTTGCTCTATAGACAGTCAATCACATTTTACCAGTCAGGACGTTGCACAAATATCAATTTCGGACAAATATAGGGTTTGTTGTTCACACAAATAATCAAATACTAATGCAACATAAATGCATAGGCAAAATACTATAGTTTTAATATAAAATCCTACTAAATGAACGTGGGGTCTGTTTTTTTTCCAGGTGTTAGAGGCTGATTGTTATTGTTGACTGATTCCTGACTCACGGTTCACTGAAGCCTTTCTTCTGCAGCCAGTTTTCCACCTCTGCCGGCGGGGAGCTGTAGTCCAGCGGCGCAGACGTGTCCGTCGAACGATGAATCGTCAGTCGAGGAGACAGATTCTTCCCGCTGGTCAAGCGTTGCAGTAGCTCATCATTCACCTGCATCGCTGATCAATATGAGCACGAGAACACCGTGAGCATCATATACTGTTAGAGTAATTATTAATATTTAGAATTATATTTTGGAATTAATGTTTCTTAGCACCGTTATTATTATTAACTCAAACCATAAAAAACATTGTATTACGTGAAATAAATCAAATAAAATAATCAGCTATTTGCCAAGGTAACATTTCTTATTTTTAAGTTGAAGTACTAAATTAACTCAAACTAAAACTTAATTATAGCTATATAGAGATTTTAAATAAATAAATAAATAAATAAATAAATGACAAGAACATACAACAAACTTACTAAAACTTTAAAATATGAAAATAAATTCAAAATATTAACAGAAACTATAATACTATATCAGTATTGCTAAAATAACAGATTTAATACTCTCATTTTAAATTTAGTTTAAGTTTTAGTAATTGTATGTGTTATTGTAATATTTATTTAAAAAAATCTATTTAGCTTTCATTTATTTTTATTTCAGTTTTAGTAATTTTAGTACTTAATATTTCTGTTTTTAATTTTTTTTTTAAATTTAAAACCTTTAACTTAATTTAATCTGTCTATTTAATTTTATTTCAGCTGTTCTTTCGATTTAGTTAATAATAACAACACTGGTTTGAGAAGCAGGAGACTTTCTCAATGCTGTTTAGAAGAAACTGGAGATATTAAAGAGATCTGATGTGAGAAGGTCTCCTGTTATAGTGTGTTCATACCTTTCTCTGTGTCCTCCGGCAGTGATCCATGAATCATGCTGCGAGGCCGAGGGGGTCTGGGGTCAGAGGTCATGGCGGACGGGCTGGGAAGGGCGTTGGATATCGGTGGAGCCGCAGGAGGCTGAAACAGAGACGTGAATGTCAGAACGAGGAGAAGAAGAAGAGAGACGTGTCGAAGTGGCCGATGTGAGTTTGTACCTTTGGGGTTTTTTGCAGCATAGGGTTGTCGATGTGTGTGACCGGCTCCAGGATGTTAAACGGCACGAATCCCACTTCATTAAACTTATTACGACACTTCCACCATCGCTTGGATGACTCAATCACCTGTATGACAGAGAGAAACAGGGAAATAAGGGATTATTTGTATTATTATAATACTTAGATGTGTTGTATGTATGTATATGTATGTACAATGGGGATTTATGCTTGAAATACAAAGTCATGCATTAAATGAAATAAATATATATTTATAATAAAATATAAATAATAAATGTACATGAATAAATGTATAAAAATCCCAGATAAAGTCTCCATAAATAAATAAAAAATATATCAAATATATTATTATTATTAATATATTAAATTATACTCGAGGATGTCTTTATTTGGCAAGTCATGCATGAAATATATATATATATATATATATGAATAAATTATATATATATATATATGTGTGTATGTATATACACACATATCTATCTATCATATATATATATATGAGAGGATGTCTTTATTTGGCAAGTCATACATGAAATAAATGTATATTTAGAATAAAATAAATAAACGTACTGTATATATAAAATAAAAATCTCCAGATGTCTCAAATAATAATAAAAAAACTATATAAAAAAAAAGCAATATGTTTTCTTTAGGATAGGGATTGGGTTAGTATGTACTATATAGTGTTAGAATTGTCTTTATATCAAAACAACAGACATCACTGATGACCTCTAGCGTCTCTCCTTGAAGCACAGACAGCTCACTGTTGTTCCGCGCAACAAAATCATAACTGCACCGATACAAGCGCTCTTGCACACCGTCATCACTGAGGGAGAGAGACAGAGATGTTTACACTAAATGTACATTAAAACTGTACGAAATACATGCAGTTACAAAATAAGCATCACGTTTGATTGCTGAGATAAAAAAGGACAGAAACTCTGAGTCATTAAGAGCAGAGACAATAGACAATGACTGAATGAAGGTTTGTTTCACACTGAAGCCATTGTACTTCATTTACACTGAAGTGAAACTCCTGAGAGTCGACGCCACAAGTGAACTTTTGTTTGTTAGTCTTTTGTTATTTGTGTGAACAAACCCTGGCCTATATTGATCCTCACATTGGTCCAAAATTGATCTTTGTCTAATGTGATTGACTGTCTACAGAGCTACGGTTTCTGATGAAGGTGAAGCTGATCCCTGATTGGTCACATTCTATACACTAATGATATAAGTATTAATAATGTATATGTCTGTGTGTTTGTTTGTTGGATGATTCTTCAGATGTGAATCAAACTTACAGTTCTTCTGTAGTCTGAACAGGAGCAGTGTGACGGTCCGAATCGTGAGTCGGGGTCAGCTGGGTGTGACAGACACAATTCAACATGTAAGCAAAATAACATAAACTCACAATAATGGACAAGGAAATCACATTTATTGGTTTTTATGTGTTTGTTTTTCTTCATGGTTAATTATGTTTTTAAATTCTCCCTCACCATCTGACTGTTTGGTTAGCATAAATGAATTATAAATAAATAAAACGGCTCAGAAAAAGTCATTTTAATTTAAAGAGACTGTAATCAAAGAAGCCTATCCTGCATGTATATTACACATCAAAAGTTTGGGGTTAATATGATTTTTTTATAAAGAATTTAAATATTTTATTCAGGAAGGATGCATTAAATAAAACTGATCAAAAGTGACAGTAAAGACACATATAATGTTACAAAAGATTTCTTAATTTAAATAAATGCTGTTCTCTTGAACTTCCTATCAAAGAATCCTGAAAAAATAGATTTATCACGGTTTCCACAAAAATATTAGCCGGTTTTCAACACTCATAATAATCAAATCATCATATCAGAATGATTTCTGAAGGATCATGTGACACTGAAGACTGGAGTAATGATGCTGAAAATTCAGCTTTGATCACAGGAATAAAATACATTTTAAAATATATTACGATAGAAAACAGTTATTTTAAATTTTAATAATATTTCACATTTTTGATCAGATAAATGCAGCCTTGGAGAGACTTCTTTCAAAAACGTTTAAAAAAATCGAACCGACCCCAAACTCTTGTACGTCATTGGACACAATAATACATATCGGACGTGAATAAAACATTACCTCTAGTTTTGAGAGCTCTGCGTCCTGTTTGTGTTCTGACTCCACAGGATCGACCCAGCCTGCGGCGTCTGACCCCGGAGGCTTCCAGCCGTCCTGAAACACGAGTGTGTACGGCGCCACGGGACTCCGCAGAGCAGACCTACATGAAGTCAACCACACATCAGCATTTGCACATATTAAAGGGACAGATCTCCAATTTTTGTTAAATTCTGCATCATGTACTTTTGGTGTGTCCAGTTAGGCCCTAAAGAGACCCATAATGCATTCTCTTGTGCCGTCAGGTTGTTCTGTAGCAGAGCCACGGCTCCTTGCGTCATCGCTGGGCTGGACACGGACGCAGCAAAACCAGGACCTCCTGTTGCCCTCACAATCTACAAAGGTGAATTACTCCATTTAAGTGCACTTTACTTTCCGCACAATAGCGTACAAGCCCTTTTGATGAAACACTTGAAACAATGCAGTGCAACAAAGGCCTTAAAAGCTCTGCCGTTTGCTCAAGACACAGTCAGCTTTCGTTACTCACCATGTCGAGCGGTTTGAAGACGTGATGCACGAGCTCCTCGGACGTCGGATTGGTGATGACGGATTTTAACCGTGCCTGTAAAACAAACAGTGTGCTTATTGAAACCTGACAGAGAGATATGCTACCGCATGACCTGGTTATGAGTATCCGGCAGTTTCTCAACAACTGAGCTCTTCAAATAGCAATCAATAACTGTATAAAATAATGTTGTTAATTAATACATTAATCATTTTAATAATGTAAATATTAAATATAAAATAAAAATAATAACTATAGTTTATATGTGTGTGAGAGAGAGAGAGAGAGAGAGAGAGAGAGAATTTTATAAATACATAAAATTATATATATATATATATATATAGAGAGAGAGAGAGAGAGAATTTTACATATACATAAAATTATATATATATACTCTCTCTCTCTCTATATATATATATAATTTTATGTATATTTAAAATTCTCTCTCTCTCTATATATATACTGTATATAGGCTGTGTATATATATATATATATATATATACTCTCTCTATCTCTCTCTCTCTATATATAAAATTCTCTCTCTCTCTATATATATATAGGCTGTGTATATATATATATATATATATATATATATATACTCTCTCTCTCTCTCTCTCTCTCTCTCTCTCTCTATATATATATATATATAATTTTATGTATATATAAAATTCTCTCTCTCTCTCTCTCTCTCTATATATATATATATATATATATATTTATTTTTTAATTTCAATGCTTTTTTAGATAAGAAATCAATAATAATAAGAAATCATATTTGTAATACATATTTAAAAAATAATAATAATAATTTTAGAGGGAAATAATTTTCTGGGAAACAATTAAACATGCTTAATATAATCTTTTTTAATATATTAAATGATAAATTATTATTACTATTATTATGAATAATGAAATAATAAATATTAAATAAATAAATAATTCATGAAATCATCATTTAAAATCATTCAAATATATAATAAAAATGAATTCTTATATAATTAATTAATTAATTTACACGGCAAAAGATGTTCTGAACTTATTATTTTATATTGACATAAAAATTCATGACTCACCAACAGGCTGAAGATGTATTTGAATTTCTGAAAAGCGTCAGCGAACTCTTTCTCAGAAGGCGGTTTGGCTTTAGCCGAGAGAAGATCCTCTACAAAACAGAAACGCACAACAAACTCTCTAAAACACGGATCATGTGCGCTACAACAAAATAAAAGGAAACGTTTTATTTCAACAAAATAAAAGGAAACGTGTAAGAGAAGATTTCCAAGTACATTATGTTCCTGGAACAAATGCATATTTGTTTAAGATGATGCAGGTATATTGTTCTGATTGAGAATATGAAGAGTGAATCCTGCTGACGGTCCTTAACACAACGCTTTCCCATCAGGAACTGATAACAAGCCCACATCTACTGATAAGAGCGCACTACAGTAGGCCATTTACAGATGGTTCAATTCACTTGTGTTTTGGGGATCACTTTAAGAAATTCACATTATTTTTAGCTTTCTTTTGATAAGCACTCAGGTTTAATTTCTCCTTATAAACTCATACCATCTGCACTTTTCTTCTGACTTTTCTTCTTCTTTTTGCTTCTCTGGTCGAGGATAATCTGAGCCTCTGCTGACTGCTGCAGCTTTCCGATGAACAGTTCGATGTCATCAAAACAATGATTAAGCACATCCTAGAAATAGAGAGAGAGGCGGTTAATAAAAAAAGACATGCAGAGTTTTTTAATTTGGTGGTTCTTGATGATCTTTGTAACTGTTGTTAATGTAAACAGTGATATCAGGGTGACGTTGTTGTTCATGCTAATGGTCAAACTGAAGGTCGACTAGAGCGTTCGAGGACAACGGTCTTCTAAACTAACTGAGCAATACATGCTAATTCAGTCATACTTTGGGGACAAATGCATTATGGTTTCCAGAAAAATATTAAGCAGCACATTGATAATAATAATAATAATAATAATAGTTTCTTGAGCAGCAAATCAGCATATCAGAATGATTTCTGAAAGATCATGTGACACTGAAGACAAAAAACTGTTGGTTTAACTTAAAAAAGTAAGTTGCCAGGTTGCCTTAATTTTGAGTTCATTGAAATTAAAAATTTGAGTTAATACAAAGAAGGAGATTTATTTTTGATCAAATAAATGCAGCTTTGATGAGCCTAAGAGACTTCTCTGAAGTTGCGTGTGTGTATGTGTATGTGTGTGTGTGTGTATTTGTTTATATGTACTCACCACTTCCATCTGAGCCTTCAGGAATGACTTATCAGCTTGACCGTTTTCTAGTCCGTTAGCTAGAAATGAGAGTGTGTTAATCTGAGTCTGTTCATAATAAAAAGTATAGATAGTATTGATTCTCAGTTCACACACACACACACACACACACACACACCTCTGATGCCCGGGTAGGGTGGAGGGGGATTGGGTGGGTTTGGGGCTTGTGTGTACGGAGGGCTCGGAATTCCCTGAATATCCATACGGGACTGAGAGAACCTGAAACAAACACATTCACATGACAACACACCCTTTATCCAGAAGGACAGTGCGTGTTGTAGTCTAGCGGAAAAAGTACAGTATTTCAGTCGCTATTGATGAGTGTCACGTGCTTCAATCGAAATGTGGTTTAATTGCCAACACACAATGATAATGAGTCACCAACAATACGCCCATAAACACACCCATCGCAAAAAGCTTTTTATCTTCAAAATAAGACATTATCTTTTAAATAAAGACTTAATTAAACACCATTTTGAATTAAGTTAATTTACTAAGCTATGAAAATGAGTTAGTCAAATGTATTTAAAAAACTACAAAGCAGAGTAGAGTGCTGTACATTAAATGATGACGTACAATAGTCTTCAATTGTTTTTATATGAGGATAATTATATTGATTACACAGTATCCCAAACCCTAAAAGAAAACCTTTAGCATTTTTAAAAATAAAAGACATCCACAAAATGTCAGATTTTTTTTAAATCAGATTTCGCTCACTTATAGTGATAATTCTGTGCACAAAGTCTAGGTTAACCAACACACACTCATTCATAAATAATACAGGAAAATATGTTTGGCATTCAGTTTGACATTGAGATGCCTTGAGGTTAGTTCAACATGTCTCTCGCTGTGAAACGCACACACACACACACACAGATTCGATCTCATTCTCTGAAACTGATAAGCGCATGTAGAGCAGATAAAGATAACACACTGTACCTGACTGCAGTCCTGTTAGTAAGTGTTAAGTCCTAAAGCAGCCGAGGTCGAATGAATCTTTATTTCCCTTGGAAACCCAGTCTCTCCGCCTCTCTCCCTGTACTCTCAGTCACACCTTCGTAAGCTATTTAGAAACTGGTTAAACCGGTTTATCTGCCCGATAACAGGTTCTCGTCCCTCTCTCTGTCTTGGTTGCTAGCACAGTGGAAATGACAACATCACCCGACTGTAAAGATCCGTACCTGTTTGCTCTTATTGAGTAATGCGACACAACTCGTTTGATGTAATCTCTTATGTGCTCCGCCTGAAATGTGCAAACAGGTAGACAGTGATGTCATCTTAGAGGTGGAGCTCTGCTTGGAGAAACACAGCAGTATCACCTGAATCAAGGATTGGCTGCTGGATTGAAACATGTCTCACTTTGACAGACGCACAGCTGAAGAAATACACACTCGGCCTCTTCTGGGCGCAGCTCTGGCACACCAGCAGGAGAAGAGCTGGATCACGGAGAGATGGGGAATTTACGCAGTCGCAGCGGAGAAGAGACCACATGGCAAACTCCTCCAGTTCCTCATCAATGGTCAGTCATGGAGCAATCAACACATTCATCATTAGTTTTAACAAAAAAAAATCACAAATATTCAGTGATCCTTAGGCTATTGAGTGACACTCAATTTTGTCGCATTAGGTCATGTTTTGAAATCTCAGTCTTTTAATCAGCTGGTGTTTTTTTTTGTGGATTTGCAAGAACATTTTACATTTATGCATTTGGCAGATACTTTTACCCAAAGAGACTTGCATCGCATTCCATTCATATTATCTGTTGCATATGATAAATGCATGCACAACTGAAGCCCTAAAGACTTTTGGACCATGCTTGTTTCTTTCTTTTGCGTTCTTTGCCATCAGTCGCTCTGTTCCGTGTTGCATTCTTACCTGGTTGTGTCTGTCTCTCAGGATGACTTTGTTGGTCTGGACCTCTAGCATCACCTCGGCACTGGACAGCCGATAATAATCAACAAGAAGTGCAATCTGTGAAAGAGCCTCTTCAACAGTATCCACGCCCTCATCTCCCAGAGAAAAACTCACCAGCCGCTGGGTTCAAAATAGAGGAAGAACAAAAAATTAGCATCACTGATATCAGGCTGTAAAAAAGATCAACATAAAACATGGCAACGCACACACAGTTATCAGCAGCACGCATGAATCACCTCTTTAACTGCCTTTTCTACAACTTTCCTAGTTGTTTAATCGCTTTAATTATTGATAATTCGCTTTAACTGATAATTGCCCTTTCTGGAACTCTCAGCATTTCATTATGCACATAAATAACACATTCAAGTCAATATGAAACTGTAATATGATGCATTTCTGACCAAAACTGGATATTCAATGGGAAAATGTTGAAATGAAGTGAAAGTGGCTGTGATTGAATTTTTGCACAAAAAGAGTCAATTCTGATTTCATACTGATTTTAAAGCTGCTTGTTGACGTTCAAAGTATTGTCAAACAAAACGGAGGCTAGCTCGACCCTCCCTCCTCCTCACCCCGTCCCCTCCCTCTCCCTTCCGTGCTTCCTGAAACAGTCATGAACCATTTAGAAAAAACAAACTGGATAAAGCCACCTGAATGTGGGATTGGAAGCCCTTCTGCCGGCGGAGTTCTCGCCACCTTTTGAACACTTTTCCGATGTAAATTTGGGACTTCGCGTTCCTTCTTCTTTTCCCTATTCTTTGTTATTTGTTCTTCGGAACGTTGTCTCTTTGGTCGTGTGTCGGCCATATCAAAATTCTCAAGAATATAACATTTTAACGTTAGTCATTGTTAGAACATCTCTCCTCTAGCTAACTTCCCTCTTCATTTCTCTCTCCTCCACTCCCCACACCGCCGTTCATGTGCACGTGCACTAACCCCCCACCCCCACCCCCAAATCATTCTTGTTGGTTATTGGCGGGAACACTGTTTGTTATGTTTCGTGGTCCAGGCTGGGCCAGTTTGTTTTTCTTGCTGTTTGTGGAGCCTGGGCTGTCTACAGAGACCGCGTTTTTTACAGTGTGTTCAGGGGACAGGCAGCTAGCGGATAGTGAGGAGATATTTGCTGAATGTGACAAAAAATGTTTTGGCCTAAAAAACGTGTGACATCGCTTATAGCACCTTTAAATACCTACTATACACACCCTGTTTCCTTTACACATTAAGCATTTACTGTCTGTACACCCATATGAAAGAATCCACTTCAAATGCATATAAAAACAACCTCTCGAATTATAGGTGTGACTCAAGACTCCTCTTTATCAAGAACAACCATAGAAAAAGTCTTGCATTGACTTGTTCATTCCTATTAGGTAGTGCATATTTGTATTGGTTTATCTCGCATGTGTTTAGCCAGCATGATAACCCACTGATCTGTTCACCTTGTTTCATTAATGTCATATCAATCTGGATAAGAGCAACTGCTAAATGAAATAGTGGTAAGAGGGTTTAAGTTACTATTGCTGTTGCTCACACTTTAAAATAGTGATTTAAACACAAACCAATAATGTTAAGTATTTGAATAGTTCCTCAAATTATTGGACTGTCGATTTTTGCATGAAGGACTCACACCAGACAGGACGAAACCACCCTAACCTCTATAGGAAACACTACTCAACCCTTGATGACACTCACAGTAAGCAGGTATTGCTCCCCCATCAAGACCAGCAACCGTCACACACCTGTGGAGACTCAAACAGATCACAGATGAAGCGTGCATATGTGACGCTGGTGTTCAAATGCATGTGACTGATGACGTTTCAGTAATAGCTTCAGAATGTGTCATCTTTACACCTTCCCTGTCTTTCTCCTGTTCTACCTGTCTGTGAGCACTGACCTTCACTTTTACATTGATGAGAGCGTATCTCAGAATCTTTATTATGAGGAATTAATGCAATACAATGAGCATCTCTTGAAGTACTGAGACAGATCAAAAAAATTAAATAAACAGAAACTCTGACTCATTTAAGGAACAGTTCAGGCAAGAATTAATATCATGTCGTCGTTTACTCACCCTAATGTTATTCCAAACTTGTATGACTTCCACGGAACACAAAAGGAGATATTGGGGAGAGAAGAAGATTGGAAGTTCATCCACTTTTTTCTTTTTTTTTTTACAAAAAGCACCTTAAAATCAATGTGCAATATTCCAATGACAGCTTTATGTGATTAAAGGACCCGAATTGAAGATCATATTTTCTAAAAATGTTCATATTCAAACTAAATGCATAAACTAAATCAATAACTTTAAGTGAGTAGCTTACATATGCAGCATGAACATTTTTCACAGCATCTCCTTTTACATTCATAGGAGGAAAAAAGTATGAAGGTATGTATGAGTAAATGACGACAGAATTTCCATTTTTAAATGAACAGCTCCCAACAGGCAGAAGATATGAATGTTTCTATTGAAGAATTTCCTAAACAAATCATGTCTGATCATTTCATCCATGTGTAATATCCTTTAATAAACAAATATAATACAGGAAAATGCTCTTATACTCACCTGCTGCTGATTCCCACGGTTGTCTTCTGACTATATTCTCAAAACTAGATGTATTTTGATAGTGTGTTAACCGCCCGGACATTCCTCTCACAGACATCACAGAAGAGATGAATGTTATCTGAGATGGAAAAAATGTCTTAGGTAAGTGATCTGACTGGCCCGTCTTTATACACTTATTTTTATTATTATTGGCTCATTTATTTGCATTTTACCAGTGTTTGGGGTAATGCATTACAAGTAACGTGAGTTACGTAATCAGATTACTTTTTTCAAGCAACTATAAAGTAACATATTACTTTTAAATCTACAGCCACATATCTGAGTTACTTTTCCAAATAAGTAATGCACGTTACTCTGATTGGCCATGTTGAGAGAAATCGTGTATCAACATTACAGTTATTGTAGTCATGCATTAACTCATCTCACGTGCACAAAAACAGATTCAGTATTCCTCAAAATGAATAAAAAGTAAAATGCAAACTCGGAATAGCTTATTGGTCAAACCTGCAATAATTAAATATGTTTACATTATGTAATACACAAATATACTTTATGTACTTAATCTCACTTTATTATGTATTTGCTGCTGACCTTCAATTCAACCATACGAATAAGCAAAAATGACTTTAGATGAACATCACATTTGCTGTCTGAAGTAAGTGTTGAACTTACTGAAAGGTTAGTCTACTATACAGACGTGAATTTGCATTTCCGTCAGCCTGATTCTTATTCATTTCACTTTTGGTGTGAAAGGGCCTTTACATTTGCCAAAAATATAACTTTTTTTTGTTATTAAAAACAAACAAGCAAGCCAAGCCCAGGAGGAAACCATAGCAAATGCATTACTTTCCATAAAATGTAACTAAGTAACGCAATGTTACCTTTTTAGGCAGTGACGCAAAATGGTAATGCATTAGCCTACTTTTTAAAGTAACTTTCCCTAACACTGCGTTTTACTATATTTCCCCTTTAGTTGAAATAGTCAATGAAATTTTAGTCTGTTAGGTCACATCTGCCCACCTCTGTGCAGTTTGTTTCCCATGATTTTCCGTGCATGAGTCCTGAAGCACACAATTGTGGGCGGGGCCTGGCTGTGTTTTGGTCTGGTGTTGGGCGGTTCTTGCTTGAGATTGACAGCTGGAATGTAGAAGGATTCAACAACGTGGCAAAATAAACTCTAGAGGAGGAATGAACTTTCTCTACTTGGCTGAAACAGCAAGTGTACTTTAAAATGTAAACGATCGTTTAGTCCCGACTCATTTTGATTGCTTTACTGATCCATTGGGTCCTGACATTTCAGCTGAATTTTAAAGTCTTGGATCATTTCTTTGCTTTGTATGTCTGAACTTCAGAGGTCAACGAGGAGGTTCTCGTAGAGGAATCTGCTACATTATCAGTCACAGGATGGTATGTTATAACAAAGATGGTTGATTATTGTGATTCATTTATTAAATCGTAGTACATTTACATAGCAGCCAAACGCAGTTTTAAAATGTAAAAAATTGTCAGACAATATTAAAGTAGTTTGTATGTTGCTTATGAGTCTTATGAATAATTTGAAATAATTGAAGGCTATTATTTGTGGCTATTAGCCTGGTGAGGCTTCTTTGCATTATATGAGAATAGTTTTGAGTCAGTTGGGTCACTTTGACAGTGAAATAAGATGTTAAGCGCGTCATGAGCTCACAGCGCCACGTGTTGGTGCCTTCAATCTCGGTGTAATTTTCTTGGTTTATTGCATCAGTCATCAGTGAAACTTCCTGAAGGAAACGCAGAGCCGCATGTCAACGGTTCAGCATATGGAAAACCATAATAAAATATATAAACAATTCATCTAGTAAAGATATAGATGAAAAACTGACTGATGGTAAACTGTTTCGATGCGTTGCAAGGAAAAACAAAGTGAAACTTTGTTGTGTGCATTAGATAGAAGATATTGGAGAAATGTATAGAAATAAGTAACGAAATAAAAAGAACTAAGAGTAACACTAAAGTATTTTTGTAATATTTCGCGATTAATACTATTTTTTATAATAAAATTAAATAATTAATAAAATTATATCTTAAACTTTATAACTATACATTCAAAAAACTTTTTATACCTTCACTTGCTACGTTTAAAAACTAGAGAGGTGATATTTCAGGCTAAAGCACGCGCGCTCACAAAGCCTCGAGCGTCGTCAAGTGGGCGGGGTCTTATAAATGTGGGCGGGCGCGTGCGCGTGTAGGAGAGGCGTTGCCTGAGGTTCCGTAAACCCACAACCACTACGGAAGAGTAAAACGCGGGCAAAAATAAGCGTCGTTCTTTGATCCTCGATACGTCAAATCATTATTCCAGTAGTTTGTATGTGTACGGTTCGGTTAGGGAAGCTGTGAAGTGATTTCTTCAAAGAGGATTTGAGCCGCACGCGTGTGCCGGTGACAATAGCGCGATAGCTCATTAACACGTGCGCGTGTGTTTGAGAGCCCGAAAGAACGAAACAGCAGCGGTGAGAATTTCTTTAATGCAGATATTTACTATATATTCATGAAAGACATTAATACTAAGTTTAATTGCTTTACATGCTTATATGGACGCATATATTGATAATTATTTCATTTTAGTTGCATATGAGATGCAGCAGCTGATCTTTGACTGGTTAAACTGCTTTATTGGCTCTGCGGTGTTAGATCTCACCAAACAGCGTTTGGTTTTTGATTCATATTACAATAAAGAGCTTATTTATGCACATATTCAATTGAATACTTGTTTTAGAGTGGTTTAAAGCGACAGTTAGGCAATGTTTCCTGCTGTCAACTGCGCATGCGCTTGCCCACCCACACCATGGTGATTATAATGTCAGGGAATTTAAAAAATAGTTTTCCTGACATTGAAGAGTGTTATTATTATTTTATATTTAGCATTTAGGCTGTTTTTGACTTTGAAAGTGGGCTCGTCTCATTTAGGTCCATTTTATTCGAAATTTCTTACTGTTCTGTTTTGGATCCTAAACCACTTGATTATTATTATTATTATTATTATTTATACTTTATAAAAATAATTAGTCTTTTTATCATTTTTGTTGATGATAGTAATAATACATTGATTATTAGTATGCAGTAGTATGTTGTAATTTGTATTTTGAAAGATGTTATGCTATAAATCTAGACCAAGCTTTTGTTTCATTGCATGTCATAATTGTCTTTATACAGTTACCTGAATAGCTACAAATATTTTTAAACCTGCAAATGAAAAAATCAATTGAACCTTGAGTGCTTTGGCTTCACGTTGCATATTATAAGCAGTTTGCGCCGATTTAAAATCCATATCCAATAATCGCAATTCACATCAACACTTCTTCTCATGTAGTTTTTACTCCATCTTTTGTTTGGACTGATCACTCAGACGGAAGTGAACTTCAATAGCAGTCTGACAGGAAGCATCACACATGATTGAGCAGTTTTATGACTGAACTGGCAAGATAAGATCGGTTTTTATAGCAGCATATTTTATAACAACATCCAATCTTCAATGCAGCGCCGTGGCTTTATGTGAGATTTATTTGAATACGAAAACAAGCTTCTGTTTCTCTCTCAGATGACGTCAGAGAAGCCCCCGTTACCTGGAGACGGCCAGCGGGACGATGAGGCTGATCTGGGCACAGGGGTCGGGCAGGAGGTCACGCTGGAAATGGCCCGAGACGGCTGGGACAGTAAAGTGGAATATTTCCTCGCTCAGCTCGGATTCAGTGTGGGATTGGGAAACGTGTGGAGGTTCCCGTACCTCTGCCATCAGAACGGAGGAGGTGAGTTAGAAGGAGATGGGTTTGATTATGCAAAGACTATTCAGGCTTATATTTAAAGGGGTGGTTGATTGATTTCACTTTTCTAACTTTAGTTAGTGTGTAATGTTGCTGTTTGAGCATAAACAACATCTGCAAAGTTACGACGCTCAAAGTTCAAAGCAAAGGGAGATATTTGCTTTTAAAGAAATCGCTTTTTAAGGACTACAACAAACGGCTGGTAGAGACTACACCACATTCCTTCCGGGTTAATGACATCACCAACCCTAAAATTTACATAAACGCCGCCCCCTGAACACGATTTATAGATTATCATGACAGAATATGCTAATCAATGATTAGAAGATAGTTAACTCCACATCAGCTACATGCATTTAAACATAAACAAAAAAGTTTTTGAAGTTTTCAGGACATGAGCTGTTGTAGCTCCGCCCCCGTGCTGGAGCAGCAACTCATTTGCATTTAAAGGAACAGACACAAAACGGTGCATTTTTGCTCACCCGTAAAAAATCTCCATGCCTTAAAATAGCTTGAATGTAACTCAGTCTACACCCTTGCCACATTTAATACGCGGTTCTGTGAATATGAAAGTGAGCCCCGCCTCCACTCACTCACTCAGCTCAGAGATCCACTCGTTGACGATCACGCGTTGATCTGATTGGTTACAAGGTAGTTTGTGACGTCAGAAACACCAGCGAATTCAAACCGTGTTTTTGAGTCTTTGGTTCACTGCAGTTTTAAGGAGAAAATACTCAGCAATGGTGTTGACTTATGAATTTACACATGGTTTGTCTTAAAGCGTATTAAACACACCACATAGACATATCAAACAACATTAAAAGCTGGATTTTCAGCAGAGAGGGACTTTAATAATTGTTTTGTTTCAAACATTGTCATGTGTATCAGGAGCGTTCATCTTGCTGTATGTGGTGTTGATGCTGCTGGTCGGAGTGCCGTTGTTTTTTCTGGAGTTGGCGGCTGGTCAGAGCATCAGACAGGGCAGCATCGGCGTCTGGAGGCACATTTCTCCAAAACTGGTTGGCATTGGCTACTCCAGCTGTGTGGTGAGTAATCTCTAGCGTGATTGGCCGGTTGCACTGGTACATGCATCGTAGAAAATCTAATACTGAAATTGTGAACTTAATTAGCAGACTTACACAAAATTATCATAACAGTTATTGAATTTAATGCTCATTGGTTTTCTTTTTTCTCTCTTTTTATTTCCCAGGTGTGTTTCTTTGTAGCTCTGTATTATAACGTCATCATCGGTTGGAGTATCTTTTACATGGGAAATTCTTTCCAGTCTCCTCTACCATGGGAAAAATGTCCAACAGAAGGGAACATCACTGGTGAGGATTTGGAGTGTGTGCAGCCACTTTTCCATTACCCTTCAAATTGCGCAAATTGGACATACAGCCAATGGAAACGCGTCAATTTCGCCCAAAAACTCACATAAATCGCAAAAAAAGTTTTTACGCTCGCATGAGGAGGTTTTTCAGACAATTCAAATTCTCAGGAATATTTCGCAAAACTGAAATGGAAACATTTAAAGGTCACCTGACGTACATAAGTCGATCATTCTTTAAAGATGACGCGGTATGTTTGGACAGAAGACGAGAGAGTTGTTTATTAAACTCATAAAAGACAAAAGTATCACGGGAATACTCGATTCTAAACAACAATGAAATGCTGCAATTTATCGAGACCTTGAAGCAGATATGAGAGAGAAACGCCTCGTGTCGCTCACAAGTAAACGGGGCTTTCCTTGCCATTAATGAATGAGGCATTTATATAGCGCTTTCATATGTACTACTGTACACCCAAAGCGCTTTACAATCATATCAGGGGTCTCTCCTCAACCACCACCAGTGTGCAGCATCCACTTGGATGATGCGACGGCATCCACAGAACAACGGCGCCAGTGTGCTCACCACACACCAGCTATAGGTGGAGAGAGGAGAGAGAGTGATAGAGCCAATTTAATGTAAGGGGATTATTAGGAGGCCATGATTGGTAAGGGCCAATGTGTGGAATGTGGCCAGGACACCGGGGTTACACCCCTACTCTTTACGAGAAATGCCATGGGATTTTTAATGACCACAGAGAGTCAGGACCTCGGTTTTACGTCTCATCCGAAGGACGGCTTTGATAATTTTTTAACTTTAATGCTTTGATAACACACCTATGTCTCCGTCCATTAAAAATAATGGCTAGTACAGTGGCTGGAATATATGTGAACCTACCAACATCCGTCGCCATGATTTTTGGAATGACTTATCGCGTTTTAGTCGCATAACATCAGTGAATGGAAACGCCGTCATTTCACAATAGTTTTTAATCGACATTTAGAAAATATCTGTAATAGAAATGTGGTTTGTGTTATGCAAGATACAATTATAGTAATTCTCACTTGAGATTAATTATGAGTAACTAATGCCAGAAATGTGACTTTAAAAAAAAAAAACTGGATATGCATTTTTTGTTTTTTACTCAGTGAAGGAATGTGCCGCCAGCTCTCCCACGTCGTATTTCTGGTACCGTAAAGCTCTGGACATCACCGACTCCATTGATGAAACGGGAGAGTTAAACCCCATCATCACTGGATGTTTGCTGGCCGCTTGGGTCGTCGTCTGTCTGGCCATGTACAAGGGCATCAAATCTACCGGCAAGGTACAGTGAGTGAGTGAGTGAGTGTGTGTGTCGTGGATGTAACATTAGTGTTATAAAAGGGACTGTTTATATGCAAAGTAATTATTAAAAAGTTTGATTTTTTTTTAAACACGCAATAAATAAATATAATGTATATATATATATATTATAATTATTTCTTAAATACTTATTGCATGTTTTTTTTTTTTTAAAAATCTAACTTTTTAATAGTATATATATATATTTATTTTTTCCTATTTCTATGCAAAATAATAAAAAAGAAAGTTTGATTTAAAATGCAATTATTGTAATTAAAAAAAACTATTTCTATGAAATTATGAAAATTATTAAAAGTTTGATTTAAAAGAATGCAATAATTAAAAAATGGCAAATGAAACTTTGTTTGTTTATTGTGTGTTGTAATTTGATTATTGAGGGTATTGATGTGTGCAGGTGATGTATTTCTCCTCGGTGTTTCCGTACGTGGTGCTGCTGTGTTTCCTGATCAGAGGCGTGACGCTCGACGGAGCGGCTGAGGGCATCAAATTCATGTTTTACCCCAGAGTACGTAGACCAACACATGACTGCTTTCTGCGCTGCATGTTGGATGGAGTTGAGCTCCAGAATATGGGCAGGATTTATTGAGTAGACACCGTAGTCCATAAGAAGTGTCTTCTCTCTGTTTTATGTTATTAATTTAAATCAGTATCGTTTTAGGATTATTTATGTACCAATATAGTATTTATTAATATTTTAAATTGCCTTTTTGTATATTTTCAAGTTTCATTTTAGTTTGGTTTTAGTAATGTTCTGTGCTCTTGTCATGTGTGTGTATATGTGTATATATATATATATATATATATATATATATATATATATATATATATATATATATATATATATATATATATATATATATATATATATATATATATATATATATATATACTCACCTAAAGGATTATTAGGAACACCTGTTCAATTTCTCATTAATGCAATTATCTAATCAACCAATCATATGGCAGTTGCTTCAATGCATTTAGGGGTGTGGTCCTGGTCAAGACAATCTCCTGAACTCCAAACTGAATGTCAGAATGGGAAAGGGAATGATTGGGGAAATGCCAGTCTCTAGGTATGGTGAAGGCTATGTGATGATGTGGGGCTATTTTAATTCCAAAGGCCAAGGGAACTTTATCAGGATGCATAGTATCCTGGATCCATGAAGTAACTGGCCTTTAAAAATAAAAATCTGCCTGCCTCTATGGGAATTTAACATAGGGGTGTCCAAACTTATGCACCCTGTATTTTAAGGAAGAACATTTATTTATTTACGATACATTATTCATTCACAAAGAAAATTGGTGTCCTTAAAGGTTGTATTTTTTCCAATTTTTTATTTGTATTTTTTATTTTTTTCAGTTTAAACTTATGTCAGTTAATTGCTAAGGCAACATTTCTAGTTTTATTTTTTTTATTAAATATTTATATTTTATTAATGTCATTTACCAAAAATTTGACAAACGCTGCTCAAAATGAATCTTTGTCTTTTTGTAAGTATTATTATTTTGATCGTGTGACATGTTTAGTGTAACTTGGGAGCCGTTCACAATCAATTTCCCTAATTGAGTTTAAACCCTCTTGCTGTGGTGTGTTTCAGCTGGAAATCTTTGCTGACGTTCAGGTGTGGCGTCAGGCGGCGACTCAGGTCTTCTTCGCTCTGGGTTTGGGTTTCGGTTCTGTGATCGCCTACTCTTCCTACAACCCTCGGAACAACAACTGCCATCGCGACGCGTTCACCGTGTCTGGCGTCAACTTCCTGACGTCTGTGCTGGCCTCACTGGTGGTGTTTGCTGTGCTGGGCTTCAGAGCCAAAACCATCGCCACTAACTGTGTCGACCGGTCAGTATGCAAGTTACACACAAATTATTTGGGATTGTTTGATCCTCAAACTTAGTGTATTTTAATAAATTATAGCTTTGCAAATAGGTCTTGTAAAATGGCTGACGTGTAATGTTGCTACAAAGCATTAAAATGGTTACGTAATATTTAACGATGGTGAAATTAATTGAATGCTTTTAATATATTTGACTGAATCTTTAAGATGCTGAGATGAATGGTTGTGTATGTTGCAGTAATCTGAAGGCCATATCCAGCGCTTCTCTCCCTGACCTCCCTGGCCTGAACCTCACACTGGATAGGTATGAAGACTGGTACAGGAGTAAAGGCCAGTATCTGAAGATCCCCGATTACAACATCACCGCCTGCAGCCTGGAGGAAGAACTGAAACAGGTACGGGAAATATACATTATGTAGAACAACATTTTCTGATTAAAATGTAAGTAATGCAAAACTTGCAATACATTTGCATTGATGGAATGTTCTTGGTGGTTGCTAGGGCAATGCTGGAATGTTTTGGGTGGTTGCTATGGCTATGTTGGAATGTTTTGCAGTTTGCTAGAGCAGTGCTGGAATGTTTTGCAGTTTGCTAGAGCAGTGCTGGAATGTTCTGCGGGGTTGCTAGGGCAATGCTGGAATGTTTTGGGTGGTTGCCATGGCAATGTTGGAATGTTTTGCAGTTTGCTAGAGCAGTGAATGTTCTGGGGGGTTGCTAGGGCAATGCTGGAATGTTTTGGGTGGTTGCTATGGCAATGTTGGAATGTTTTGGGTGGTTGCTATGGCAATGTTGGAATGTTTTGCAGTTTGCTAGAGCTGTGCTGGAATGTTCTGGGGGGGTTGCTAGGGCAATGCTGGAATGTTTTGGGGGGTTTCTATAGCAATGTTGAAATGTTCTGGGTGGTTGCTAGGGCATTGCTAGAATGTTCTGGGTGGTTGCTAGGGTAGGGGACATCAAAAATATGATGTATAGGTCTAAAGAAGTCATGGAGATGAATAAAATCTTAAAAGGCTATTTCTCTAGTTATCCTCCATTTCTAAATTGACTCTCATTGAAGGGGATGATCTTCTCTCTCTCTTTCTCTCAGGGTGTTGAGGGAACGGGTTTAGCGTTTATAGCGTTCACAGAAGCCATGACGTTGTTTCCCGGGAGTCCGTTCTGGTCGGTGCTGTTCTTCCTTATGCTGCTTAATCTGGGATTGTCCACTATGTTCGGCACCATGGCCGGAATACTGACACCGCTAACAGACACTTTTAAGACACTACGCAATCACAAGCTCATCTTCACAGGTAACACACTGTTATGACTTCCATTAAACATGTACCAATTGTTCTGTTGTTCTTATTTTTATAATTGATGTACGTTTCCTATATTTGGGTTTTGCCAGTAGTTTGAATGATTGGTTTGTTTAATCTTTGTGTGGTGGTGTTCTCTCTCTGTCAGTGTGCAGCTGTGTGTTGGGCTTTCTGATCGGTCTAATGTTCACTCAGCGCTGTGGAAACTACTTTGTGACAATGTTTGATGATTATTCCGCCACACTTCCGCTCATCATCGTCGTCATCTTTCAGACCGTCAGCGTGGCCTGGGTTTATGGAGCCGACAGGTACCGCAGACTCGCAGTACTCGAGTAGAAGTGTTTCGTCATCTGGTTGAATGCATAAACGAGATGTATTTATGAATGCAGGTTTTTAGAGGACCTGAAACGGATGTTGAATCGGCCGGTACCTGTGGTGTACAAGTACCTGTGGAAGTATGTGTGTCCAGTCGCTATGCTGGGACTCTTGGGTGCCAGTCTGCTAAAGATGGTCCTGAATCGCCCTACATACACCGCCTGGAATAGAGAAAAGGTCAGATCATAAGTAAACCATTACCTTTAATCTTTAACCCTATAAAGCTACTGTTTCATATTTATATATGCTACTTTCTAAGACCTATAGATTATTAACATGATCAAAACGTCTCTGAAAAACCTGTTGCACACAATCTACTTGCATGCCTTCTGTCGTCTGATTGATAGTTTATTCTTTTTTTAGCAAGTAAAGAATCTTTTAGTATAATTGTAAATACTTTTTACTGTGAAATCTGCACTGATTTTTATAAAGTAAACATAAGAGCAACTTTTATAGTATTGAACACTTACTAGTATGGAAGCTTGTTTCGCAATTCTGACTTTATAATACGCAATTCTGACTTTATAACACACAATTGTGACTTTATATCACGCAATTATAAAATAAAAGTCAGAATTGCAAGATGTAAACTAGCAATTTTAAGAAAAAAGTCTGGCAAGGCAACTTTATTTACTTGATTATCCATACATCATTTTTTCGAAAAATCACATTCAAATGTGAGTCAAATATGATCATCAGGCTTTTGAGGAAGGTTTATTTGTCCATCTCAGTCATCATTGTATTGTATTGCATTGCATTAAAGAAAAAATTGCATCCAAACTACAGAGCTTTGATCATAAAACTAAGCATTTAAATATCATATAAGACATATTATTAGCAGATATAGAGTGATGACTGATATTTATGTGCATTTATGTACGTAAGTAGTCTGCTATGCTGTTATAAAAAAAAATCATTGATTTACATTAGAAGCGATCAGAATTTTGCTTTCCTTTTTAGCCATATGAATATCAGCAAATTGCATATCTGTCTGAATCAAGGCTTTTTCTTGTGTTTGAGCTCCATATTCTCATTATATGAGCCATAAAAGCCTGAAGTATCAAATATGAGACTTAAGAAAAATCACACATGCAAATGCAAATATATTTTTAGGTTTTGCTGTAAGTTCACAAAAAAAAAAAAAAGTAATAAAAACTCTGAGTGTTTTAGCGCAATTTTCTCACCTCATGGGATCACAACACTAAGAGATAGTAAATCTTTTCCTGGATTTTTTTTGTGTGTTCCCGAGATTAGACCTTCCTTAACATAATGCCAAAAACCCGAAGTCTCTAGGTGGTCTGTTTTTTGGAGTAGATAGAAGTGCAAGATTGGTGCGCACAGAACAGAAATCATGAGTTAACAAGCGCAATTTTGTCCGGTGGAAAATTGCGCTAAAAAATGTTTTGGACTGTCATATGTGTGGCTTTACATGGTTAACATTGCTTTTGTCCTACATTTCCTCTCAGGCATCGAAGGAAGATCTCCCTTATCCTGGTTGGGCGCTTGCTGTCCTGGTCACACTCATCGTGGTTGCGTTCCTTCCTGTTCCCATCGGATACCTCCATTTCCTCCTCCTGGACCGGCTGGGCCAGTCTCCCGCTGACACTGAGGCGAGATATGAGCCGTGTGCCACTATAGACACAGACCTGACCCCTCTCGACACCTTACACCCCCTGCTCGAGGAAAACCATCACTCCCAATCGCCAAACGGCCACATTGAAAGTGTCCAATCAAGTGTATTATGAGAAAGTGAGAGGGAAGAAACTACAGTTTACAAACATCTCAGAAGGATCTATTTCAATCAAGATATTTTTATTCGTACTTTGCTGTTGGGAACAATCATTTTTATGTGTACATGCATACAGATGGGCACAAAAATAACTGACTTTAAAGGGTTAGCTCACCCCAAAAAGCTTCACGTTCACGCGTTCATCTTGCACCATCTGGAGTTTTCTAGCCAGTTGTGCAAGTTGCTCCAAAACAGATTATATTCTAATGCATATTACTTGCATGAAGCCATACACTAGCTACTAGCTGTATGTGAAAATCTTCCCGGTTTAAACATGTTACATATGAATACGTTGTTTACGTGCACCCGGAGTAACGACTTTGATGATCGTTTTCTCTTTTCGAGTGCACTGTCGCTTTAAGTAGACGTGTAATTATGGTACTGCTAAGCCATACATGCGTTTGCCTGGACCAGGTGAACGTTAAACAACGATGAAAGACTATATTTACAACGGTCCAAATATTTGGTTACTGATGGTCCTGCTGGTTTAGTGATCTGATGAGTTTTGTATAAAGGTGTTTTATGATGGCGTGACCCATCGGTGTTATGTGAACACTATGGTACTGAACTCCGTCTCCGTTGATGTATGAATTAAACCGCAGAGGTGGAATGAATAGTTCAAAACAAGAATTAGCCGTCATTTTATGAAAAAAGGTTGAACAAATAGCAACAGAAGCAAACTCAACTGATTTTGAATCCTCAATATGTCCTGAGTAAGGGAAAAAAAAGTCCCGAAGAATCCCGTTAGGGGAATCACATTTGGGGATTCACTTTTTATTTTACTTACCTTTTGTCTTCTGCATTCTCTTTACCATTTTCTCCTGTTCTTCCCTCAGACTCGTCCCCCAGAAACAGTCCCACGGACCCAGCCCCAAACCCCAATCTCTTAAAAATGAATAAAGGCATGGTTTCTAAAGTACTTCTTCATGCCTCTATGTATTAATGCTCACGGGTAGCCCATTCAGACCTTAACATGAAGTATTTTACAGTTATATGTCAACAAGACATTTTCACCTGGCTATACCCATTGTTTAGATCTGTTGTGGTATGCAAATTAGCACATACATAATTAGATTGTGCACCGTTTGTCCATGTTAACAAACAATTTAAAAAAACTTGTAATACATTTGTTGTTTGTCTTGATGTAAGTAATCAACTCACAAATTTTCATGGTGATATCTAAAGGTTTCAAATTTTTACCCTATTCACGTAAGAAAAAGAATGAATAGGATATATTTGGGTCTTTTTCTAAACTTTCCCCTAGTGGGATTCTTCGGGATGTTTTTTCCTTACTCAGGACATATTGAGGATACAAAATCAGTTGAGTTTGCTTCTGTTGCAATTTGTTCATGGTTGACCCCCATTTTGGCTTAAAATGACTGGACTAAATATAATCATTCCCAGAAATTCCAAAATGATGTTTGAAGTTAAATATTCCATAGGTGCTTTTGGTCAATTTACACTGTTATGAATCAAAACACAATGGCATCTCAAGAGGACAGCCAGGGTCAAAGGTCACCAATCATGATGGGTAATAATGACCGTAGCATCAGAGTGTTAATGTTGACCCTCCCTGATATGTTCTGCGTTAAGTGTCATTATTGAAGTGGGTCTGTGCGTAAACATCTGTAAAAAGATCCTGTGTTCAAATTAGCTTTTGAACTATTAAATATTCACGCAAAACTAAGTTTCACAATCAGACCTACAACACAAAGGCTGCGTTTAGGTACTTATTTTGAGTAATTACTTCACGACTGCTAAAAAAAAGTATGTTTTATGTAGTATAAATGAGTGTAGTATGAATGTAATCCAGACGTACTACATTCGCCATGTTGTCATTATCATGTGATCTAACAGCATCAGTTGTCATTTCACTATCATTCACAGATCCTCTCCTGTGGCCTCATGGGATAGTAAAGTGTCCATCATATGCACACTTCAGAATCCCAACGGATGAATTGGGTCATCCAGGGACTTTTTCTCTACTCTTTTACGAGTCCTGTAATTTCAGACGTTACATGCTGTTTTTCGCCTGCTATATCGTAGGAAGTGTGTGATTTCAGATGCAGCCAAAGTTCTCAGATGACTGAACTACACAATCAGTTTTGGGTGAATCTCAAGAACAACACTCAAATGTCTGGATCATAATTCATCTTAATGTTTTTAAGAATAGACTTAATTGTCTCTGCAAAATATGACACGGATATATATTTGTGAGGGTAAAACATCTGTTGGGTCTTTATTTATTTGAATGCGAGCAAATTTTCTTGTGTGTGTATAGTGTAACATTCTAGACTCTTCTTTTGAGCACAAACTACAGCCATAGGAAAAAAAATGTTTAAAAATGTTTTTATTTTATATAATTCCAGTTGTACTTTGTATGTGACACAAATGCAAATCAGATTTATTATGAAGTATTTACATGAAACAGAATTTTCAGAACAATTTTGAATTTTTATATTGTACATAAATGTCTATGTTGCCTGTTTTTATCTGTAAGATGTTTTTATGGCCCTTGTTTTATTTCCCCTCAGACGTGTGTTTCTGAAAGCGAACATCTGACCCACAGGCCAGACATTTTATGGCTTATAGTCATTGTGAAGTAATGTTCTCTGCCTCTCACAGGGGTTGATGGGTCTTCTGTGTTTGTTCAGTAGTTTGAACAGAGTTTGTTCTGGTTGTCAGTGATAAATATGATGAAATGATAATTTAATATTCCTTGTACAATACTTGATAAATCTGTGTATTTGAAGCGTAATTTCTTCTCTTTGATGTAAATGTCCCGTTCCACAGAATATTTTCTGTTGCTTTTTTTCAAAGTCAGAAATGACTCTGAATGAATGTGATTGATGGTCACGCTGAAACAGACATTTTGTACAGTTTGCCTCATGATGATGATCTTGTTTCTGTATAAATGTTTATTTGAACTCAAATGAGATTCTTTTTTTGTCCTGTAGAGGCTAATTATTTGAGAGTGTGTATGTGTGTATATTCTACAGTCGCCTCTAGTCTGTTTTTGTGCTGGTCGTTTATGTGCAGTCGTGTGTGTGAGAGCTCAATGATCCTGGGACTTTGGTTGTCATGGTGTGAATCTCCACCCTGGAAAGAGACGATCCACAAACAAACTGATGCTCAGCACAGCTGAAAGACAAGAATCACTGGAGGAGAAAAGTTCATAACGACTGAGATCAGAAACCCTGAGGAAGGTATGTAAAAAAAGACATGTTTAGCATGTTGTTGACCTGCGGTTCCTGAGATCTGCGTCTTGCTGTGAACTCTAGAATTATGTATTTATTTAGATTATAAAGTTGAGTTGATCAGGATGTAAATGTGCAGCTGAAGAACTTTATTTCATCATGACCTCTTCCTCTTCACATCAGATCAGGCCAGAGGTTCAGTCGATTCAACAACCGGAAGGATCTTGTTTACTTGAGCACTGGTTTGATGATTCTTAATATAAAGAACACGTTTAATCTGCACATGATCCTAAGTCCAACTTTAGTGCTGATAGTTTAATATTTTTATGGACATTTAATTGTAAGATATAAGAATATAGGTCTAGAATGATAGAACATGCATTACGGCTCTCGCATCTGGATTGATTTCATTGCCTTTCAAACTTAATTATTATAGCAAATGACATAAATTTTTTTTATCCTAATCAGCTGGCACAACTTACCCCACCACACCGTCTAAGTTATCATCTGTCAAGGAGAAATTTGAACTAAAACCAAATCTATATTTTAGCCTGCTTTGAACTGAAATGAAAGTGTCTATAGCATAAATGACGAATAAGTGATGCGCATAATTCATAAACTAGCCAAGAAGATTTAGCCTAATTATATGAATATTTGAATAGTGACTGTTTAATGTTCAAAAGTAAAACGTGTAATGTTTTGTAACAATGTGTAATGATGTTTGTAGTAGAATTTCTAGTTTATGGAGGCAAACTGTTCCCTGCCATGCAGAAACTTTATTTTGACATGCAAAAATGTGTCTCAGCTCGAATCTCATGTGCATCTCTCAATAACAAGATATGATCGGCCTTTTCTGAACATGAGTTCAGTGTTGGATTTAGATCTGAAGCACTCAAGCACAAATCACTGCCTGAAAACTTTTATGAATGCTATACAAATTATTCAGTTGAATTGAGTGCATATGTATTTCTGAGAAAAAAAAAAAAAAAAAAAAAAAAAATATATATATATATATATATATATAGTACCAGTCAAAAAGTTTGTTGTTGAAAGAAGTCTCTTATGCTCAAGGCTTCATTTATTTGATAAAAAATGCAGAAAAACTGTAATATTGTGAAATAATATTACAATTTAAAACAATGGTTTTCTATATAATATATATATATATATATATATATATATATATATATATATATATATATATATATATATATATATATATTGAAATATAATTTATTCCTGTGATGTAAAGCTGAATTGTCAGCATCAATACTCCAGTCTTCAGTGTCACATGATCCTTCAGAAATCATTCTAATATTCCGATTTGATACTCAGTTATTGTCAATGTTGTGCTGTTATTATGTGAGCTACAAAAGGAAAGGAAATCGAATAATCATGCAAACTCATCAGGATGAACTGAGAGTGAGTCCCAGAGGAGAATGAAACTGAATGCTGTTCTGCTCACGGCCACTAGAGGACACTGAAGAATTCTGGATGATAAACGGATTTTCTCTCATTAGTGCTTCATTATCATGTGTGTCAGGATCTAACTAGTTATTTGTATTAATAAATGACATTTGTTTGTTTGTTATAATGATTCTCTCTCTGTGTGCAGGATGCTCAAGTGGACTCTGGTGCTGCTGTGTGTGAGTGTGTGTTTGGGTCAGAATCAAATCAACACCGACCCGGCAGAAGCAGCAGGACTGACCTCTGATCAGCATGACCACATCACACTGAGAGAAACCTGTAAGACACACACACACACACACACACACACACACACTCACTGTTTGTTCTCAAAAGATTTCATTATGACCACCTAGATGCTATTTTATTTTATTTCATTCCATTATTTCATTTTATTATATTATTTTTTTTACATTTTATTGTATTATATGGTCTGGTCCAGATACACACTGTGTATGTTTTCTACTGACAGATGCTCATTTGACGATGAACAACAACAAGCTGGCCGTGTTCATCGCTGCTGCTGTAGGAACTCTGACGCTGATGGCTGTGGTTTACTGCATCTACAACCAGTTCTACAACAAAAACATTTATTCACACACTCAGCTGCTTGAATCTGGTACACACACACACACTACTTAGATCCCTGATATAAAGTACACAAAATAAAATCATTGACATTACAAAACATATACATTATTCCAAATCTTAGACTTTTTCGAGACCTTGTTTTAGATGGTGACACTAATCCGTCACGGTGCAACGAGCACTTTAAAAAACTTGATTATAAAATATAATTATCATAATAAATGTCATTTGAATTGATTCTCTATTGCAAAGTATAGATAAACGTTTAATCTAATTTAAAAAAGATTATTTCACCTAAAGGTTGTGTGTGCTTTTGAATGTTTATTTGCGTACATTAACTATTCTTTCAGTAGCTCCAGGTAGATTAATAATATACTGTATAATGCACATAATTAATAATACACACATAATGATGAGTTATAATCTGTGTGGTTCTCCGTCAGATATCGCTCTGGATCTGAGCAGCTCGTCCTCGTCTGTGTTTTCTGGTTATGTGATGGAGGGATGGATGCAGCAGAGGATGGAGAAAGGTGGAGGAGGGAGTTACGGATCTCTCTCCGACACTCCTTCAATAATCACTCTTCCTCCTCCTCTTTCACCTCCTCAGCGAGCGTCTCCCTTCCACTCGCTCTCTCTGTCCCGAACGCCGCCTCTGAGGACCATCTCAGCCCAGGATCTGGAGAAGAGCTTCCTCTGAGCCCGTGTGTGTGTGTGTGTGTGTGTGTTCTCCCTTCCACTCGCTCTCTCTGTCCCGAACGCCGCCTCTGAGGACCATCTCAGCCCAGGATCTGGAGAAGAGCTTCCTCTGAGCCTGTGTGTGTGTGTGTGTGTGTGTTCTCCCTTTCACTCGCTCTCTCTGTCCCGAACGCCGCCTCTGAGGACCATCTCAGCCCAGGATCTGGAGAAGAGCTTCCTCTGAGCCCGTGTGTGTGTGTGTGTGTGTGTGTTCTCCCCTTCACTCGCTCTCTCTGTCCCGAACGCCGCCTCTGAGGACTCAGCTCAGGATCAGAGAGAGAGAGAGAGAGAGAGAGAGAGAGAGGGTTCATTTTACAGCTGTATGCAAAAGTGGCGTGACCTCTGACACATTATACGGCTTCTATAACCTCTGCTGCAAACATTTACACTTGACTACCCTCTTCAGATTTCAGCTCAGGGCTGCTGTTATTGTGCTGAATGTAACATTCTTTAAAGATTTAATGATACACACGTTCTATTCTATTCTATTGTTCACTTCTCTCGTGTTCTGTTCTGTTGTTTTCTATTAGTTCTTTTTTTTGTTCATTAATATATATTTTTTTACATTGCTTAAAGATGTTGTGAATAGAACACTATTCTCTGCTGTTGTTCACCTCTTCTTTCTATTCTCTTCATTTATTTTCTATATTCTATTGTTCACTAATGTCCTCTGTAGTCTGTTATATTCTATTCATTTCTGTTCTGTTGTTTTCGGTCCTATTCTATTTATTTCCTTTGCTATTAATATACAGAATATACGACTTTGTGATTGTAAAGTTCTATTCTATTCTTGAAAATTTTTATTATTTGAATAGCATGAGCTGGAATGGAATTCCAATGGAATAGAGTTCAAATGAACAGAACAGAATTTGGCTCAGCTGCATCTGCTCTTGTAGGACACAATATTTGGTAACACTTCACATTAAGGTTCATTTGGTTAACAATAGTTAATGCATTAGGCATCATGAAATAACACAATTCTAAGATAACACAAGATTAATATTTGACATAAGTTGTATAAATTAACATTTATGTATTTTGAAATAAATGAATTATCAGTGGATGAAAATATCCACTAACATTAAACACTTTGGAGTCTACTATTTTTTTTTTAATTATTATATCATCAACTTAATATGTCGTTTCTGAATAAAAGTATCACTTTCTTTACAAAAAATTATCGTCTTTGTTTAGCTGTTTATTTATTTTTTAAGAAAATATTGGCCTTTAGCTTCAATTACGACCTAGATCAGTTCTCTAATATTGGAAACTTGTTTTGTTTACTTGTAATTACTCCGTAAATGTAAAATGATCGTTGTTTGGTCAGGACTAGGGAATAGTGACTGTATTTTAAACAGAAATAATGTCTCTGGATCAACATTACTGACAGACAATCACATTTTAGGGACAACGTTAAACCTCCTGTTCGGGTTGGTTTCAGGGTAAGTTAAAGGACGAAGTACGGTGTGTTTGATGGGAATGTTGTTCCAGGACCAACAAAACATCCCGTCCTATTTGGCGCGTTCACAGCTCGGGTTCTTGAGTTGTTTGTAGTGGCATATTGTGTCCACTAAGTGTGTCTCGCATCTTATTTGCCTTGTGGATTAAAATTAGACAGCTAGTGTGCGTGTATGCCAGAGTTAGGGATCGGGGCCCGACCACACACACACACACACACAGAGAGAGAGAGAGAGGGAGGGTTTAAGTCGTGTGAGCACGCCGGCTCTTCACTCTTACAGATTTACTCTAATCTCATTTCAGCACCTTGGACAGTGACACACATTGACACCAGACCTCCATGTTCATTACAACCCCAAAACACAACCACAGCGTGTCTAGTTAAAACTTTCTCTGAATCTAACATATCGTTGATACAACTTGCAAATAAGTTGTTTAGACACTAATGCTGGTTTCATTGTCTTGTACCCCTGGCTTTTCTCCAAGAATTGATCCAACGGTATTCCTTCGGGAGTGTCATTCCAGGAATTATGTTTGAGGCACCGGATGTGGAATTATGTAGGCCTATAAGGCATTCACACCAGTTCTGTTGTCTGCCACTTTAAATGCTCGCGCTCAGAATGGATTTTGATTGGCTGTCAATGTTTTTTTATCGTTCATAAGGGGATTTTTTTTTCTTTTTTTTACAGTAAAAACGATATTGTTTCTTTGTGTCTTTATCGTTGTGGTGTGGACTTAATTTTTCTCATAGAATTAAGGCCCTTTCACACCAAAAACGATAACTATGATAATATTAGCAGCCACAGAATCACTTATTAGCCTATAGAGCTGGTAAGTCCCGCCCCTTCCGCTAACCCCACTGGACTTCTAGGTTGAAAAATCGTCAATGCAAGTGAATGGGAGAAAATAATTATTTTCTGGTCCCGTTTGAATTGTGCCATGAATGTGAACATATGTTGTCTGTGAATTTTTTATATAATTTTTCGTGTAAAGAATGCTACAATTTAGCAGGTAGAAGTTTGATACGGTTAGACTTTGTGTGAGAGCACTTTGTGGACTACAACCCTTCGCTGCTTTCGACGCGTTTGAAACGTCAACACCACTCACACACGGACACTAGCTCACGGATCCCGCTAAACATGGCTGTGTCTTTGGTGCACTTCACCACCTTCTTTCAGGGAGAGGATAAAATCGTTGAGGTTGGCGAAAACCACGGGTAAGTCAACTTTATGGGGTGACGTCACATAGGCGACATGTAGTCTTTCTCGTTATGTCTTTTCCACAACTGCTAGCCGAAGAATCATACTATATACTGTCAAACTCGTAACATGAAAAGTTATATAAAAAATTCACAGACAACATATGTTCACATTCATGGCACAATTCAAACGGGACCAGAAAATAATTATTTTCTCCCATTCACTTGCATTGACGATTTTTCAACCTTAGAGGTCCACTTGGGGTTTTACGGATGGGCGGGACTTACCAGCTCTATAAGCGCACACTGCAGGTATGTATTTTGCCGCTTTAAATGCTCAAGCAGGAGAGATTCTGATTGGCTATTATTGGCTGGAAAAAAACGTTTTGAAAGTAATTCCAACCATAGTTATCGTTATAATTGTGGTGTGGACTCTATTCTTTTAAATTTACAACGATTTTTACAATTCAGTTTTGTAATGCTATCGTAACACCGTGTCCTAACTACACGCAACGCGACGCGCGTTAAAAGGTATATTTTCCATGTTAATCAGAGTTTTTGTCCTAACCAGCTGCGACGGCGACACGCGATGATTCTATTTTAGATACGGTTTCTATTTTTCTGCGACGTTGCGGCTTGCACAACAAACACAAAGTGTGGCAATGATAATCTCAAACACTGTGTCCTAACCAGACGCGATGCGATACGATTCCAGCGACAAATAATTTTTCTGTCCACACTTGACGCGACGCAACTGCGAGACGCGTCAAAATCAATCAAAACCAACAGCCAATCAGAACAGCGTGTGGGCGGAGTCAGCCAATCAGAACAGCGTGTGGGCGGAGTCTCGCGGAAATTGCACAGCACCAGAGAGTAATCTCGACGGCACTCGCAAGAAAATGGTAAAGTATCAAATTCACAAATATTACACCATTTAAAGATTATTAAAAATACATAGGCTACTGAGTTACTAAATCAATCTTTGTCAAAGAATAACTTACACTTGTTTGTTCACAGTTTTTGAACGTTCTTGTTTCCATTTGTTTAATTTCAAGATCTGAGGTGTATTATCCATTGTTGCTTTTACAGCTACAAAGCTGGAGCACTAAATGATATTCAAAGTCACATTGCATGCTTTTAACTTTAAATAAAGCACATGTGTGTGTGTGTGTGTGTGTGTGTGTGTGTGTGTGTGTGTGTGTGTATGGGTGCATGCGCGCCCGTGTGTCTGTGCGAGGGAGAGTATTAGCGTGTGTGTGTGTGTGTGTGTGTGTGTGTGTGTAAGGGGTAGGTGGGTGAGTGCTTGTGAGAGCAGGAGCGCGCAGATCTCGCCCGGTCCCGCAGTGAGTTGTAGAGGATGGAGGTCCGACCTGAGCGCTTTAAAGCAGCAGCGGCCAAGACACTTGGAAGAATAAACCGGTAAGACGCAAAAAATTACTTATTAAAGTTTTAAAGAAATACCTAAACCGGTTTATGTGTTCATATTAACAGTTGAATGTCTAATTCTGCGTAGTCAAAGCTTTAAAATAGAGCTGAATGAGGTCTAATTCTGATCAAAACGATTTAGCCAATAGTTGATATTTATCAGAACATATATTGTAAAGATAAGATGTTGAGATGGAGATGGTGGGATTATAGCATGTGACCTGAGGTACAGGACCGCAAACACGCAATACAGAAGATAAAGACAGGATTTAAGTCACTCTTTCAGTGATTTGATGCTTGTTTCAGTGCCATTAGACATTGAAGAGATACTCGTTTGTGTAGTTGTTTGTCAAGTGTGTATGTGAGTGTGACTTTATTAACGCGACCAGATTAACTCGACTGGACTCTATTAATAGCGACCCTTGTCCGGTTTGTGTCGTCACATTTCACCTGTCAGGTGACCACTTCCGTTCGGCATCATGGCATCATGTAAAGATGCCCAGATTTAGAAAATACACTTGATAGGGTGTTTATGTTACTTTAACCGTACTGATCATTTAAAACACTCCCTGGTAATATAATATAATTTTTTTTTTTTTTTTTGTTGTCTGAGAAGTACTGTTCAATTGTATATTACATATTTGACCTTAATGTAGCCTATAGGCTCATATATGATTCATTTAAATGCATATTTTACAGTATGTATAGCATTTTTTTATCATACCCTTTACAGTGTTAGTTACCATATGTCCACATTTTATATTCAATTATTATTATTATTATATTATTCTAGCTGCACTTTTAGGATTTTCTGCATTTATCCTCCCAGTTTTTTTGCGATATATTCACTATACCTGTGTTTTTGGCAGCTAAACTTGCTTCTGAGATTAATAATAAAATAATTTTAAATTAATAATATAAACAATGTTCCTGTTATAAATGTTTAGAAAACCAAACAGTATTCATTATGTAGTGCGAAAGAACACTTGTAATGCACCTGTAATAGATTTTAAATTCAGTGAAAAAGATTTTTTAAAGAAAACTAGGCCTATATTGTGATAAAGCAAAAAGATAATGAACTAAATATGAAATTCTTTATAAAACAAGCAATCAAGACTTTTGTTTAAGCAGTAAATTGTTAAATATTGTTTTGTAATGAACCCTGGTTAAGTATTAATGTGTCAATTAATACTTAATGACATTCAATATTTAATATTATAATCGATTCTTCAATGTCAATTGAATAATTACAGTAATATTGAAGGCGTTTGATGCTTTTTTGCATTTATAGTTTCCTGCAGAAGTACAAGTACTTTTATTTATCCCCAAGGGCAAAAAGTCTTCATATTTAAATGATATATATGCAGATAAATATGTTATTCATTTAATCAGAGGATCAAATCAACTTTCATTGATCTGTCACATTAGCATACTGGGGAAAATCTCTCTCTCTCTCTCTCTCTCTCTCTCTCTCTCTCTCTCTCTCTCTCTCTCTCTCTCTCTCTCTCTCTCTCTCTCTCTCTCTCTCTCTCTCTCTCTCTCTCTCTCTCTCTCTCTCTCTCTCTCTCTCTCTCTCTCTCTCTCTCTCTCTCTCTCTCTCTCTCTCTCTCTCTCTCTCTCTCTCTCTCTCTCTCTCTCTCTCTCTCTCTCTCTCTCTCTCTCTCTCTCTCTGTCTGTCTGTCTGTCTGTCTGTCTGTCTGTCTGTCTGTCTGTCTGTCTGTCTGTCTGTCTGTCTGTCTGTCTGTCTGTCTGTCTGTCTGTCTGTCTGTCTGTTTCTCTGGATTTTGAGCGGTCTTTAATGTGTAAATCCAGGCCTGAAATAGATCTCCAACTAACCTGCTGCTAGTTAAATCCTCTCTCTCTCGCTCTCTCTCTCTCTCTCTCTCTCTCTCTCTCTCCCACAAGTCATCACGGTCATCCACGTCACGACTGCTATTACTGGACTGGACAGTGTCATTAAACTGTTAGTTCTTCATGCACAATGTGAGGATGTTGTTACATATAAACGGCCATTTAAAAGCTCAATTATCTCACTTGAGTGTGGATTCCTCTCTAATCAGATCAAATGGGATCAACAGGTTATTATATTGGCCAAAACACCCTCCTCGTCTGCGATAGAAACATGTAACCGTCTGCTCTTCTGATGATGCCGTGCTGTTGTGTGTTTTGTGCTGTACGAGCCTTAAGCAGAGCACTTAACCTCACGTTCCTCCAGCGGACCGAAGCCGTAAGAAGTGTTAGATTAAAAGTGTCTCGCTAGCAGAAAGTCTGGTTCACTTTACAGCTTATTCTGACAGTTTTAAACAGGAACTGACGTGGACTGATGCATAAAGTGACCAGAAACAGGTCAATTCGTTTTTTGTGACATTTAGTAAATCTGAAATAACACTGAAGAATTGACAATTTCTGTCCATCCAAAATTAATAAGAAAAATAATATAAAAATAATAATAGGCATAGTTCCTCTGCATATAAAACTATATTTTATAGTATTATTAATATTTTCAATTAACTTTTATTTTTATACTTTCAGTGTTCATTTTCATTTTAGTTATATTTTTGTTGTGTTATTGTCATTGCTTTACTATTTAGGTCGTTGTTTTTTTTCAGTTTGTTTTTTATTTCAGTGCTTCAGATTAAACATTCCAGTTGCCTTTTCATTTTCATCTAATTTTTAATTTAATTTAATATAATTTTTTTTTGCCATAATACTGCTACACATCTGAATGACTAAGCCTAAACTGATTGTTTTGTTTGTAAATTATTTAAATGCATCTAATTGTCCTCAAATACATCAAAATCTTTCTTTACCTCTTCAAACGAACACTGTAAAAAACACTTCTTTTTTTCAGTCTTTCTACATCAAAATTTCATGTTTAAATCAACGTGTTACTTGCCGTTTCTATGTAATTATTTGTGAAATTTACTAGCAATTTCTGAGCGCAAATGCTTTCAAAGTCTTTTTAGTGTAGATGGGAAATATGGAACTGGATGAACTGATTTAGGAGAACAGAGAGGAAGAATGGATGGATGAAGGGGGAGGGAGAAGAGAGGCAGAAAAAGACTAAAATAGAAGGTTTGATCAATAATTCAGGCTCTGAGGAACATGATTATTTCATCAGCTGCAGTGGTGCTGTAACCTGACGGTAAGAGTCTGTGCTTAACAGTGATGAGAGATTCACATGGACGTTCACTACTGTACCAAAGGCCAGATCTTTGACACGTCTGATGTCAAATTTTGTGGTCTTTAAGTCATATTTCGGGTTATTGATATGCCCAAACCTCTAACGGTGATTGTGTGTGTTTGTCCTCCAAACATGAACGCGTCCTCAAATCGTGTCTTGTTGAGGGAATTATTGTGCTGTTACTTCACTAAAGTTGTGTCCCAAATGTGTCACCATACAATGTGCACTACTGTACTCAAACTGTGTAGTGTATGAATTTTATAAGGTCATTCCCCCTTCGTTACATAATTAAAGCTGTGACAGTCGAGTGCATGACGTGTCCAACATTTTTTCAGCTAATGAAGTGCATCATCTGGGTTTTTAAAGTGCACTTTTTCTATTTGGAAAACTCACTACTCGCACTATTTATACTACAAAACGTCACAGAATAGTGCGTAAGAATGCAAACTGGGAGTTTTGTACAGTCAAACACCACTCACAGATTTTTCTGAAGATATTTATGAATATTTAATGTGATTCTGTGAAGGAAACTGCTGCTCTCATAGCATGTTACTGTGTGTTTAATCTGGATTAGATGTGACGCATCGGTTCATTAGGAATGTGAACTGGGAAGCGTTTTACTACTGCCTCTTATTTTTGTTTTATGAGCACCGGTGAACATCAGAAACTTCACAGCATTAAAATGTCTTTAAAAGCGAAACTCTGAGATGTTTCTCCTAAATCATACCTTAAGAGTTTAGAGCTATAAATCAATTATGGCTATATGCAAATTAATTATTAATGTGCACTCAAAAATATTTATGCTTCCATTTAAGATGTATGTATTTGAATTGCACATACAATTTCAATCCATCAGGATTACACAGTTTGTCATACATAAACTAATAAGCTCAATGTGATGCATATTCAGTCATAAGATTTCTGCACTCAAAAAATCATATTATTAACTCTTTTTGATTTTATGTGATTTAAATAATCATATTTTCAGGATGCATTTATTCAAATTTCTTAGAATCAGCATAAATGTGTTCATGGTGAATTATTTTGATTTTTATTCAGTCGACATGGTTAGCTGTGGAACAAGCAATATTCAATTAGTTAAAATGTATGAGATTTTATTGATTGATTGATTGCTAATAGTAATATGAACCTGGTTTATTAGTGCTATTACAGAAATCTGACCTGTTACTCTTTTCATTTATGTATGACTGACATTACATTTATTAGTTTGTGCTAAAACTGTGTAATCCAAATGGATGAAAATTTTACATGCTGTTCAAATACATCCAGTAAATCTTAAATGTAGCCATAATAACTGAGTGTGCAGCAGCTCAGAGTATATCTTATAAGAGTTAGACGAGATACTCTGGTTTCTTGATCAATCTGAGAGCATTTTAAGCCTTTATGAAGGTTTGTTTCTCAGGAGACCCTCAGAATCACGAGTCTTCAGCAAAAGCCTCCAGCTCTCTCATTACCGTCCAGGGAGAAGAAAGTGAGATATTAAAGAGATTTTTCTCCGTTGTCTTTCCCGCAGGCAGCTGATCCTGACGTCCCAAGGCTTTAGGGGTGGATGAAACAGTTTAAAGAGCATAATGTGTGTTGGTGTGTGTGTGTGTCAGGGTTCTAGAGAAGCGTCAGGAGAATGGCGAGACGATTGAGTTGTCGGCGGAGGGTCGTCCTGAGCTCCAGGAGGAGAAGGATCTTCCGGTTGTGGACTGCACGTGTTTCGGCCTTCCCCGACGCTACATCATCGCTATCCTGTCAGGCCTGGGATTCTGCATCTCCTTCGGCATCCGCTGTAACCTTGGTGTGGCCGTGGTTAGCATGGTGAACAACCACACTGTCTATAGAGAAGGCAAGCCATACGTCGTGGTAAGTTGGATTTTGTGTGCAAACAAAACCAGAACTATTTTCAAGTTTTTCCATGCAAATTTGGCATTGTTCTCGAACCCTTAATGTCACTAGATTTCCATTCAAAGTTGCGAATTTAACTTGGAATTTCACATAAAACATTTGCGAATAAAGCAGCGTTTCCATCCAATGTGTTCAAGAGAACAAAATCGTCATTTCCTGGGAAATTGGCGCAAAATATATGTAATAAAAATGGAAGTTGCTGTAATCGGTGAAGCCACTCTGGCTCTTAATTCCTTCATCATAAATGACTGGCGTTTCAGAGCGGAAATGCATTAAACGCTGTCATGAGAGGGAAATAAACCAAATCATTCTGATCACAGACGTTTCCGACCAAACCAACATTTGAGATGCTGTGATGTGATTGGTCCGCTGTTATCCAATCACATTCTCAGTTGAGGCAAAGTCAAGGGAGTTTTTTTTTGTTGCACATTGAGGGATTTATTATGTAAATGTGTTTCCATCGTACATTACTAAATGTTGTGATGTTATTTTCATCAAGATCTTGTGTTGTCAATGCAAGAGTCCAGCACTCTGTAAAGTCTCCTCCAGCACATCCCAAACACTTTCAATGAATTTAAGCTCTGGGTTCATGAGAGAAAATGATTTTCACAACCATTCTTTCACAATCTGAGCCTGATGAATCTGGATATTATCATCCTGGAATATGAACATGATGTTCTTCATACATGATTGTTTCAGAAATGAAAAGCTACACACTCCATCAGTTAGAGTTAGAAGAACTGTTGCCAAACATATAACATGCTAGAAACATAATAATCACTGCAATAATGATCCGATCATAGACTCTTTTGTCTATTTAAATCCAAACAGTGACTTTTCTTTTGGCCAGGCAGTGTGTTTTATGTGCATGTCTTTTAACCGGATAAAAAATATATCTACCTCAATTGAGTGCTTATGTTTTTATGCACGCTTTTAGACTTTATGCACCTCCAGCGTTTTTTATGCGATATTCCTAAATGCAAAAAAAAAAAAGATGGTGGATGGAAGCACAGCTAATGTCGTCAGCTTACATGTTTCATGTACAATTTCCACCCTACTAGATTTTCTGCAATTTTGTCATACATTTTCAAACTCCCCATAGTTGTTCCTCAGATCTTTGTGTCCAGATAATCTTGCAATTACGCTGCTCAAATGATATTAAAAGATTTTTAGATATGACAAACCATTTGTGTGTAATGAATTAGACATCAAACAGACAGGCTGTATTCAACAACACTTTACTCTTTACAGAGAGCACTTTACAAATGTTGACCAATAGGTGGCGCTGACACCTAACGTGTATGTTGTAAATTAGGCCTGATTCTGCTCATAATCTTTGAGTTTGGCATACTCTCATGTTTGATGCAGAGCATTAGATTTTTTTGATACATTTTAAAAGCAACACTGCTGGTAAACGAAAAACCAAGTGTGTTTGTTACTTGCAGCAATGCAACATGACTTATTTTTCATGAGCATTGAGTAAATTATAATGTGTTACTTTTAAAAGTAACAGTGTTGCATGTGCAGTATTTACTCATTGCATACTGAAGTAGTGTGTAAAACATCATGCAACAATAAACAATGTTACACTACAGTATTGTCACATGACTCAACTAGTTATTTTGCATTTTATTTTATTTTTGCTGAGTGCATGCATCGATTCATTTGGTGCATTTCATTAATAAAAGCAATATTACAATTTAAGGCAATGCAATCGTGTTATTGGAGGATTTCAGTATTGTTTTATGCATTATGTTGTAAGTTGTTGATTATATTAAGTGTAGAAAGTTTGTGTGTTTCAGAAAGCTCAGTTCACCTGGGACCCAGAGACTGTAGGAATGATTCACGGATCTTTTTTTTGGGGATATATTGTCACTCAGATTCCAGGAGGCTTTATCTGTCAGAAGTTTGCAGCCAACCGGTCAGTCATGCAGTGTTTAAACCACAGCGAACAGAACACACACACACACACACACACACACACACACACACACACACACACACACACACACACACACACACACACACACACACACACACACACACACACACTGTTGATGCAGTAGATGTTTCTCTCTCTCTGTTTCTCAGAGTGTTTGGCTTTGCAGTCGTGTCCACGTCTATCCTGAACATGATGATTCCCTCGGCAGCACGAGTGCACTTTGGCGCTGTGATTTTTGTGAGGATACTACAGGGGCTGGTGGAGGTAAAAAAAAAAAAAAAAAAAAAAGTGTGTATATATATATATATATATATATATATATATATATATATATATATATATATATATATATATATATATATATATATATATCATAACTTATTTTTTCCCATGAGAAACACAAATTATATGATGTATTACTTTTAAAAGTAACATTCCCCAACAGTGTCACATGACCTCTGCATGTTCATCTGGGTATTGTGTGACTGAAGCACAGTATTGCTCTGGTTACAGTTTATGACTTCATCTACTGTTATTGTCATTTCTGCTCAGGGTGTATCTTACCCAGCATGCCACGGGATCTGGGCCAAATGGGCCCCGCCGCTGGAAAGAAGCCGATTGGCCACAACAGCGTTCTGTGGTGAGGTCATTATTTTTGCTTAGCAGTTTAATGCCTGTGGAAAATGGACCCCCCCCCCCCAATTATTCAGTGTTCATATTAATGATAAGTAAAAATAAATATGAAAATTATGCTTAATATTATCTTTAATATTATCATTATTATTAATATTGTTTTTTTGTTCCATTATAATATTCATTTAATATTTCATATTTTTTAATTAATGAATGTATAGTTTGCATAGACGTATGTAGAGTGTATGTGTGATTGGTTGTGTTTCTCAGGCTCATACGCGGGCGCTGTGATAGCCATGCCGTTAGCTGGAATTCTGGTTCAGTATTCTGGCTGGCCCTCAGTCTTCTACGTATATGGTGAGAAACACACACACACACACACACACACACACACACACACACACACACACACACACACACACACACACACACACACACACACACACACACACACACACACACACACACACACACACACACACACACTCACTCACTCACTCACTAATATTGAGGCATGATGCTCATCTGTTGGTGTTGTACATGTGTTCAGAGTTCTTCTCTCCATCTCTCCATCTCCCTCTTCACTTTTCTCTCCGTCTCTTCTCTCTGTCTCTCTTCTTTCTCTTCTCTCCATCTCTTTTCTCTCTTCTCTCCATCTCTCTGTCTCTTCTCTGTCTCTCTTCTTTCTCTTCTCTCCATCTCTCTTCTCTGTCTCTCTTCTCTCCATCTCTCCTTCTCTCCATCTCTTCTCTCCATCTCTCCTTCTCTCCTTCTCTCTATCTCTTCTATCCATCTCTCCTTCTCTCTATCTCTTCTCTCCATCTCTCCTTCTCTCCATCTCTTCTCTCCATCTCTCCTTCTCTCTCTCTCTTCTCTCCATCTCTTCTCTCCATCTCTCCTTCTCTCCATCTTCTCTCCATCTCTCCTTCTCTCCATCTCTTCTCTCCATCTCTCCTTCTCTCCATCTCTCCTTCTCTCTCTCTCTTTTCTCCATCTCTCCTTCTCTCTATCTCTTCTCTTCATCTCTTCTCTCCATCTCTCCTTCTCTCCATCTCTCCATCTCTTCTCTCCATCTCTCCTTCTCTCTCTCTCTTCTCTCCATCTCTCCTTCTCTCCATCTTCTCTCCATCTCTCCATCTCTTCTCTCCATCTCTCCTTCTCTCCATCTCTCCTTCTCTCTCTCTCTTCTCTCCATCTCTTCTCTCCATCTCTCCTTCTTCCTCTCTCTTCTCTCCATCTCTCCTTCTCTCCATCTCTCCTTCTCTCCATCTCTCCTTCTCTCTATCTCTTCTCTCCATCTCTCCTTCTCTCTCTCTTCTCTCCATCTCTTCTCTCCATCTCTCCTTCTCTCCATCTTCTCTCCATCTCTCCTTCTCTCCATCTCTTCTCTCCATCTCTCCTTCTCTCCATCTCTTCTCTCCATCTCTCCTTCTCTCTCTCTCTTCTCTCCTTCTCTCTATCTCTTCTCTCCATCTCTTCTCTCCATCTTCTCTCCATCTCTCCTTCTCTCCATCTCTTCTCTCCATCTCTCCTTCTCTCTCTCTCTTCTCTCCATCTCTTCTCTCCATCTCTCCTTCTCTCCATCTCTTCTCTCCATCTCTCCTTCTCTCCATCTCTCCTTCTCTCTCTCTCTTCTCTCCATCTCTTCTCTCCATCTCTCCTTCTCTCCATCTCTCCTTCTCTCTCTCTTCTCTCCTTCTCTCTCTCTCTTCTCTCCATCTCTCCTTCTCTCCATCTTCTCTCCATCTCTCCTTCTCTCTCTCTCTTCTCTCCATCTCTCCTTCTCTCTATCTCTTCTCTCCATCTCTCCTTCTCTCCATCTCTTCTCTCCATCTCTCCTTCTCTCTCTCTCTTCTCTCCATCTCTCCTTCTCTCCATCTTCTCTCCATCTCTCCTTCTCTCCATCTCTTCTCTCCATCTCTCCTTCTCTCCATCTCTTCTCTCCATCTCTTCTCTCCATCTCTCCTTCTCTCCATCTTCTCTCCATCTCTCCTTCTCTCTATCTCTTCTCTCCATCTCTCCTTCTCTCCATCTCTCCTTCTCTCTCTCTCTTCTCTCCATCTCTCCTTCTCTCCATCTCTTCTCTCCATCTCTCCTTCTCTCCATCTCTTCTCTCCATCTCTCCTTCTCTCTATCTCTTCTTCTCCATCTCTCTGGCTGCAGGTAGTTTTGGGATCTGCTGGTATTTGTTCTGGATTCTGGTGTCCTACGAGAGTCCGGCGGCTCATCCGACCATCACGGCGGAGGAGAGGAAGTACATCGAGGAGGCCATCGGGGAATCAGCTGGACTTGCGAACCCAGTGACGGTACGAACACACACACACGAGCGCATGTTGAAACACTGATGATAGAAGCTCGTGCAGCATGAGGACCAGGACTCTCTCCTTCTTCTCCTCTCACGCAGAAATTTAACACTCCATGGCGCCAGTTCTTCACGTCGATGCCCGTTTACGCCATCATCGTGGCCAACTTCTGCCGGAGCTGGACGTTCTACCTCCTGCTCATCAGTCAGCCGGCGTATTTCGAGGAGGTGTTTAAGTTTGAGATCAGCAAGGTGAGAGAAGTTCTCCTGTCAGAGCCTAGAGTTCCAGAAGAGATCTCAGCCGTACCTCAGACTGTGCTCAGACCAGAATAATCATAATACTGTTCATATTTTGATTAGTCAGTGTTGTGTATTCAGCCTTCATGATAATAATAAAATTAAAAACAATAAATATGATTCTTATTCTTATTATGAACACTAAATATAATACTTTTTCATAATAATAATAAATAATATGAAAACAACAATAAATATTTGTATGAACATTGAATAATAATAATAATATTGTGATTAGTCAGTGTTGGTTATTCAGTGTTCATAATAATAAAAACAAAAACAGTAATATTATTGTTATCATGAACACTGAATATAATGATAATAATTATATGACAACAACAATTATTTTTATGAACATTGAATAATAATATTTGGATTAGTCAGTGTTGGTTATTCAGTATTAATTATAATAATAATAGTTATTTTGCTTAGTGTGGGTTATAATATTTGTTTATAACAACATCATTGTTGTTATTATTAATAATATGATAATAACAATAAACATTGTAATAGTTATATCAGTAGTATTATAATAATTGCTTGGTGTGGGTTATAATAATTATTTTGCTTAGTATGGATTAAAATGTTTAATAATTGTTATTATTTTTTGTCAATAATATAATAAGAACAATTAATTATATTTTTTTTATGACCATTAAAAAAATGATATTTTGATTAGTCTGTGTTATTTCAGGAGAAGCATCTGAGCCGAAGTTTATCCTTGAAACACGTCTCTGTTCTCTGTGTTTAGGTTGGTATCGTCTCCGCTCTTCCTCATCTGGTGATGACCATCGTCGTGCCGATCGGAGGACAGCTGGCCGACTACCTGAGGACACACAACTTAATGACCACCACGAACGTCAGGAAACTCATGAACTGTGGAGGTAAAGGCTGTGCATTCATTATATATAATACATATATGCTTATCCATTCATCTATTCAATCAATAACGTACACAGATGCTGCTATAAATGAGACATCTGAAGTTGTGTGTGTGTGTGTGTGTGTGTGTAGGTTTCGGGATGGAGGCCACGTTTCTTCTGGTGGTGGGTTTCTCACACACGAAGGGTGTCGCCATCTCGTTTCTTGTCCTTGCTGTTGGATTTAGTGGTTTTGCCATCTCAGGTAAGAACACACATTGCCTTGCAAAAGCAAGAAATGATGCATTCAATTGATCAAATGTGACAGTAAAGACATTTATAATGTTCAAAAAAAGATTTCCATTTCAAATAAATGCTGTTTTTTTTTACTTTCTGAAAAAAAAATGCATCACGTTTAAAAAAAAAAGTTTTCAACATTGATAAATGATTTGTGAAGGATCATGTGACACTGAAGACTGGAGTAATGATGCTGAAAATTCAGCTTTGATCACAGGAATAAATTACATTGAATATATTCTAATAGGAAACAATTATTTTAAATTGGAATAATATTTTTAAAAGAAATTCTGTATTTTTGATCAAATAAATGCAGCCATGTATTTCTTTCGAAAATCTAAAAAAATCTTCCCAACCCCAATTTTTTCGCTCTTTTCTTTTCAACCTTCAGGGTTCAATGTGAATCATTTGGACATCGCTCCTCGCTACGCCAGTATTCTGATGGGCATCTCTAACGGCGTGGGCACGCTCTCGGGCATGGTGTGCCCTCTGATCGTTGGTGCCATGACCAAAAACAAGGTATTGACCGTAAACCATAGACTCAGAGGAGAAGAGAGTTTGCTGTGCTGGATGTGCGGACAGTCTGTTCCTCTTTGTGTTTAAAAAGCTCATGCTTTTCCTTATAACATTTACAGAGATCATGTGTCATTTCCCATCTCTCTGGTTTCCTGTCAATATATAACCGCTCCTTTTCTCATTCTCTCCCTTTTCTATTCCTGGCCATCACATTTTGTTCACGCACGTCGTCCCTTCTCTTCTTGCTTTTATTTCTCTCACATTAGGGTTAGGTTGCACATATTATCTGAATATAAACCTGCACATACATTATCTGAAATGTTATGGTGACACATGCATACATACATAGATATATCTCTATACACACACATGAACATACACTCTTGTCTGTGTGTTTCTCTCTGTAGACGCGGGAGGAGTGGCAATATGTGTTTCTCATTGCTTCACTTGTTCATTATGGTGGAGTTATCTTCTACGGTGAATATTTCTGTCCATTTCCTTCCATCCATCTCTGTCTAATTGTGCATATGTAATATGTATAGTTATTGATCCAAAAAAAGAATAATTTTGGTGTATTTTGTTGTGTGTGTAATATTTGTGGCACTTTGGATTAGAGGCTGAATCTCATGACAAAAATGTCTTGTTTAAAAAAAAAATATTGCATAAAGAAAATGTATGAAAATATTTTCTAAAAATAAAAATATTTTAAAATTAATATTTTTTATTTGAATAAATTAAATAAAAAAATTCTGTTATTTATTCAGTAATAATCCTCATGTCATGTTTAATTTTATTCAAATTAATAATTGTATTAATTAATTATATATTCAAATTTATATATAAATTCATAAATTATTTTAATAAATTAATAAAATTGTTTAAATTATAGGGTAAAAAAAATCATGTTTGTGTGCTCCTAAAAATAGACATTCAGACTTTGGGATTGGGAATTTTATGCGATTTTATGACTATTTTTGTGAGATTCATCCAAAAGTCCACATAAATCATAGTGATGATGTCACCGCCGATGCGTTTCAGGTCTCTTTGCGTCAGGAGAGAAGCAGTCGTGGGCGGAGCCTGAGAACACGAGTGAGGAGAAATGCGGTATATTGGGAGAAGACGAGCTAGCGGATGAAACGGAAGAGCTGTACCGCTCGACGGGAGGCGGCGGCGGCTACGGAGCAACTATCCAATCAGGTGACCCCAATGGGGCGGGGACTGGAGGGGGCGGAGCCGGAGGAAGCTGGGTCTCAGACTGGGACAAAACAGAGGAATATGTCCAACCTGTCGGCACGAATAGCTTCCTATACGGAGGAGAGGAGGATAGGGGACTGACCGAATGATGTTCAGGGATGCTGGGCTCAGAGATCAAGAGTAAAGCTGGAAGAGGACGGGTGGAAAACAAGGACTGAATATTCCTCCCGTGCAGAAACTGAGTGGTTTTGACCCAAACTAATAATTAACATCAAACCTTTCTAGGGATATCACATAGATTCAGCAGAAGTGTGTGTGAGTGTGTGTGTATGTGTCAGTTTGAGTGCATGTGGACGTTTACCAGGGTACGAAAGCCTAAAACCGGCTGATCTACATGACCAATCAAACGTGTGGATCTCAAGTGTGTCCATACTTTTGACTTTCTGGTCATGTGTTTTAGCCAGTGATCATCAAGGTTTTGACAGTATTACTGTTATGAGATATTACTGCCATTCTGCCTAAATTGTGACAATCATGAAACTGTGTGTAAACGGTGATACTCACATATGAAATAGATGTTCAAATCCACTTTTGCAGAACAACTAAAGTATAATTTCAGTTAAAAACAGGATTTAGAGAATTGATCTCATGTGCCAATACTGTGAGGTGTGTTTAGTATTGGTCTCATGTAGACAAATACACATTTAAAGGCTAGTGATATAAACTATTTGGATAAACTTGTAGCAGCGTTGACATTTTGATAGCTAATTCTCTTTAACGATTAATTTTTTGATCTTTAATTTGTATTTTTTTTATGTATTTAATCTGTAGCCATAGTAAAGTTGTATTCATTTATTCTATTGAAGGAATATTTAGCATTCAATAAAAGTCTGTCTCTATTTACAGTGTTTGTGGCACAATAGCAATTAATTGAGTGACAAAATAATTTTCTGTGATAATTGACATTATCCCACAAATGTTGTCAATAGAGCTTTTTTATTGAGACAAAAACATTCCTTTAATTTCTAATTTGTTTAATTAAAACATCATATTCAGCCTTTACTTTTTTGTTCTAAGTCGGACAAAATCGATGCCAAGCGCTGACCGTCAGCGTGGGCTTCCACTCAGCAACATGAACAACATGCTGTCGAAAGATTGCACATATAGCCGAGAGAGGGACCAGAAAATGGTAGTAGAGAAGATGAGATGATCCTGCAGGTTCGGACAGTATAATTGAAAAAAAGTAACACAGTTTAACTGAAATTATCGGCACTCCCTCTCTTTCTCCTCAGCATGGCACTTGACATTTTCAATATAATCTTATTTACTCACACATCAGCATATTAAAGGGGAAGTTCACCCAAAAATGAAAGTTTCGTCATCGTTTACTGACCCTCATTATGTCATCCCAAACCTAAATGACTTTATTTCTTCTGTAGAAGAATATCTGGCTTTGGAGAAATGGGGTGTCTTATGACTAAATGTCTGGGTCAAACAGAACCTCAATTTTGCATATAAGAAAATGATTTTTTTTTTCTTCTAAAAATAGTAAAAAATATATTGTTAATATATTTTTAATTTGATTAATACTTAATTTTTATTTAAATCAGCGTAAATCAATTCATACCATGCTGTATACATATAATTTTAATAATTTAATCAATGAATTGTATGCATACATTTCATGTGTGTTTGTATAGTTTGCAAACCCCTTATTCATATCGGAAATATCATTGCAATTATGATGAAAGTGAATGTTGATTTGAGCTGTCAAGCCTGAGACTTTGAATATGGTGCGTGAGTGAATATGAATTGCTGTTATGATGCTTTATGATTCTATAAGCCGGAGAGCTTCGGTCCTGATTCATTATAATTGCATGTATTCAAATGAGCGTCTTTTGTGCTCCGCAGAAGAAAGTAAATCATTCAGGTTTGGAACGACATGAGGGTGAGTAAATGATGACACAATTTACATTTTTGGGTGAATTATTCCTTTAATATAAACCAAGAAGCAGATCCCATAGAAATGAAGTGATATTTCTGTGGTTCTCTCTGAATAATTAAGATAATATAGTCACGTATGATGAAATCTCTCTGTAGAAGGACATTCTTGTAACACATCACTGCGGTTTGTGTCTTTTCCTTTCTTTTTGTTTCTTGGGGTTTGTTTCCTACGTACTTGTTCTATGTTGTGAAATGTGAATGTATAAAAAACTTGTGATAAAGCAACTTGTACGATTAAACTTTATTATTGTGATTATTATTATCATTGCTGCAGAATATCAGAATCCTGATCTACAGCATACTAAACTACTGCTATATCGTTATTTGTAATGTAAATGTATTTCTACATATGCATTTCTACATACATTATTCATTTATATTAAATAGTTATTAGATACTTAAAATAATATTTTTTTGTGAGTGTGTATATTTACCGTAGTATGTAGGCCTATTCTGGGAGTTCTTGATCTGCATTTGGGATTCACATTTATAATATCTGGTGTATTATTATGGTGATAATGTTATGAAGGGATCAGTTTCTGCGATCCATAAATGGTGGTCCAACTGAAGATGCAGACGTCAGTTAGTAATGAAAACACGGTTTCATTCATAATTTTTTTTTATTTGAACACTTAGAATTATAAAAATAGACTATACAAGGAACAAGAATAAACAGGGAAAATGAGCAACCAGTGTTGCATAACCAGTAAACCAACTCAATCCTGCAGTGACCTCTTGACACTGGGCACCAGTTTGCCTTTTAGTGGAGAATCACTGAACTACAGTTGCATTGCAATGAAAGTTTATTGCTGCATACAGTTATAATTTTGATGATAAATTTGGATATATATATTCAATTAAACAAGTAGAAAATGCATTGCTTTTTAATAGTCTGAACAAGTTATTAAACACAAATAAACAGTGCAAATGCAAATACATCAAAGTCACTAAAAGTGGCGTTCACTCTCCTGAGCATCTCCACGTATCCCAAAGGTGATTTACATTTGGAATTTGATATTATAGTCGTAATCTTCATTATATTAAAGGGATGAAATGAAAATTTGCTCATGATTTATGCCGTTCAATGCGCTGCAGTTTCATAACATGCTGACGTTACCTCAAGCGTGAACCCGACCCAGTGTGACCGTGGGCTGGAAGGGATGAAAGAAAAATATAGTTTAAAATAATCACATTTTTCTCTCACACACCTTTTATTTATCTTCAGAAGACACTGATTCGTCAGCTTGGGTCATTTGGATTACCGTAGTGTTCACTTTGTGTGGTTTTTGAGGAGTCGACCTCCCGCATGGAGGTCCATGCATCGTATTTGTAAATGATGTGAGAATTTGGAGAGTTTTTTTTTTTAAATATAAACGATTAAACGGAGGCTATTATAACAATTTATTCAAACATTAAATATTGAAGAAGAGGTTGAGTAAAAATGAATATGAAATATATTGCATATATTTAGCAAAATGCTCCTTTATATTGTTTATTTGTTGAGCTACTGACACTGAATGGCTTTCCCCGGCTAAATATAACGTTACTTGACATATTACAAGCTGTTTTATTGAGATCTTTTCATGCTTGAAAGCGATTACATGAGACATGACACATTTCGGCAAGTTGTCCTGTATCTTTCAACATACCTTCTGATGTTCATTCATGTTTATGCTATAACTAGTAGTAAAGAGAGAAGATCAGTTTCCCCTTAGGTTACTGGTAGGGTTGGATTAGGATTAGACAGTATATAGGGAACATTGGTGGAAAAGACTTCGACAACTAAAATTTGAGAATTTGAGAATTGATATCGGAAGTCAAAATGAGAATTGAACATTGGTAAATTGTAATGTGGTGCTTTTTCTTTCAAGTTCTTTCATCCTTTTTATTTGTTTGTTTGTTTCTTCTCCTGTTTTACAGTGTTACACCAAATTCTGTGACCCATCGGATTATGTGATCGTAGTGGTCGCTTCAAAATGAACAAATCTTTTTTCAAGTCTTTTCGTTAATTTCAGCAGAATATAATTAAAATGTTACGTTAATAGCCAAATTCCCCAAACACATTAAATGTTGATCACATTTAGAATAAGAAAAAAATTGCAATGCAAGGCCAAGGCCAAATAATGAGAAACAGAAATGATTCATTCATTGCTTATCTGGGTCTTCAGGCTATGCAATCTGTTAAGTTTACCTCACGTCCCGATCTGAGACATTCGTTCATCACATGACATCCCCATAAACTGAGCTTTGCAGTCTGTAGTACCGGATACAGAATTGATTTTTTTCATCTTCTGAGTCTTCAGGTTCGAGTCGTTCGTTCATCATGTGACATTATGTGAACAAACGAACCTAACCCGAACCCGAAGACTCGAGAAGTGAACTAATAATTTCTGTTTCCTGTACGGCGCATGCACGGTCAACACAAAATTAACAAATAACTCTCTGAGACAACTCTGTGTTCCTGAGTCACATCATAGATTAGTTCAAAATGACCGTTCATGACCGACCCATAATTATTCTCCAGGTCCCATTGTGTGGTACAACACCTCCTGCCTCGTAACCCACCTCAGCCTTGTCCTTGTCCTCGGCCAGCGTGTGGTAAACTGGTGAATTGGATTTGATCAAAGTCTCACCCTGTCAGTCGCCTAAAAACTGAATACTCCACGTTTTCTGCACTTCAGCACGATCAGTGCGATCAGCACCACGATCAACACCACGAGAACCATCAGAATCACAGCCATAATGATGGCCAGCTCATTTACAGACTCTGGTTGTGCTATGAGAAAGAAGGAGAATGCATTTTTTAATGCTAAAAATAATGAGTGGTGAAGTAAGAATTGGAAGTGACTGTTCATTATGAGTAATGTCAACATTAAAATGCACGGAAAATTAAAGTGTTCATACAGTTCTGCGTGCATGTGTTTTTTGCCCTGAAACTGGGTGTAGCCGATACTTTGAGAACCGTTTCTGCTGTTGATTACCACAGACAATTATTATTTAATTTTTTTTGGCAGGTTATTATCGTTTAACTAAAACCTAAAATTAAGTAATAGCTGAAATTAAGTAGCTGAGATTTAATTGGCTGCCCTGCGGCAACTGCAGCAGCCTATCGAGAGAGGCCCCTCGTGGAAACAGGCGTGGCCTGGGCCTATAAATACAGCTCGACAGGCTGATAGAATCAGATTTTTCATCTCTTCAGCGAAGCTCTCGCATTGCTGGATCCCGAGTGGAAGAAACCGCACCGTTGAGAAAGCCTTCTGCGGTACGAGCCTTCGCATCTGAAGCCGCTGGCCGACAACTCGCCGCCTTCAGTCGCCGTTCCTGCTACGCTGTCCGGCGTATTATATCCTTTTCTCACACTCACACTCTCTTTCTAAAAGAGCCGAGCGTCTTTTTTAAGATGCCTCGCACCCTCTGTGGCTTGTGTCGAGCCCCACTCAGTGACGGGGACTGCCATGTCATCTGCGTTTCCTGCCTGGGTGAGGAACATGCAGCTCTCGCGCTCGCTGACGGCGGCTGCCCTCACTGCGAGCTTATGCCCATGGTGACTCTGAGGACTTGCCTGGCATCTTTGGCCGAGACTGCACGGCCAGCTTCGCCGCCTGCTTCACCGGAGTCTCTCACTCCCGGACAGCGGCCGCCGTCTGCTGCCGCTTCCGTTATGGATGAAGACTAAGAAGCCATGTTTGTGGAGGATGACAGCTGCTCTATCCTGGCGTCGGGCAGTGAGGACTGGTCGAGCTCTGTGGATCTCTCCCCCTCTGCTCGCGAGCCTTCCGGGAAAAGGGCCAGCATTGAAGCGGAGCTGATGAGTCTGCACATGCAGGCCGTAGCGAGCCTTGGCCTTGAGTGGTCGGCACCCGTGGAGCCTGCACACAACCGGCTGGATGAATTTTTCCTACAAGGGGTCCGCGTTTCACCGTCTTTTAGACCCGCACCCTTTCTTCCTGAGCTTCACGAAGAAGTCGCGAAGTCTTGGAATGCCCCCTTCTCAGCCAGAATGCGTACTTCTGTTTCTGCAGCATTCTCCGTGGTGGACAGTGCTAAAGAAAAGGGGTACCAGTCCCTTTCCCCAGTGGAAGAAGCTGTAGCGGCCCATCTTTGCCCGCCCTCCGCTGGACGGCGTGCCAAGATAACGCTGCCGTCAAAAGCTTGCCGCACGACTTCAGCCATGCACAGCCACGCTTACATTGCCGTTGGACAGGCTGTGTCTGCGTTTGCGTTACACTCTATGGCCATCCTGCAGATCTTCCAGGCCGACCTTCTCCGTAAGCTGGATGAGGAAGGACTGGGAGCTATCAGCGTGCCGGACTTGAGGAGTGCCACGGACCTAGCTCTTCGCGCCACTAAGTCTGCTGCACAGGCCATAGGGCAGAGCATGGCCTCTTTCACCGTAGCTGAGAGACATTTATGGTTAACGCTCTATGAAATGTCAGACTCAGAGCGCGCCGCGTTCCTCGACGCCCCCATCTCTTCTGCCGGCCTCTTCGGATCGTCCGTCAAGGACTTCGCGGACAGGTTCGCTGAGGTGCAGAAGACGTCACAGGCCATGAAGCACTTTTTGCAAAAGCGCTCCAGCTCTGCAGCAGACCGCTCTAAACAGCCGTCTGCTTGAAGCTCCCAGCCGCAGCCGCAGCCTGCCGCCACTTCGCAGCGCCGAAAAGCCCGGGACCCGAGACCACGCTATCGCTCTGCTGCCCGTCACCTCCCTCCGCGTGGGTCCCGGCCTAAGATCGAGATAAAGCCGGGGGCCTCAAAGTCTTCCTAGCCCGCCTAGGAAAACGACGGTGTTCAAGTCTCGCTGCGGCTAGACTTCCACCAAAACTTCCTGCTCGTTCAGTTCCAGAAAATGCGACTGTTCCAGTGTATTTAGCAGAAAACAAGCCGGTACCACAGCCCGTTTGCCTGCACACAAACGCCGTTTTTACGGCGACCCAGATAAATCTCATAAAGAGTGTATTTTCTGGTTTTCCGGCCACGGCCGATGGTGTTGTGAGTGTAGTAAAAATGCCCACGGCCCAGTGCTCATTCCTACACACAAGCACAGCCCGCCACAGTCCAGGGCTCGCACACATAAAATCGACAATGTCGATTGTGCATTAAATGTAGTGAATGTGCCCACGACCCAGTGTCCACAAACACTACACACTGCCCTTGGGACTTTGATGTTGGATCTCAGCACGCACAGCGTTTTACACTGTGTTCCCCTAGCATAAGATATTACGAGGGACGTCACGAGGGGCCTCTCTCGATAGGCTGCTGCAGTTGCCGCAGGGCAGCCAATAGGCGCGCGAGCTGTCTTGCCTATGTCTGCATGCTGCCGCAACGTGTTTTACATTATTTCAAAATTAAGGATAATTTTTGGCTTCAATATCTCATGGAAAAGAGATTTTCCCCTAGCGTAAGATATTACGCAGTACTCGTTCACTCTTCTGCAGATCTGCATTGGTTTTTTCTTAATGCTGTGCTTTATAATAGATTTGATAGTATCTCTTTTTTTTAGCTCCTCTGATCTTGTGCACAATGAAAATGTGTGTATTTACCAGCTGGTTTTTGTCCCTTGTCTTCTCTTATGAGAGCCGACAACACTGTGACATAGAAAGATAAATCAGATTATTTCTGCACTAAGAAACTACATCTTTAATTTTAATTTGCAGCTTCATTGACAGTGAAATGAGACGGCGGCGCCCAGTCAGTCAAAGCCACTGCATTTTAGCCATTATTTCAACCTGTTGTACCTGATGTATTAGTTGTTATTTTTTTATGGAATGTATGCATAATCATGTAAAACAGAAATATATCCGGTCACCATTTATGTCTGAGTTGGATGTAATTGTCAAAACTGTGCTGCCAAGATGTAGTAACAAAAGATCTTGCAATATTACAAAATCCCGTGATAGGATAGATTATCTCGCGAGATGTTAACGCGTTCTCCCCATAGACTGTGGAATATTGAACAACCACGAGAGGAGGAATTGAGGATGGAGTTGTATCGATATTATTAAAAATCTACTGTTGTGTAAGTACATTTTGTATTATTAGATTAACGTTCTTGAGTTTTACTTGTTTGACATGAATGAACCGAAAGAAATGATGCCCACATTGTCAACTCAAATTTACTGAGTTTGGCTAAAATTAGCTAGTAGGTTAAAAGTTACTTTGAACTTATACAACGGTATACCATAGTATAAACTATGTTTAATGATACAGTCAAAGTTATTACTGTAACTTATTAATGTAGCCTTTTGAGAGTTTCTTTCAGAAATTAAATTATCTGAAATAGAATGAAATGTTTAGCTGGATTTGAACATGTATGTTTTCAGTAACTGCTTTAAAAATATTTTGTAATTTTAGAATTGCTAAACATGTCCTCTGAATACCAATATTCTCTTCCCTTAGATGCTGTGAAGAGGTGGAGCCCAAATGCTACAGACTCTGAAACTGATGCAGCAATGGCAGAACACCTGAAACACGCTCCAGGAAGAGCTGGGGGTGGTGGATACAAAAAATGAGCCAAACAATGTGTTTAAGGGATAGTTCACCCAAAAATGAAAATGTCATAATTTACTCAACCTCATGTTTCAAACCTGTATACCTTTCTATGTTATGCTAAACACAAAGATGTTTGGAAGAATGTTTGTAACCAAGCAGATGTCGCTTCCCATTAACTACTATAATCATTTTTTCTCCAATAATGGTAGTCAATGGTTGCTCTATTTGCTTGGTTACAAACATTCTTCAAAATATCTTCTTTTGTGTTCAGCAGAACAAAGAAACTCATACAGGTTTGGAACATGAGGGTGAGTAAATGACAGAAGTTTCATTTTTGGGTGAACTATCCCTTTATATAATAATTCAGTATTTTGTAATTGGTATTTTAGTTTTAAAAATGTTAAGCATTGAAAAAAATAAAGAGAAATTTTGGCTGTTCAAGATCAATAAAATGTTGTGCTAAATCAGAACATGCTTCTTTTTTGCTTATGTCCACAAATAATGTGTTCTTGTTTGTGATGTACACGTGATTAAAACGTTTTATTGACGTTCAGGTCTGACTAGACCAATTTTGGACCTTTTTAGAACCTTTTTCAAGATGTGTAAACCCCAAGACTTGATTGCCTTTCACGATGTTACACAATAGGCGTGTGATTATTTTATATGCAGGCTTATATATACACTTAAATTATGCAGCAACACATTTAAACACAGAGATGACGACGCATTTAGACGTCCAGGGACGCGCAGAAGAGACGTGGAATTCACGGTCAGATGACATTGAAGACATCTGTTCAACTTTCATTTTGGAACTATTTTTCAACCATGGCGGGACGTGTCGGACAGATGTCTTTTCAACGGTCATTAAACGTCCAAATGTTTGCTGGGAAGTTTCAGTTGAAGCACTAAAATTACTTTTTTTTTTTTAAAAAGTAAATAAAAACAAACAAAAAAACACAAAACAAAATGATTAAACTTTAAAATTGAAATGAAAATATGAAACAAAACTAATTCAAAATATTAATAAAAACTATAACAGAATATTAATAACACTGGCTTATGGACATTAAGTCTAAGTAGTGTGTGTGTGTGTGTGTGTGTGTGTGTGTGTGTGTGTGTGTGTGTGTGTGTGTGTTTGTGTGTGTGTTTAGGTACCTGTGTAGCTGAAAACGTTGCTGAAACGGGAGAAACCTTTCCCACACACCCTCCGGCAGCTGTACAGTCCTCCTTCCTTCACGGTAATAATGTGTGTATTTTCAGGCAGTCTTAGGCGCGTGTCATTAACGAGTGTGTGATACCAGTAATAGGACGTGCAGTCGGCAGGACAGTCTCTGCAGGAACACTCCAGACTGTTAGGAGACGTTGAGTCCACAGTAGCAGCAGGAGGCCCACCTGAACCACACACAGATATGACTTACAAAATAATTGATTCAGTGGTTGTTTCTGTAACTCAGCTCGTAGGATAGTGACTTAACGTTAGCTAAGGTCATGGGTTAAACTCCCAGTGAATGCGTATCCTGATAAGGATAAAAGCATCTGACAAATGTATAAATGAAACCGCTCTGACAGATTCAGTGAGTAATTCGTTAGACTAATTCGAACCGATAACGTGTGAGTCGTTCTGACTGATTCACTAAAAGAGTTGACTCATAAGAGTCATTTGTTCATGAATCAGACGATAGGCTACTGGTGAAGCGGTGTGCTTGCTTTTTTTTCTCTAATCATTACAATTATTATTAGTAGTAATGTTTTGTAATAATTAATATATAACTGATATATTCATACATATCTCATTTGTACTGCAAACTTAGTGTAAAGTATTATTATATATAAATATGGCTTAAAATATTGTTATTTATTTATATTAGCATTATTGTTATTATTATTAATGTAATCCTTCTTTTTATTATTATTATTATTATATAGTACCACATGGCACTCTTAAATATACAGTATTCAGGAATGCCATGGTACCATGTCCAAAAAATACTTTGTAGTTCTAGTACTATCTAGTAGTGGTTGTGTATAAATGAAGGGGAGAGGTGAGGCAGTTATTGTAATGTTTACCTATAACTTTTAACTCCTGGGCATCAGAATCTCCTTCCTGCCGGGCAGCGTCTGCACTGATGTAGGTGGCGTGACATCTGTACTGTCCGGCATCGGCTTGTTTGGCGTTGGTGATGATGTATGTGTCTTCTGTTGTGTCTGCGATTGAGTCATTATCCTTATAGAATGTAGCCTTTTCTGCTTTCCCACCCCAGACTGCACACCTGAGAGCCACGCTCTCCCCCAACCGTGCAGGAGCGGCTGGAGGGTCCAACATCACCTTGAGCTCTGAGACACACAGACACACAGCGACACAGGTCAGACATCCATCATCTACTGCTGCACGAGCCTGATACTTCATTTAAAGATCACATCATATTGAAGATGACTTTGAATTCATATACTGTTGCCCTAACAGGTGTATTCAAATTTCTGTCCAATCAAATGCTCTCTAGAATAAGAGACCCTCATGCAACCAAGCAGTAAATCATAGTGTTACTGACATAATTTACAGGCTATTGGCTGTTTAAGAAAAAGGGATTCAACAGGAAATGTCAGCACTGGAAAAAATGAATCTTGGAATTTTGGGAATTTAATCTATAATGATCTACTTTGTCTTTGTTAGTCAATAGTTGCCATACAGTAGGAGGATAGACGAATAAACCCTGATCTTGGAGAAGTGTTAGACTTTATATTGAGATCTGACTTTTATAGACTTTTTTGACTGATATTTTGACAAGTCTGAGCACAGTTTGAGCTATTGTTGAGATTCGCCCTGCAACTACAGAGGTGACAGATGTGAGGTGTCTTTTCCTCAACATCTGAGAATCAGTTTCCATTTGCTCTCCAGTTTAGTCCCATGGCTCTTTATGGAAGGAGGAGGACCTGATTCAAGGAGTCAGAAATCCTTAATCTAAACCAGAGAACATGGTTGACTATTACATTCATATTTAATTATTGTGAAAATTCAATATACTCTAACATCACTTGCTTAACATGTTCAAGAGCATGTACGACTGATGGGAACTAGCTTGTGGTCAGAAAAAAAATTCTAGGAAAGTCAGTGAGATCCAGTGTTGTTTTTAAATTGAATTGAATTGCATGGACGCAGATAATCTACAAATCATGGAACTATATAAAAGTGAGTAAATAATGACAGAATTAGTATTTTTGTATTTCCCTTTAACTACACAGGGGATCTGAAATACAACAGGGAAATGAGGAAGGAGTCACCTGTCATTTTCAGCGTCACAGCATTGCTTCGTTGTGTACCGTTCTTGCACCAGAAAGTGGCTCTTTTTGCTTCGTTCAATTCTGCATATATAACGGCCGTCTTGTCCCTCTTAACATCGGGGTTTAGCCTGAAGCCGCTCTCTCCCCGCAACACAAAACACTTCCAGCCATACGCATCATCGTCCACATGCAACATCAGGTTTCTTCCTTCACCTTTGGGCATCACAGCGCCACCTATAGATGGAGAGAGCTGAGCGTGAGGCTCTAGCTCTGGGAGAGAGAGAGATGATGAGGAACAGATGATCATGAGGGAACGTTTAGAGTTATTTAGGATGGTGTTCATACCTTCGACAGTGAGTGTGTATGGGTCGCTCTTCGATCCGCCCCGCTCACATTCGTATATCCCATTGTTTTTTGATGTCACTGTTGTAAGAAGCATTGAAGAACCCTGATGTGAGTGTGGAACTCCATTAATGAACCATTTTATCTGTTGTTCACCCCCTCCTTTACAGATCAGAGTGACGTCATCTCCAGCAAACACATCTGGGAACCTCGGCAGGAGAGACACTGAGAGAAAGAATACAGACACATAAGAGACACGTCTTCTGTAACGCCAGGTTGTCTGACTACTTTACTATAGTAAAATGCACTGCCCATCAAAAAAAGTCACTGTTTGGATTTAGATAAGCAAAAGCTTAAGAGTCTATGATTGGATCATTATTGCAGTGAATATTATGTTTCTAGCATGTTATATATTTGGCAACAGTTCTGCTAACTCTATTTGATGGAGTGTGTAGCTTTTCATTTCTGAAACAATCATGTATGAAGAACATCATGTTCATATTCCAGGATGACAATGTCCAGATTCATCAGCCTCAGATTGTGAAAGAATGGTTGTGAAAATCATTTTCTCACATGAATCCAGAGCTTAAATTCATTGAAAGTGTTTGGGATGTGCTGGAGGAGACTTTACAGAGTGCTGGACTCTTGCATTGACAACACAAGATCTTGATGACCTCTTGATTGAAATAACACCACAACTTTCTTTTCAATCGAGATGTAAATACATTTTTGGTCTGGATCCATCAGGCCATGATGTTCTTTATACAAGGTTGTTTATAAGCTTTCTTGCTTCAGCCTACTTCTTTTGAGCTTCCATTACTGTGTAAGTTTATGACTTCTGTAGCAAACATGATTGTGAACAGCTCAAATAAACTAAACTAAACTAAGAAATTTAAGAATGACAGGTATTACTTTGGACAAGGTTGGATGTTCATTATAAATGACCCTCAGTGAGGTACTTACTGACACTAGAAACATCAATATGCTGGTTGGGTGAAATGATGAGGTTTCCTGCACCAAAGTTCTGCAGATCTGCATTGTTTTTTCTTAATGCTGTGCTTTATAATAGATTTGATAGTATCTCTTTTTTTTAGCTCCTCTGATCTTGTGCACAATGAAAATGTGTGTATTTACCTGCTGGTTTTTCTCCCTTGTCTTCTCTTATGAGAGCCAACAACACTGTGACATAAAAAGATAAATCAGATTATTTCTGCACTAAGAAACTACATCTTTAATTTTAATTTGCAGCTTCATTGACATTGAAATGAGACGGCGGCAACCAGTCAGTTTCGGGTGAATCATGACTCAAGAGTGGGGTATTGGCAATTGGCCCACTGGGAAAGGTTCAGGTGCTCCCGATGGCCAGTCTACTCCACAGCCAATCACAGACCCCCTCCTGGTTCGGGTCCTGGGGCTTTGGCCCCGCAAACCCTATTGTTAATGCGGCCCTGGCTGTGCTGATATTGTGCATCATAAATTGTTCAAAATATTGGAAAACTATTTGAAAATAAATCTTAAAAAAAATAAAATTGGCAGTGAAATGCAAATCTGTGTAACAAAATGATCATATTAGTAATATAATTAATATATCTGTGAAATCTGCAATAAAATTGGCTAATTATTTGGAAAAAAAATCAACATTTATCATCATTTAATGTCAATTAGCCAGACAAACAAAGCTTATTAAACCATTTGCCTGTTCTGTTGCAGGAAAACTGCAAACTGGTTGGTTTGATTTAAAATTCAACATGAATGTAGCAAATATAATCAGAATCAGAAACCCATTACACAGAATCAGACAATAAGATGATGCTGCATAAGCTCTTGTGTTTTTACCTGACAGTGTCAGCAGAGACCTCATGTCCATCAGCCGAGCCGAGCCACGCTGTCCGTCTGTCAGAAAGAGAAATATGGGGAAGTGGACTTCAACAATAACCAAACAAAAATAATACAATAGGTAGTTATATTTAAGGTGTTTACAAATTCAAAACAGTCCAAAAACACAATTCCTTCAAATTAAGATTATGACATCACCACGTAGGCTCACTGTTGGCCGACGCTGGTCATGTGTGTGATACGTGGTGACGTGCAACAGACGCGCTACGCTTAAACACTACGCGAAAAGACTCGACGCCCAGAGAGAAGGAAATGAAAAGTGGAATAAAGTCGTTATTTTTGTTTGTTTTAGCGCACAAAAAGTATTCTTGTCGCTTTATAAACTTAAGATTGAGCCACTGTAGTCACTTGGACTATATCAACGATCTCTTTAATAACTTTTCTGGGCCAGCAAGTTTCAGTCCCTTAGAAGCCTATGGAGGAGTGAGACAGACAGCGCTCAGATTTAATCAAAAATATCTTAATTTGTGTTCCGAAGATGAACGAAGGTCTTACGGGGTTGGAACAACATGAGGGTGAGTAATTACTGACAGAATTTTCATTTTTGGGTGAACTATCCCTTTAATACCGCGTGCTTTATATGTTGCTGCTGATTGGACTGCAGTTCTGACACACCCACCAAACAAAAGAAGACGTATCTCAAAGCAACATGACGTTCAACTCGGAAATCGTAGCAAAACGTTGCGCACTTGAACGTGCCCCAGATGTTTTCAGATAAAGTTCGAAGTTTTTCTCCACGACTGCACTGATCAACATAGAGAGTATATAAACGCTGATCAAAAGCACGATGGGAAATGACTGGCTGATGACACAGCTTAATGCTCATTGGTTTAAACAACTGTGATGTAGGCTATTGTTCTGTTTTTAAAATGTTTGATTTTAAAACTCTGATATCATGTTTTTATGTGTATAAATTATGAGTGAATATTCCTAATCTGTCTGACAGTTCTATCTCTCTATGGGATATGTGACTGTTTTCATATTTCTAAAAACATATAAAAACATGTCTGTATTAAAGCAAAAATGATTGATAAACAAGTCCTTCGAATGGAATTAAACAACTAGCAGCCTACCTTTTGTAAGATACTTGAATAACATGCGGAGTCGTTCGTAACTTTGTGAATCTTTACTGAACTCAAGGCAGAACACACATCTAGCTCGGCCAGCCCCAGAAAACACTCTGGCAAAAAAACACATATTCACCCCAAAACAGGAACGCCCTCCACAGGCTTTTAGCCTCTTAAAGGAACCTCACTATTGCAATAGTCAGTCAAAACATTACACCTTTGGTATCTTGCGCATTGTTTTTATTTTCATACAAAAGCAACAGAACTTCAATTCTAGAAGAGAGTACTGTCCGACTTGTCTGCGCTTTTTTCATTCCTCCTCTCACTGCAGCTGCTATATCTCCAATAGCCCTCGGCTGAGCGCATCTCAAAGGAGCCTATTGTTTTGGAGCACACTATAGACCTTATTCAGAGCAGCGCTATTACATAAATGACAGGTATGAAAGAGGCTGTGAGGGATGGACTTGCCGTGTTTCCAATGCCATCCGCTGTAAAAAAAACTATAAAGCTCCTAGATTACTTACACAGTAAAAAAACGTTGGGTTATTTTTTTTATTTCCCCGGTGTTGAAATCAGGCTCATATACAGTGCTATGCATAAGTTTAGACACCCATGCTAAAGTGGACTAAAAAGAGGAATAAAAAATCATCTTTTGGAAATTGAACTTAATGCCTTAATTAAAAAAATTAGGAAAAATCCAACCTTTAAGGACACCAATTTTCTTTGTGAATGAATAATGTATCGTAAATAAATAAATGTTCTTCCTTAAAATACAGGGTGCATAAGTTTGGACACCCCTATGTTATATTCCCATAGAGGCAGGCAGATTTTTATTTTTAAAGGCCAGTTACTTCATAGATCCAGGATACTATGCATCCTGATAAAGTTCCCTTGGCCTTTGGAATTAAAGGTCCCGTTCTTCGTGATACCATGTTTCAAACTTTAGTTAGTGTGTAATGTTGCTGTTAGAGCATAAATAATATCTGTAAAATTATAAAGCTCAAAGTTCAATGCCAAGCGAGATATTATATTTAACAGAAGTCGACTACAGTGAACGGCTCGTTTGGACTACATCCCTCTACTTCCTTCTTTAATGACGTCACTAGAACCGTTTTTTGACTAACCTCTGCCCACAGGAATGCTCCCTCAACTCTACCGAAATTCGTTTATGTACTTGCGCACTTCTAATAACTTACTGTGTTTACTCAGGTCTTACGGTGATTTTCTGAAGTAAAACTGATGCTTCATCTTTTGTGTTATGTACAATAAACTTTATTAAACTCATCAGTATATGTTTGATCATCATTCAGACAGCAAACTTGTAGGCTATTAATAAATAATGGATACATACAAGCAGATGACAAATACGTTATAATAACCGTAATTAAACTACTAAACCATACCTGTTTCATCTCTATACAGCACTCTGACTCTGTAGGCATTATTGTCCGACTCGAACTGAACACCGTTACTGAGAGTTTCTGATATTATCATCATTCCGTGAGATGAAATTGTCCTGACAGACTAAGCGCGAGCTCATGAAGCTCCGCCCCCTGGGTCGTCCAGCAGCACCTCATTTGCATTTAAAGGGCACACACTAAAACAGCGCGTTTTTCTGTGACCCAAAAAATGACAATTTAAACATGCTGTAAAAAATTATCTGTTGGGTATTTTGAGCTGAAACTTCACATACACACTCTGGGGACATCAGAGACTTATTTTACATCTTGTGAAAAGGGGCATAATACGGGACCTTTCAAATAGCCCCACATCACATAGCCTTCACCATACCTAGAGATTGGCATGGAGTACTTTCCATAAGATCATCTCTCAATGCAAATCAAACCAGCTATTAGGCTAACTGAAATAAAACCATGCCAATCTCTAGGTTTGATAGTTAACTAGATACTTAAAATAATATTTGTTTGTGTGTGTGTAGGCCTATTTTTAGAGTAGTAGGTATTCGTGGAGTTCTTAATCTGCATTTGGGATTCACATTTATAATATCTGGTGTATTATTGTTGTGATAATGCATCAGAAGTGGAGTTATGAAGGGATCAGTTTCTAAGATCCATAAATGATGGTCAAATTAAAGATGCAGACGTCAGCAAGTATTCAGGAAAAAGCAATGTATCCGTCTCAGGTTTCACTAGAGAAAACAAACCACAACTTAATTTATACAATCTGAACACTCAGAATTACAAAATATACTATACAAGGAACATGATTAAACTGTATAATCACTGACAAAAGCAAAATGACTAACCAGTGAGTGAAAACCAACTCAATCCTGCAGTGACCTCTTGTGGTTGAAACAAACAAACAAACCTGAATTTGATGCTGGGCACCAGTTTGCCGTTTAGTGGAGATACACTGAACTACAGTTGCATTGCAATGAAAGTTTATTGCGACATGCAGTTATACAGCTGTGGTCATTTTGATATACATCTTTAATTAAACAAACAGAAAATGCATTGTTTTTTAAGTTCTTACATTTAAAAAATACAAAACAACGTGCATGAATAAAAATATTTAACAAAAACACAATAACTATAATTAAGATCTAACAATGAAAGAATGAAATACTCCAAATAGACAAGAGTCCAAATACATTTACATGATGCTGAATGAGGCTGAGAATGACATTACTTGAAATATCATTGCTTATATAATAAATCTATTGTTAAACCAGTGTAATTATAAAAAACTCAGAAATAAGTACATTTGCTAATGATGCGTTAATGCTCTTCAGCCCCACATATAAACTATAATAGCTGTACAATCAATAACTATTACGCAGATATTCACAATAACTGATTCTGTGTAATTATGTGTGAGTGTAATTGCCTGGTCAATCTATAGCCTTGTGTGGGTTTGATGCTTATTAATGCGTGATGCTAATAGTATTTACATTTATAGCCTTTAGGTTTCAATCCTTCAGTTTTATTGCACAAAACTAACTTTCTTTTTCCTGTTATAGTAGCCTACATTTGTATCAACCTCTGAATCCTCATAACTGCAAGAAAATTTCTAAAACTGTGAATGTGGATCTGTAACTGTAATCTTACTTGTTTGCTGTGTTATGCTTATGTTCTAATTTCTTTCTTTACTTAGCCTAGTATCAGACTCTTTCTTTAAAGGTGAAGTGCCTTATTTCTTCACCACTAACATCTGGACCAAACTCACTGTAGATTGAGTCTGAAGCAAAGGGCAAGCAAAGGGAATTTGATGTAAGGTTTCTTTTCTGATCGGAATGGAGTCAGATCTCTAAGTTTGCAGCGGATTGTCTGGGATCTTCTGAAACACGACACCGGTACACACTTTTGAGCTTTTGGAGGTGGAAATTGAAAGTCACGTTCACTCTCCAGAGCATCTTCATGTATCCCCGCCAGGTGACACTTCTTTGTTTAAATTGTATTATTTCATAGTAGGCTATTATTGTAACCTTAATTATATTACATAGCCCACCCCCAAAAAGAAAATTCTCTCATGATTTTTTGCCTAGATATAACGAAGAAACACGCGCGAGAAGTAACGGTCCGCTGTGACTTCACGGCACTTCTCGCGAGAATTTCTCAAGCGTAATAAACGTTGTGACAGTTGGCTGGAAGCTGTGATTTTTAGTCAAAATATGAGTTTAAAAGTTTAAATATTCATATTTTTCTCTCACACACCTATAATTTAGCTTCAGAAGACATTGATTCATCACCAGCTGCTATCGTTTGGATTACTGTCGTGTTCACTTGGTCTGGTTTTGGACCAGTAACGTTGCTATTATGTAGCCTAACGTTACTCATGATGGATTGTTTTTCTAAAAATATTCATGTTAATCTGAAGAAAGCAAGTCATACAACTGAGACAGTATGATGGTGAGTAAATTATGTGACAATTTAAATTTGGGGGTCGCGTAGGCCTATCCCTGTATTCAATTATCTATAAAGATAAAAAAAGGTATTTGTGACCTTTTGTCTCATAATTCTAACACTTTTCTCAGAATTGTGTGATATAAACTCACAATTCTGTCTTTTCTCTCTCTCTCACAAATTCTAGTTTAAATATCACAATACACACACACACACACACACACAAACACAGAACCTCAATTTTGCGTATAAGAAAATGAAAAAAATAAAAAATAAAAATAAAAATATATAGGCTATATTTTCTAAAAATAGTACAAATATATTGTTAATATATATTTTTTTGATTAATTTATTCTATTTTTAAAAAATAAAATTCATAATTTAAATCAGCATAAATCAATTCCTACCATGCTGTATACATAAAATTGTAATAATTTAATCAATAAATTGTATTCATATATTTAATTTGTATAGTTTGTAAACCCCTTATACATATCGGAAATATCATTGCAATTATGATGAAAGTGAACGTTGATTTGAGCTGTCAAGCCTGAGACTTTGAATATGGTGCATGAGTGAATATGAACTGCTGTTATGATGCTTTATGGTTCTTTCTATGGTTCAAACACATCAAATGTTAATCACATTTAGAATAAGAAAAAAACTGCAATGCAAGGCCAAGGCCAAATTATGAGAAACAGAAATGATTCATTCATTGCTTATCTGGGTCTTCAAGCTATGCAGTCTGTTAGTTTACCTCACCTCCCGATCTGAGCCGTTAGTTCATCACATGACATCCCCATAAACTGAGCTTTGCAGTCTTCCGGATTCAGAATTGATTAGCTCATCTTCCGAGGTTCGAGTCGTTTGTTCATCACGTGACATAATGTGAACAAACAAACCTAACCCGAACACGAAGACTCGAGAAGTGAACTAATAATTTCTGTTTCCTGTACAGCGCATGCACGGTCAACACAAAATAAACAAATAACTCTCTGTTCTGAGTCATATTAAAGATTCATTCCAAATGACCGTCATGACCGACCCATCATTATTCTCCAGGTCCCATTGTGTGGTACAACGCCTCCTGCCTCGTAACCCACCTCAGCCTTGTCCTTGTCCAGCATGTGGTAAATTGGTGAATTGGATTTGATCAAAGTCTCCACCTGTCCACCTGTCAGTCGCCTGAAAACTGAATCCTCCATGTTTTCTGCACTTCAGCGCGATCAGCACCACGATCAACACCCCGAGAACCATCAGAATCAGAGCCGTAATGATGGCCAGCACATTTACAGACTCTGGTTGTGCTATGAGAAAGAAGGAGAATGCATTTTTTAATACTAAAAATAATGAGAAGTGGCGAAGTAAGAATTAAAAGTGACTGTAGTTCATTAAGAGTAATCTCAACATTAAAATGCACGGACAATGAAAGTGTTCATACAGTTCTGTGTACATGTGTTTTTTGCCCTGAAACTGGGTGTAGCCGATACTTTGAGAACCGTTTCTGCTGTTGATTACCACAGAAAATTAATTAGACTCGTCTCTCAGCTTACAATAACAAATGTTTTTTTTGGCAGGTTATTATCGTTTAACTAAAACCTGAAATTAAGTAACTGAGATTAAACTTATTTTATTTCAGTTAGTTGCCAATTATGCCAAAGCAACATTTCAAATGTTCATTAAGTTTCAGTTGAAGCACTAAAATTACTTTTAAAAAAAAGTAAATAAAAACACCTAAAAATAAAATAAAATAAAACACAAAACAAAATTATTAAAACTTTAAAATTGAAATGATAATATAAAACAAAACTAATTCAAAATATGAATAAAAACTATAACAGAATATTAATTATACTAAAATAACACTGGCTTATGGACATGAAGTCTAAGTAGCATGTGTGTGCGTGTGTGTGTGTGTGTGTGTGTGTGTGTGTGTGTGTGTGTGTTAGGTACCTGTGTAGCTGTAAACGTTGCTGAAACGGGAGAAACCTTTCCCACACACCCTCCGGCAGCTGTACAGTCCTCCTTCCTCCACGGTAATAATGTCTGTATTTTCAGGCAGTCTTCGGCATGCAAATGAGTCATTAAAGAGTGTGTGATACCAGTAACTGGACGTGCAGACGGCAGGACAGTCTCTGCAGGAACACTCCAGACTGTTAGGAGACGTTGAGTCCACAGTAGCAGCAGGAGGCCCACCTGAACCACACACAGATATGACTTACAAAAGAATTGATTCAGTGGTTGTTCCTGTAACTCAGCTCATGGATAGTGACTTAACGTTAGCTAAGGTCATGGGTTAAACTCCCAGTGAATGCGTATCCTGATAAGGATAAAAGCATCTGACAAATGTATAAATGAAACCGCTCTGACAGATTCAGTGCAGGATTCCCACACTTTGGTTAACTTCAAATTCAAGGACCTTTCAAGGACTTTCCAGGTCCAATAGCCTCAAATTCAAGGACTTAATTTGGGGACGCATTTCAAGTGAGAGCAAGCTTACATCATGTTACACTTGTAAGATACATTGTTACAGTTTTGCGCGCGTGAACATGGCAATGTACAACACAAAGTAACTCACGCAACGTAACGCGTAAATGCGCGTAACTAACGTAAATCAAGCAAGCTAATGTGCATAGGCCACGAAGTGTTGACGAAATAACATTAGCGGACCGGAGGGAATAATATGTCATTTAAAGAAAACTTCTTGCACAAAATAAATTCAAGCACTTTCAAGGACCAGTATCTATGCATTTTTATTTTCAAAAACTTTCCAGGGTCTTGAAATCTTTTTTTCAGATTCACAAACTTTCACGGATTTCAAGGACCCGTGGAAACCCTGTCAGTGAGTAATTCGTTAGACTAATTCGAAACCGATAACGTGCGAGTCATTCTAACTGATTCACTAAAAGAGTTGACTCATAAGAGTCATTTGTTCATGAATCAGACTATAGGCTACTGGTGAAGCGGTGTGCTTGCTTTTTTTCTAATCATTACAATTATTATTACTAGTAATGTTTTATAATAATTTATATATAACTGATATACATATCTCATTTGTACTGCAAACTTAGTGTAAAGTATATAAATATTGCTTAAATTTATATTTTTTATTTATATTAGTATTATTGTTATTATTATTAATGTAATCCTTTTTATTATAATTATTATTATATACTATCACATGTCACTCTTACATATACAGTATTCAGGAATGCCATGGTACCATGTCCAAAAAATACTTTGTAGTTCTAGTACTATCTAGTAGTGGTTGTGTATAAATGAAGGGGAGAGGTGAGGCAGTTATTGTAATGTTTACCTATAACTTTTAACTCCTGGGAATCAGAATCTCCTTCCTGCCGGGCAGCGTCTGCACTGATGTGGCTGTACCTGTAGGTGGCGTGACATCTGTACTGTCCGGCATCGGCTTGTTTGGCGTTGGTGATGATGTATGTGTCTTCTGTTGTGTCTGCGATTGAGTCATTATCCTTATAGAATGTAGCCTTTTCTGCTTTCCCACCCCAGACTGCACACCTGAGAGCCACGCTCTCCCCCAACCGTGCAGGAGCGGCTGGAGGGTCCAACATCACCTTGAGCTCTGAGACACACAGACACACAGCGACACAGGTCAGACATCCATCATCTACTGCTACAAGAACCTGATGCTTCATTTAAAGTATGGTGTTACTGACATAAACTACAGGCTATTGGCTGTTTAAGAAAAAGGGATTCAAAATGTATATTGGAATTTTTGGAATTGAATCTATATTAGAAGGGAAAAAAAGTGTCCAGGGTGCTCAAGGAGTTCAAAAAAGTGTTTTTAAAGGTGCTCTTTGGGGTCGGGAATTCAATCACATGTAGTCGAATTTCTGCACACAGAAATTGTACAAAATGCTTATGAGAAAGCCCAGTCTATTCCTAGATCAGAGCTATTCCAGAAGAAGACAAAGCGATCCTGTTTACAAAATCAGGCCTATTTTGTGACAGAATATAGCTCTTTGGCCAATCCCATAAAAAAGATTATACACTCAAATTGGAATCTTATCAAGAGTGATCCTGTTCTTAGAGAAGTGTTTTCTGCATCTCCAAAAATTAGTTTCAAGAGGGCTCCAACACCACAAGATAGGCTAGTATCTAGTCATCTTCCTGCCAAAAAACAGACTACTTGGCTTAACAGACAGTTAAAAGGTACTTACAAATGTGGGTCTTGTAACCATTGTTCTAGTATTAAAGAATGCAAAGAATTCTGTAATTTCAAGACTGATAAGATGTACAACATAAAGGCATTCATTAATTGCAATACTACTTTTGTGGTATACTGTCACGATCCACACACCAAGGAAAGGGAGAGAAACAGGTGGATCCAAATACAGCGTTTTTATTTGTAGGGCAATCCAATTCGTCGTCATCCATGCAGGTGTCAAAATCCATATTAGCAGTCCAATATAACAAAATAAACAAACAAGGAACAAGAACATAAACCGGAAACACAGGGAACGGAAGTGGTGTGATATATTACAAGGACTCCGTGACACATACTAAAACAGACAGGGTATATATACACAGGGAACACAAGCTAAACAAGATAACAAGGGGGCGTGGTAAACTGAAACACCTGTGAAGACTAATCAACATAACAAGGAACAACTAAACATGACAAGACACATGGCAGGATCACATGACAAGCATGGAATAATATGACAGACACTAACAAGGAACAAGACACAAAACCCACACCGTGACATAACCTCCCCTCTACGGAGCGGCTACCAGACGCTACAAGACGTGACAGACCAAACAAAAATCCAGGCGGGAGGTGGAGTGGTGGAGGATCAGGGGGAGGGAAGGGGGGCCAGGTCCATGGAGGGAAACGGGGACAGGGAGTGACAGTTCATCCGGCGGCCAGGGCGGAGCAGACAGTCCACCGGGCGGCCAGGGCGGAGCAGACAGTCCATCGGGCGGCCAGGGCGGAGCAGACAGTCCATCGGGCGGCCAGGGCGGAGACTTTGCCTCGGGCGGCCAGGGCGGAGACTCTCCCTCGGGCGGCCAGGGCGGAGACTGTCCCTCGGGCGGCCACGGCGGTGAAGACCCCTCGGGCGGCCACGGCGGTGAAGACCCCTCGGGCGGCCAGGGCGGAGACTCTCCCTCGGGCGGCCAGGGCGGAGACTGTCCCTCGGGCGGCCAGGGCGGAGACTGTCCCTCGGGCGGCCAGGGCGGAGACTGTCCCTCGGGCGGCCAGGGCGGAGACTGTCCCTCGGGCGGCCAGGGCGGAGACTGTCCCTCGGGCGGCCAGGGCGGAGACTGTCCCTCGGGCGGCCAGGGCGGAGACTGTCCCTCGGGCGGCCGGGGCGGAGACTGTCCCTCGGGCGGCCACGGCGGTGAAGACCCCTCGGGCGGCCAGGTTGGTGAAGACCCCTCGGTCGGCCACGGCGCAGGAACTGGAACAGACACCAATGGCTCAGGAACTGGAACTGGCACCAACGGCTCAGGCACTGGAACTGGCACTGGAACTGGTACCACCCGCTCAGGCACTGGAACTGGCACCACCGGCTCAGGCACTGGAACTACTGGAACTGGCACCACCGGCTCAGGCACTGGAACTACTGGAACTGGCACCACCGGCTCAGGCACTGGAACTACTGGAACTGGCACCACCGGCTCAGGCACTGGAACTACTGGAACTGGCACCACCGGCTCAGGCACTGGAACTACTGGAACTGGCACCACCGGCTCAGGCACTGGAACTACTGGAACTGGCACCACCGGCTCAGGCACTGGAACTACTGGAACTGGCACCACCGGCTCAGGCACTGGAACTACTGGAACTGGCACCACCGGCTCAGGCACTGGAACTACTGGAACTGGCACCACCGGCTCAGGCACTGGAACTACTGGAACTGGCACCACCGGCTCAGGCACTGGAACTGGCACCACCGGCTCAGGCACTGGAACTGGCACCACCGGCTCAGGCACTGGAACTGGCACCACCGGCTCAGGCACTGGAACTGGCACCACCGGCTCAGGCACTGGAACTGGCACCACCGGCTCAGGCACTGGAACTGGCACCACCGGCTCAGGCACTGGAACTGGCACCACCGGCTCAGGCACTGGAACTGGCACCACCGGCTCAGGTTCAGACACAGACACAAACACAGACACAGACACAGGCTCAGGAACAGACACAGACACAGACACAGACACAGACACAGGCTCAGGAACAGACACAGACACAGGCTCAGGAACAGACACAGACACAGGCTCAGGAACAGACACAGACACAGACACAGACACAGACACAGACACAGACACAGGCTCAGGAACAGACACAGGCTCAGGAACAGACACAGGCTCAGGCTCAGGCTCAGGCTCAGGAACAGACACAGGCTCAGGAACAGACACAGGCTCAGGAACAGACACAGGCTCAGGAACAGACACAGGCTCAGGAACAATCACTGGCTCCGGCTCAGGAACAGGCTCCGGCTCAGGAACAGACACCAGCTCAGGAACAGACACTGGCTCCGGCTCAGGAACAGGCACAGGAACAGACGCTGGCTCCGGCTCAGGAACAGACGCTGGCTCCGGCTCAGGAACAGACGCTGGCTCCGGCTCAGGAACAGACGCTGGCTCCGGCTCAGGAACAGACGCTGGCTCCGGCTCAGGAACAGACGCTGGCTCCGGCTCAGGAACAGACGCTGGCTCCGGCTCAGGAACAGACGCTGGCTCCGGCTCAGGAACAGACGCTGGCTCCGGCTCAGGAACAGACGCTGGCTCCGGCTCAGGAACAGACGCTGGCTCCGGCTCAGGAACAGACGCTGGCTCCGGCTCAGGAACAGACGCTGGCTCCGGCTCAGGAACAGACGCTGGCTCCGGCTCAGGAACAGACGCTGGCTCCGGCTCAGGAACAGACGCTGGCTCCGGCTCAGGAACAGACACCACTGGCTCCGGCTCAGGAACAGACACCACTGGCTCCGGCTCAGGAACAGACACCACTGGCTCCGGCTCAGGAACAGGAACAGACACCACTGGCTCCGGCTCAGGAACAGGAACAGACACCACCGGCTCAGGAACAGAAACAGACACCACCGGCTCAGGAACAGAAACAGACACCACCGGCTCAGGAACAGAAACAGACACCACCGGCTCAGGAACAGGAACCGACCCCACCGGCTCAGGAACAGGAACAGACACCACCGGCTCAGGAACAGACACCACCGGCTCAGGAACAGACACAGGCTCGACAGCGGCCATCTTGTCAGGGGACACAGGCTCGGCAAACGTGACCTGAACACTCTCGGCGGCGGCCCTCTTGTCCGAAGACACAGGCTCAGCAGGCGTGACGTGAACAGGCTCGGTGGTGGCCATCTTGTCCGAAGACACAGGCTCGGCAGGTGTGACGTGAACAGGCTCGGCGACGGCCATCTTGTCCGAAGACACAGGCTCGGCAGGCGTGACGTGAACAGGCTCGGCGGCGGCCATCTTGTCCGAAGACACAGGCCCGGCAGATGTGACGTGAACAGTCTCTGGCTGGGCAGACGTGACATGAACAGTCTCTGGCTGGGCAGACGTGACGGATCGCTGGGGTGGTGCAGGCAGTGCGAGCAGCTCGGGCGGGGCCAGTAGAGCATGACGTCTGGGTGGTGCGGGCAGAGCAAGACGCCTGGGCGGTACGTCAGGGACGGTAGTCACCTCCGGGATGGTCTCCGTGTTAGGAGCCACCGGACTCGGGATCACTGGAACAGGGACCACCGGAACAGGGACCACCGGAAATGGGATCACCGGAACAGTTACGGAGAGAGCCTTTCTCCTCCTCCTGTGTTTTGGTGCCACTTGACTCTGGACCACCGGAACTGGGACCACCGGTACTGGGACCTCCGGCACTGGGACCACCGGCACTGGGACCACCGAATTCGGAACCACCGGAATCGGGACCACCGGAACAATCACAGAGGAGGTCTTCCTTCTCCTCCTCTGTTTCCGATGGCAATGTGCAGGTTCTGAGCTGGGCGGAATCAGTGGCGAAGGGTGCTTAGGGGAATTCAGCGCCATGGCCTGTTTTTATGTAGGCCGGACCAAGAGGCGTCTCAAAGACAGAGTATCGGAGCATAAAAATGCCATTAGAAAAGCTAATTTAGATTACCCTATGGCACAACACTTTAAAAATGTGCATAATAGTAATCCAGAAGGCCTAATGGTTGAGGGTTTAGAAACGATCAAAAAGAGTATTCGGGGTGGTGACCGATTAAAATTACTTTTACAGAGAGAAACATTCTATATATATGAGCTACAGGCCACAGTGCACCCTGGGTTGAATGAAGAAATAGATTTCAGTCCTTTTTTGTGATGTATGCTTTCTGTGTGTAGACTTTTTTTCTTTTCTTTTTTTTATATATATATATATATATATATATTTTTTTTTAATGTATATGAATGTATATGTGTATGTGTATATATGTGCATATATATGTGTATATGTGTTTTTTAATTCTATTTGCAATGTAACCACCTAGTGGACCTTCTCTGTATGTGCATGTTTTTTGTCATTCAGGTGTTTCTAATTAGCACCTATAAAAGAGGAAATTGTTTGTTTGGAAAGCACCCTGAAGAAGGCTGTTTTGCCGTTACGCGTGAATCTATATTGATCAACTTTGTCTTTGTGATGCAAATGAGTAAATAGATGCTATACAGTAGGAGGATAGACGAATAAACCCTGATCTTGGAGAAGTGTTAGACTTTATACTGAGATCTGACTTTTATAGACTTTGATGTTTTGAGAAGTCTGAGCACAGTTTGAGCTATTGTTGAGATTCGCCCTGTAACTACAGAGGTGACAGATGTGAGGTGTCTTTTCCTCAACATCTGAGAATCAGTTTCCATTTGCTCTCCAGTTTAGTCCCATGGCTCTTTGAGATTTAGAGGATATCATCTGTAATTTTTGAGGAGGACCTGATTCAAGGAGTCCATTAATCCTTACTCTAAACTAGAGAACATGGTCTATTACTTGACTATTACATTCAGATTTAATTATTGTGAAAGTTCAATATACTCTAACATCACTTGCTTAACATGTTCAAGAGCATGTACGACTGATGGGAACTAGCCTGTGGTCAGAAAAAAATTTCTAGGAAAGTCAGTGAGATCCAGTGTTGTTTTTAAATTGAATTGAATTGCATGGACGCAGATAATCTACAAATCATGGAACTATATAAAAGCGAGTAAATAATGACAGAATTAGTATTTTTGTATTTCCCTTTAACTACACAGGGGATCTGAAATACAACAGGGAAATGAGGAAGTAGTCACCTGTCATTTTCAGCGTCACAGCATTGCTTCGTTGTGTACCGTTCTTGCACCAGAAAGTGGCTCTTTTTGCTTCTTTCAATTCTGCATATATAACAGCCGTCTTGTCTGTCTTAACATCGGGGTTTAGCCTGAAGCCGCTCTCTCCCCGCAACACAAAACACTTCCAGCCATACGCATCATCATCCACATACAGCACCAGGTTTCTTCCTCCACCTTTGGACATCACAGCGCCACCTATAGATGGAGAGAGCTGTGCGTGAGGCTCCAGCTCTGGGAGAGAGAGAGATGATGAGGAACAGATGATCATGAGGGAACGTTTAGAGTTATTTAGGATGGTGTTCATACCTTCGACAGTGAGTGTGTACGGGTCGCTCTTCGATCCGCCCCGCTCACATTCGTATATCCCATTGTTTTTTGATGTCACTGTTGTAAGAAGCATTGAAGAACCCTGATGTGAGTGTGGAACTCCATTAATGAACCATTTTATCTGTTGTTCACCCCCTCCTTTACAGATCAGAGTGACGTCATCTCCAGCAAACACATCTGGGAACCTCGGCAGGAGAGACACTGAGAGAAAGAATACAGACACATAAGAGACACGTCTTCTGTAACGCCAGGTTGTCTGACTACTTTACTATAGTAAAATGCACTGCCCATCAAAAAAAGTCACTGTTTGGATTTAAATAAGCAAAAGCTTAAGAGTCTGTGATTGGATCATTATTGCAGTGATTATTATGTTTCTAGCATGTTATATATTTGGCAACAGTTCCTCTAACTGATGGAGTGTGTAGCTTTTCATTTCTGAAACAACCATGTATGAAGAACATCATGTTCATATTCCAGGAGGACAATGTCCAGATTCATCAGCCTCAGATTGTGAAAGAATGGTTGTGAAAATCATTTTCTCTCATGAATCCAGAGCTTAAATTCATTGAAAGTGTTTGGGATGTGCTGGAGGAGACTTTACAGAGTGCTGGACTCTTGCATTGACAACACAAGATCTTGATGACCTCTTGATTGAAATAACACTACAACTTTTTTTTCAATCGAGATGTAAATACATTTTTGGTCTGGACTCAGAGGTGCCGATTCATGTGAGAAAATGATTCTTCAAGCTCCTCACAACCATTCTTTCACAATCTGAGCCTGATGAATCTGGATATTATCATCTTGGAATATGGCCATCAGGCCATGATGTTCTTCATACATGGTTGTTTAAGAAACTTAAGAACGACAGGAATTACTTTGGACAAGGTTGGAGGTTCATTATAAATGACCCTCAGTGAGGTACTTACCAGTGATGCGCGGGTCAATGTATAAACAAACCGCACCCGACCGACGTTTTCAACTTAACCCGCCCGCAACTCGGACCGCAAAAAACAAAAAACAAAATATTGTACCCGACCCGCTTCCTGACCCGCATTTTTTTTAAAGTAGCTATAATGCTCATCGTAGCGTCTTAATATAACTTAATATTCTAATTTTGTCAAGAATTATAAAAAATCGTCAATATAAGCTCATAAAATAGTCTAAATGTTTAGTTTTAAAAACAAATTTAAAAAGCTGGCTATGTCTATTTTGATGTTTCTGCGCAAGTTCAGCAGACACTGAGGTTCGGGTTTGTTCCGATCAGAGCTCGTGAGCGGAGAGCGCATTTCCGAATATTCCGCTCCGCTCACGGTCGCTCGCCCAACCCATGGCCTGCTGGTTCGAAAATATGTGGAATAAGGGCTACCTCCGACTAATTTGTTTTCTAGTCGACTAGTTGTTCATTTAAGCCATTCGTGGACAAATCGCCCCTTTATATTAAATTAATTACTTAAATAGGCTAGCCTACAGGAATAAGCGTAATGACCGCACGCTTATAGCTTGAAGTTGCCACAAAGAACCGGTTAAAGTAATGATTATGAATGTGTCTAAATTAGCAAGGAGACATTTAATTGTTTAGTAATAAACTGGTGTTTTCTGTGTCGCTGCAAAGATGAAGTTGACAATGCGGAGATTGCGGACTCGCCATGAACGCCAGAGAGAAATGCACATTTCATATGGATTAGCCTACATAATCAGAGAGTATAGCCTATTTATTTTGGTTTGAATATTTTCGTTTAAAAGTAGACATTTCAAGCTTTCTGTAATATATAGCCTATATTTATCAAATCTGTGAGGCACAAGTTGAGTTTCGGCGCCCTCCAGTTCACATGCAGTGATCGCGCCGGTGCGCCTTATTTTGCCTGCTATATATTTGCTTCTTATTTAATAAATACGGGCAATTGATTGATAAAACATTGATCAAAATTAAGATACAATTTATACAAAACGAAAATCTTTTAAAAAGAGTTTTCTATAAAACAAAACTTAATGAAGTCGTCAAAATCATGTTTTACCAAAAACAGCGCCGTTGAGGGCGCCAGCGCCTCTGCCTCTCAGCACCTCTGCCTCGCGAGTGGATGATAGCCCTGAAGACGCCTAGCAATGATATACCTAATTGGTACAGTAGTAGTATACCTTTAGTTAAGTTATCGCAGCGCGCTAAGAGACAATGTTATCGGAAAATGCAGCCCAGGTATATGCATAATGGAGATTCCAAAGCCCTCTTCTTTGGTCAGAACCATGGAGAGCGATCGCGGATTTACTTTTACAATGCAACACAAAGAGCATCAAGCTATTAAAATCTATATTATGTATACGCACAGATAATATAACAGTAGGCTATATTAGTCAATATTTTTTTATTAGGTTAAGCAGTGATTGGATAACGTTTTTTTATTTTATTTTTATTTAACGTTTTTAATTTAAGGCCCACCCACAATTGGTCTGGCTTATCCAAAACTGGATAATTTTATCCGTGCCTGGTTGGTCGTGCCAGTTTTGTGGTTATCAAATGTGTAAATAGCATCGCAAGAAGTACACATGACAAAACCAGCACTTTGGTCATCATCTTTCATTATTTCGGCAAATGTCTCCCACACTTTGCTCTTTCTATTTGTGTATTTGCGGAGCTTCCACTCCCCAGTCTTCACCTTTTCTCTTGCCGCCTCCATCTCTACCTGCAGACTGAGCTCGTGCGTCATCTTCGCGCCAGTTATTCAGCCAATAAAGTGTAAATTAAATTTAAAACGTATTCATAGAAAATTGTGTCTAGAACTATATCAATTACAAAGGCTTAATTGGCATCTTTATTTCAAACGACCCGACCGACCGCGACCCGAATAGCCTATCATTAAAAATATTTTTGGATGACTCGTAACCGCGGGTAACCGCGGGTGACCGCAGGCACCCGCTCATTTCGGATCAACCCGCGCATCACTGGTACTATACTGACACTAGAAACATCAACATGCTGGTTGGGTGAAATGATGAGGTTTCCTGCACCAAAGTTCTGCAGATCTGCATTGTTTTTTCTTAATTCTGTGCTTTATAATAGATTTGATAATATCTCTTTTTTTTAGCTCCTCTGATCTTGTGCACAATGAAAATGTGTGTATTTACCTGCTGGGTTTTCTCCCTTGTCTTCTCTTATGAGAGCCAACAACACTGTGACATAAAAAGATAAATCAGATTATTTCTGCACTAAGAAACTACATCTTTAAGTTTAATTTGCAGCTTCATTGACATTGAAATGAGACGGCGGCACCCAGTCTCGGGTGAATCATGACTCAAGAGTGGGGTATTGGCGATTGGCCCACTGGGAAAGGTTCAGGTGCTCCCGATGGCCAGTCTACTCCACAGCCAATCACAGACCCCCTCCTGGCTCGGGTCCTGGGGCTTCGGCCCGCCAACCCTACTGTTAATGCGGCCCTGGCTGTGCTGATATTGTGCATCATAAATTGTATTTGGAAATAAATCTTAAAAAAATTGGCAGTGAAATGCAAATCTGTGTTACAAAATGATCATATTAGTTATATTGTAACGACTAAGTACCACTAAATGCTACCGGTTGATGACTGATAGCTTACTTTCTTACGTGAATTCAATAAGGCTCATGATCACACTCTCATTGTTAAAAGTTGAACATTTATTCATCTTCCTTTTAGACAAACGCCTGTCATTTGAACACGGTAAAAAACTGTTCGCCTCCTCAATCATCCAACCCCTGAGTGACAAACAGTTGACCTTAAATAACCCCAGGCCACAGGCAGAACACCCAAACAATGAAAACACCACCCTCCAGGGGTTGGGGGAAAAACTTAAAGAAAAACATGGCTCCTACATATATAATTAATATTTCTGTGAAATCTGCAATAAAATTGGACAATTTTGGGGACAATTCAAGTGACAAACAGTTGACCTTAAATAACCCCAGGCCACAGGCAGAACACCCAAACAATGAAAACACCACCCTCCAGTGGTGGGGGGAAAAACTTAAAGAAAAACATGCTTCCTACATACTGTATATAATTAATATTTCTGTGAAATCTGCAATAAAATTGGACAATTTTGGGGGAAGATTTTCAACATTTATCATCATTTAATGTCAATTAGCCAGACAAACAAAGCTTATTAAACCATTTGCCTCTTCTGTTGCAGGAAAACTGCAAACTGGTTGGTTTGATTTAAAATTCAACATGAATGTAGCAAATATCATCAGAATCAGAAACCCATTACACAGAATCAGACAATAAGATGATGCTGCATAAGCTCTTGTGTTTTTACCTGACAGTGTCAGCAGAGACCTCATGTCTATCAGCCGAGCCGAGCCACGCTGTCCGTCTGTCAGAAAGAGAAATATGGGGAAGTGGACTTCAACAATAACCGAACAAAAATAAAACAGGTACGGTAGTTATATTTAAGGTGTTTACAATTCAAAACAGTCCAAAAACACAATTCCTTCAAATTAAGCTGAAGTTCTGTTCTGAGGGGTGGCAATCTGGCTTTTGCCAAGAAGAAAGATGACATGTGCTATGACTATTCTGTAATCTAATTTAGGACACAGAGCCATATCCCTTTACACTGGCATCTGAAAATTGTGCAGTTGCGCCAAAACCATGTGGCTTCAAACATTAGTCAACAAAATCTGATCCAGAACAGTAACCCATTCAATCATTGTTGGTCAAGAACTGGAGGAATCTCATCATTCTAGCTATAAATTGTCCTGCATGATTCCTGTAAAATGAGCTTGACTGGAAGGTACCCTAAAGGCCTCATTATACTTCTGCGTCGAACTCACACCGTAGCTACGTCGTAGGCTGTGTGTAGCGCGCGTACCCTGACGTGCACCTCTCCAAAAATGTATCAACGCGTCAACTCTACGCGGACGCAAGTGCTGTGATTGGTCTGCTAGGACCGCTCCCTCGGGTTTCACATGCTCCCTCTGCAAGTGTAATTGCGCGTCAACGCGGACAACGACGCAGAAGTATAAATGAAAACCAACGCGTTGCCTACAGCGTAGAGGCTCCGGCGTAGATCCGATGCAGAAGTATAAATCAGCCTTAAGGATCATAGACTGAGCCGATCACTGACAAAATCCCACAGGCACGTCTACTATGATTTGCCCTTTAAAGAGTACAGACAGTCTTAAAACTGAGAGTGTCTGCACTCACCATTGGAGCCCTAGAGCCCTTTCCATCCGCAGTTGATCTCGCTCCATGTTAAGCTCACTGATATTATTTGATCTGTCTTGCTCTGGAATGGATTTCAAGACCTCACAGCTGTTGCTGTCCCTCTGTGTCAGATGGAAAGTACCTGAACTAAGAGCAGCCAGATCTTTGGCAATCTGGATTGCTTGCTTTCTTCTCTGCTTTCCACATAATCGTCCATATCGAAATTCTTGTAAACAGTGTTCATTTCCTCTTTCCGCATCCACATGAATGCGCACACTCATTGGGCAGATATCTTGGATTTAGTAGAGACAGATCTGTGCCGTTTGTATGACTGCACACCCGAGTTTCATAACATGAAACATCATAATGTTGAATTAGCCACTCATTGACAATAACAGGAAACTCCACCAGTCGCAGCGATTTGGAACCATGTTTCATGGTTCCCTTTCGAAAGGGAACTCTACACTACGTCAGAATGACGCTATGGGGAACGCCTCAGGCGTGACAGGTGTCTGAAATAAATATCAACTCACGTCAATCATGTTGACCGGCGACAGCCCGTGCATCATCAGCTTGAATGATGAGCGCGCGACCTGGATGTATAAAGGGGAGCCTTGCACACATGACAACATCTTTTCGTCTTCAGGGACTGTTTGTCTGTTTTAAGAATATCGCTGAAGCGTGCGGGAGGCTCTCGAGAGAGCCTCTTGTGCAAACTGTGAGCGTTTTTCATTTAAAGATGCTCCGCTCTCGTCGGACCCTTTTCTCGAGGGAGGAGGGTTCAGCATCTGAGCCCCGTGGTGCACGCGATTTGTGAAACAATACTGTTTGGGTACGAGGCGTTCACAGCAGTTCCTGAGGGTGCTGACAGTGTTCATTAAGAAATATCTCGGCGCGCGTGCAAAGAAAAAATCCGTGCGCTGTCGGATGTTTCAACCTCGCACCTGTTGACTTTCTTCTCGAGGGATGAAAGCCAAATATATTTTAACGGCTCGTTCTCGCGCTTGCCGAGGCAGTGTGTAGATTACGAGAACGTATAAATATTAAAACAGTATTGTCTGGTGATTATGGCTGCATTTAATTCTATGAATTAAAATGATGGAATATTATCTGACTTTTAAGAAGTTAGATATTTAGTAATTCAGCCTATCATCCAGATCGCGTTATCCAGCGTTTTTGGCTGCATTTTATTTTAGGAATTAAAATGATGAGCAGCGAACAAAAAGAGCAGGTGTAATTCTGGTCTTTTTGTAAAATGTGAAATTAACATATTTCTGTTTCTTTTCAGACGACGTCTCCTGTTTTAGAGTCTGGGGCAAAATGTTTTGGGTAAGAAAATTTTTAGATTTACTTTTTCGATGGTCAGGTAGTAGGTCTTAACAGGCCTCCTTGACCATACAGTCCCCATTTTGCAACCGGACAGCGCTTGGGCCTCCCTGAGGTGAGCTCCCAGGAATTAACTGTCAAGGAGTAATGTGGTTATCAGGTCATAGGCCTTACTAGGCCTTCCTGAAAATGAGCTCCCACATACTGTGGTTGAATGAGCTCCCACATTCTGTGGTTATCAAGTTATAGGCCTCACCAGGCCTTCTTGAATATGGGCTCCCACATACTGTGGTTATCAGGTCATAGGCCTCACAAGGCCTTCCTGAGTGTGAGCTCCCACATACTGTGGTTGAATATGAGCTCCCACATTCTGTGGTTATCAAGTTATAGTCCTCACCAGGCCTTCTTGAATATGGGCTCCCACATACTGTGGTTATCAGGTCATAGGCCTCACAAGGCCTTCCTGAGTATGAGCTCCCACATACTGTGGTTGAATATGAGCTCCCACATACTGTAGTCGCCAGGTTATAGGCCTTACCAGGCCTTCCTGGTTATGAGCCTCCATATGTCAGGTTACAGGCCTCACCAGGCCTTCCTGTATGTGAGCTCCCACATACTGTGGTCATCAGGTTACAGGCCTCATCCGGCCTTCCTGGTTATGAGCTCCCACATACTGTGGTTAGATGAGCTCCCACATACTGTGGTTATCAAGTTATAGGCCTCACCAGGCCTTCTTGAATATGAGCTCCCACATACTGTGGTTATCAGGTCATAGGCCTCACTAGGCCTTCCTGAGTATGAGCTCCCACATACTGTGGTTGAATATGAGCTCCCACATACTGTAGTCGCCAGGTTATAGGCCTCACCAGGCCTTCCTGGTTATGAGCTTCCACATGTCAGGTTACAGGCCTCACCGGCCTTCCTGAATGTGAGCTCCCACATACTGTGGTCGCCAGGTTACAGGCCTCACTAGGCCTTCCTGAAAATGAGCTCCCACATACTGTGGTCAGCAGGTTACAGGCCTCACCGGCCTTCCTGGTGATGGGCTTCTACATGTCAGGTTACAGGCCCATCCGGCCTTCCTGAATGTGAGCTCCCACATACTGTGGCCGCCAGGTTACAGGCCTCACCCGGCCTTCCTGAGTATGAGCTCCCACACACCGTGGTCGCAGGTCTTCCTAGTTATGAGCTTCCTCATGTCAGGTTATAGGCCTCATCCGGCTTTCCTGAATGTGAGTTCCCACATACTGTGGTCACCAGGTTTCAGGCCTCATAGGCCTTCCTGAGTATGAGCTCCCACATGCTGTGGTCGCCAGGTTTCAGGCCTCTCTGCCTTCCTGAGTGTTAAGCTCCCACATTCAGTGGTCACCAGGCTTCAGGCCTCCTAGACCTTCCTGGTTATGAGTTTTCACATGTCAGGTTACAGGCCTCACCAGGCCTTCCTGGATGTGAACTCCCACGCACTGTGGTCGCTAGGGTATAGGCCTCACTGGTTGTGAGCGTCCACATGTCAGGATGCAGGCCTCATCAGGCCTTCCTGAATGTGAGCTCCCATGCATTGTGACTATCAGGTTACAGGCCTCGTCTGGCCTCCTGATCATTGGTTCCCACATGCTGTGGTTCCCAGGTTACAGGCCTCACCGGCCTTCCTGGATACAAGCTCCCACATTCTGTGGTCGTCAGGTCACAGGCCTCAGCGGCCTTCCTGAGTATGAGCTCCCACATGCTGTGGTCGCCAGGTTAGAGGCCTCACCAGGCCTTCCTGGATTCAAAATGGATAAGTACATGCACTTTCGTTTCATGCACTTTCTAAAATCCATATTTATGGTAAGGGTTATGCGCTGTACGCTTCGTTCCCTTTTTTATGTGGCTCAGACTCCGGTTCTTCACCTTGGGTCCCACTCTAGATGCGTCTTGTCGCAATGTTTTTCGACAGGCGCTGCCCTTTCAGGCTATCTCCCACATTCTGTGGTTACAGGCCTCATTAGGCCTTTCTGAAGGTAGCCCCACATTGTGTGGCTGTCAGGCCTCTCAGGCCTTCCTGAATACGAGCTCCCACTTACTGTGTTCACCAGGTCTCAGGCCTCACAGGCCTTCCTGAGTATGAGCTCCCACATACTGTGGTCGCCAGTTTAGAGGCCTTACCAGGCCTTCCTGGATTCAGACTGGCCAAGTACACGCACTTTCGTTTCGTGTACCTTCTAAAATCCATATTTATGGTAAGGGTTATGCGCTGTATGCTTCATTCCCTTTTTTATGTGGCTCAGACTCCGGTTCTTCACCTTGGGTCCCACTCTAGATGCGTCTTCTGTCGCAATGTTTTACGACAGGCGCTTCCCTTTCAGGCTATCTCCCACATTCTGTGGTTACAGGCCTCATTAGGCCTTTCTGAAGGTAGCCCCACATTGTGTGGCTGTCAGGTTACAGGCCTCTCCGGCCTTCCTGAATACGAGCTCCCACTTACTGTGGTCGCCAGGTCTCAGGCCTCACAGGCCTTCCTGAGTATGAGCTCCCACACGCTGTGGTCGCCAGGTTAGAGGCCTCACCAGGCCTTCCTGGATTCAGAATGGCTAAGTACACGCACTTTCGTTTCGTGTACTTTCTAAAATCCATATTTATGGTAAGGGTTATGCGCTGTCCGCTTCATTCCCTTTTTTACGTGGCTCAGACTCCGGTTCTTCACCTTGGGTCCCACTCTAGATGCGTCTTCTGTCGCAATGTTTTACGACAGGCGCTTCCCTTTCAGGCTATCTCCCACATTCTGTGGTTACAGGCCTCATTAGGCCTTTCTGAAGGTAGCCCCACATTGTGTGGCTATCAGGTTACAGGCCTCTCCGGCCTTCCTGAATACAAGCTCCCACATACTGTGGTCGCCAGGTTACAGGCCTCAGCGGCCTTCCTGATATGAGCCCTCATGTACTGGAGCTCCCCACATGAGGGGGTCATCAGGTCTTAGGTCTCAGTAGACCTTCCTGGGTTTGAACCCTCTCTTACTTCCCCAGTGTTCGGATCGAGCACTGGGTAGACCCGTGGATTGAGTGGATGACTTCCGTCGTTTCTTGAGGTTAAGTCACACTCTCTGGGAGATCCCGTCTCTGTGATCCGGAACTGAACGGTTTCTGCCAGCTTTACAGGCCTTCAGTTTCTGGATGCCTTATCCAAGGCAACTTCCAGAGGCTCTGTCTTGGACAGACAGGCAATGGCCAGACTGTGAGTCTTAGTATAGATCACCAGGCCAGCCTGGTGGCATTTCAGGAGGCATGCTCCCCTGAATAGTGACTGGCTGGGAGTCCCTTGGGTCCCCTAGCCACACTCCCTAGAAGGGACCCCTTCTATTGGAAGTTGTGGTCCTAAGCCTTTGAGCTGGCCCAGATATACCCCCAACTAACTATGTTCTGGCGGTTTCTTGGTTCATTAGCTTGGGCTATGACCGGTAGGGAGTGCTGTCACTGACAGCCCGATGTGACCTAAGGGTGAGTGGTTCCAGTGTTTCTGAATTACTGGTTCGGACAGTTGTCACTGCCTTTGGGCATGCACTCCCCTCAGCATGGTGGCGTTGGTATATCGTTCCCCATAGCGTCATTCTGACGTAGTGTAGAGTTCCCTTTCGAAAGGGAACGTCTCAGGTTACGACTGTAACCTATGTTCCCTGAGAACAGGGAACGAGACACTACGTCTTCCTGCCATGCCTCGGGGCCTGCCTGCAACAGTCCCTTCAGACGATAGGATGTTGTCATGTGTGCAAGGCTCCCCTTTATACATCCAGGTCGCGCGCTCATCATTCAAGCTGATGATGCACGGGCTGTCGCCGGTCAACATGATTGACGTGAGTTGATATTTATTTCAGACACCTGTCACGCCTGAGGCGTTCCCCATAGCGTCATTCTGACGTAGTGTCTCGTTCCCTGTTCTCAGGGAACATAGGTTACAGTCGTAACCTGAGACGTTTTCTCTCTTCATTGTAAAATACAAATAGCAGAGGTGTCATGCCCATTCAAACCGAGGGGGAAAATGGATTTGAATGCAGCTTCCAAAAGACAAAAAATTATATTTTTTACATTTGATAATTAACCCTTTAAAGCGTATGATCACACCGGTGTGATTAGAACGTTCAGTGCGTCACATGATCAACTGCTAAATTAAAGCTGCTCTAAGCGATGTTGGGTGACGTCACTTCTTGTTGACGTTCAAAGTATTGTCAAACAAAACAGAGGCTAGCTCGACCCTCCCTCCTCCTCATCCCATCCCCTCCCTCTCCCTTCCGTGCTTCCTGAAACAGTCATGAACCATTTAGAAAAACCAAACTGGATTTAACCTGTCCAGCAAAAACAGAGACACCTGAACGTCGGATTGAACCTTCTGCCGGCGGAGTTCTTGCCACCTTTTGAACGCTTTTCCGATGTAAATTCGGGACTTTGCGCGTTCCTTCTCCTTTTCCCTCTTCTTTGTTATTAATTCATTGGAATATCATCTCTTTGGTTGTGTGTCGGCCATATCAAAATTCTCAAGAATATACATTTTTAACATTAGTCGTTATCGTTGTCTAGGACATCTCTCCTCTAGCTAACTTCCCTCTTCATGCTTCTCTCTCCTCCACTCCCCACACCGCCGTTTATGTGCACGCACACTAATGACACTTAAATACAAATAAATAATTAGCATTCATAGTTTGTAAAACATGAAAGTGGCAATAATCCTTTCAAATATAATTTGATGATGTGTTTTATTTATATCTGATATGGTAAAAAGTTTATTTTAATCATATTCATTGTTGGTACAAAATGAATAGTGCCCCAAAGTTGTTGAATATCTTTGTTTTGAAGCTATCCTCCGGCTCTACATACAAGGTTTAATGTTTAAGCCAAGAAAGTCCTGGACTAAAATGCATGTTTGAGCTGTTTTAACTGAAAACAACTTGCACTGAGATATCTTAAAATATGACAGTGTCAGTGATATTGTTTTGTCTCAAGATGCACACCAGTGATGTTATTTTCTAATGCACGTTTATAAAATCTACTTAAATGTCCTAATTAAACAAAGGCCTAATCCTGGCTTAATCTAAGCCCTGTCTGTGAAACCAGGCCTTAAAGGAGAACTCCGGTCAATTTTAACATTGAGCTCATTTTTTTGTAAATTTGGAGTGCTGATTGTCGAGTTCACACGCATAGGTTTAGTTACCTATGATCACGCGCGTGAACTCGACAATCGATTACTATGGACTTCGACCGAAAACAGGATGTAAATACAGGTATGTGCGCTGGCTGAATAAACATCATTTTTATTCATATCTTTCACATCTACTGCAGTCAGATTCACCCGTGATCACTCTGAAGGAATCACTCACATTGGCTGTGCACTTGTAATGACACATCAAGGATGTTAAGAGGGTAAAAGCAGGTTTAAAACTTGCCCCATTGAAGTCAACAGGGTGCAAATTTTAAAAAGAGGATAACATGGTGTAGGCAACACCGATTTTTGTCGTTGTTCTCTGTATTGACAGCACTCCAAATTTACAAAAAAATGAGCTCAATGTTAAAATTGACCGGAGTTCTCCTTTAATGTCACTCAGCTATAAGCGATTTGTGCAGAACCATGCAGTGTCAGTGCTTATATGCTTTAAATTCATTTGTTTCTATAAGCTACAAAATACGTGGGAGATTGAATCGATGCAGGACTTATAGTACTAATATTATTAATATTCTGGAATAGCGACAGTAAATGTGTTATTTGCTTCAATAATTCAAAAGTATAATCGGATATGATGACAATGCAGTAATTCTTAAAGTGAAAGCTAAAGTTAAGTTTTATTTTATCTAAATAATAATAATTTTTAGTTAAGTTTTTTCTACATGAAACACAGATCTACTGTCACAAAAAAGTGGTGCCCCCTCAAAAATGTGCATGACACCACTGAAAACTAGGGATTATTTTGTCTCTTTGAGGGTTTTGAACTTCTCAAAGGTGCTTTTAACCTCCCTTTCAAAGTCTGTGCTAATCATGAGATCATCAAGGCCCACTAAAGTGCTTTGAAACGCGCTGCATTATTTCAATGTGTTGACATAATTTCCACTGAAACAGGAAGACAGGATTGAGCAGCTCCTCCCCTTTTTAAAAAATAGCCAATAGCATTTTGTTTATATCACATGCAGCTCGACCAGAGCGTCTTCCATAACGCTTTAAAGGTTGTATCAGTGATTTCAGGCCCCCAAAAAAAGATCACATTCATCTAATCTTTCCTAACGATCCGCTAGCTGACCGCCCCATAAGCATGCCGTCAAAAAACCACGTCTCTGTAGGCAGCCTAGGCTCAGAGATCTGCACACAAAAACAATTGGTTTCACCAACCACTCAAAACCAAAACAAATAGTTTTCTATGGAGTCAAAATAATTCCACATAGTTTTGCAAAAGAATAAAGTATCGCAAAAGAAAATAAAGATGTATGGTACACCTGTGCATCAACACTCACGCACACATACTCATACACGTACACACATCACTCATAGCACAGCACTCGTGATGAAAAGACCACCACAGGGTGACCATACGTCCTCTTTTTCCCAGACATGTCCGGCCGGGATTTCGAGATTTCCCAAAATGTCTGGTATTCGGCTTTTGCTTTCTACAGTCGCCATTCATTCATTCATTCATTCATTCATAAGCCGAATCCCGGACATACGATCTGCTGCGTATCCTGCTGATGACGTGACATCGCGGGGCTTCTTGACTCCACCCCCACGTTGACTGAAACGCAGAATAAAAGCAGCGTTGCAAATAACTTAGTAGGTGTGAGTATGGAAAATATGTTGCAGAGATAAAATAGGATTGCAGCTGTCATTAATTTTTGCAATTAATTATATCTTTCTTTTTACAGTAGGCCTACTTTATTTTATTTTGCAAATCTTTTTTTTTTATATACTTTTTTTCCCCTTTGCCATTCTTTATTTTTGTGAGCAAAACATTTTTTCTTTGCACAAAACTTTATTTTTGTTTTGCAAAACTTTATTTTCTTTTGCGATACTTTATTCTTTTACAAAACTATGTGGCATTATTTTGACTCCATAGTTTTCCAACCAATCACCGACAGGGGGAGGGTGTTGTGAGGTTTTGTGCTCATGCACGGCTGCACGCGAAGTCGGAGCTGAAGAAGAAGCTGGCTCAAAACGTCTCCGGTTACTTTCGTAACCTCGGTTCCCTGAAAGGCAGGAACTTCGACATTACGGGTGTCGTATATGGGAACTCCTCCCTACTTCACTTCTGTTGAAATCTTATGGCTAACGCCAGCAACAGCTGGCCAATGACGCAAATATGCAAATACTGACGAACTCACTGGCAGTATAAATGCATGTCGCATCATTTCCCGTCAGAATCAACGAAACGCTCGAATCGAGCAACACGGCGGCGAGCGTAATGTCTCGTTCCTGCCTTTCAGGGAACCGAGGTTACGAAAGTAACCGGAGACGTTCCCTATCAAGGCGGAACTTCGACATTACAGATGTCGTATATGGGAACTGTATAGAATCCCGCCGTGGAAGCATAAAACATACCACAGACTGACAGAACCCACGACCAACTCTGCCCCCCCGGAATAGTCAAGTCAAGTCAAGTCAAGTTTATTTATATAGCGCTTTTCACAACACAGGTTGTATCAAAGCAGCTTCACAGTAATAAATTAGAACAATACATCAATGTTTGTTTCTAGTGGAACGTCTACGTTTGGTAATGCTGATCAATAGTATCGTTGATTGATTAATTCAATTAAATATCCCCAACTGAGCAAGCCAAAGGCAACAGTGGCAAGGAACCGAAAAACTCCATCAGGTGACCTAATGGAGAAAAAAAAACCTTGGGAGAACCCGGGCTCAGTCGGGGGCCAGTTCTCCTCTGGCGTTTATGAACTAGAGGTCGGATTTAACTGTAGGATTAAAAGTATTATATGAATGCCTGGCTGAAGAGATGCGTCTTTAATCTAGTTTTAAACTGGGAGAGCGAGTCTGAGCAACGAACAGTATCCGGAAGACTATTCCAGAGTTTTGGTGCTAAATGTGAAAATGCTCTCCCTCCTTTGGTGGACCTAGATATCCTAGGTATGACCAAAAGCCTCGAATTTATTGACCTTAAAGAGCGCGATGGATTATAGGGCGATAGAAGATCCGTTAAATAGACTGGAGCTAAGCCGTTTAGGGCTTTATAAGTCAGTAGCAATACCTTGTAATTAATACGGGATTTTATAGGTAACAATGTAGAGATGATAAAATCGGTGTTATATGATCATATTTTCTTGATCTAGTTAGAACTCTAGCGGCGGCATTTTGGACTAACTGTAGCTTGTTTATTGAGGATGCAGGACAACCGGCTAATAACGCATTACAGTAATCTAGTCTCGAGGTCGTGAATGCATGAACTAACTTTTCTGCATCAGAAACAGATAGCATGTTACGTAGCTTAGCAATGTTTCTAAGGTGGAAAAAGGCTGTTCTTGTAACATATGAAATATGATTTTCAAAAGACAGGTTGCAGTCTAATATAACACCCAGGTCTTTTACTGTAGAGGATGAAGTAACAGGACATCCTACTATGTTAAAGTTGTATTGTGAGAGGTTTTGTGGGTGGTTTTTTGAACCGATAAGTAGTACCTCTGTCTTGTCTGGATTTAATAAAAGAAAATTATGCGTCATCCAATCTTTTATATCTTTAACACACTCTGTCAATTTGGATAATTTAGCGTTTTCATCTGGCCGTGATGAAATATAGATTTGAGTGTCATCAGCATAACAATGGAAACTAATTCCATGTTTCCTTATAATATTTCCAAGTGGCAGCATATATATTGAGAATAATAGAGGGCCTAACACAGATCCCTGCGGCACTCCATAGTTTACTGGAGTTATGATAGATTTTTCTCCATTTAAATAAACAAAATGGTAGCGGTCAGATAAATACGATCTAAACCAGCTTAATGCTTGTCCTTGAACACCAGTATAATTTTGTAGTCGATCTAAGAGTATTGTATGATCTATAGTATCGAACGCAGCACTAAGATCAAGTAAAACTAATATTGAGATACAGCCTTGGTCAGAAGCTAAAAGTAAATCATTTGTGATTTTAACGAGCGCAGTTTCAGTGCTATGATGCGGCCTGAACCCAGACTGAAACTTTTCATAGGTGTCATTTTCTTGTAAGAAAGAGCCCAGTTGAGCGGACACAACTTTTTCTAGTATTTTAGACATAAAAGGTAGATTTGAAATGGGTCTATAATTTACTAGATTATTCGGATCTAATTGTGGTTTCTTAATGAGAGGTTTTATAACTGCCAGTTTAAATGTTTTTGGAACATAACCTAAAGATAAAGACGAGTTAATAATATTGAGGAGAGGCTCTTCCACTACAGGTAACACTTCTTTCAATAGTTTAGTTGGAATAGGATCTAGTAAACATGTTGTTGTTTTAGATGAAGTAAAAAGTTTATTTAACTCTTTTTGTTCTATAGTTGTAAAGCACTGTAATTGTTCTTGCGGGGTGATAATTGAGACTGAATTATAAGGCGCGATTGAGGATTGAACGTTTACAATTGTGGTTCTGATGTTTTCTATTTTCTCAGTGAAGAACTTCATGAAATCATTACTACTAAACTGTAATGGAATATTTTGTTCAGGAGACATCTGTTTATTTGTTAGTCTCGCTACTGTGTTAAATAAGAACTTAGGATTGTTATGGTTGTTTTCTATTAGTTTGCGTAGATGCTCAGCCCTGGCCGCTTTTAGGGCCTTTTTATAACGTGACATACTGTCTTTCCATGCGATTCTAAAGACCTCTAAGTTGGTTTGTTTCCATTTACGCTCTAAATTACGGGTTTCTCTCTTTAGAACACGCGTAGTATTGTTGTACCATGGTGCTTTACTTTTCTCTCTGACCTTTTTTAATCTAATGGGCGCAACAATATCCAATGATCCAGAGAGAATGGTGCTCATAGTGCTAGTTAATTCCTCAAGTTCATCTGTTTGTTTGGGTTCACTGAGCAGCTGAGACAGATCCGATAAGCTGTTTGAAAAATTATCTATGGTGGATGGAAGGATTGTTCTGCCTAATCGATAACGCGGCGCAGCATGATATATTACAGGAGTACGTAATATGCAAGTTACCATGTAATGGTCAGTGACATCGTCACTTTGTGGAATGATATCTATATCGGTTGGATCGGTTCCATGTGACATAATTAAATCGAGTGTATGATTAAATCGATGAGTCGGTCCGGTAATGTTTTGCTTGACCCCAAAGGAGTTTAATAAATCAGTAAACGCAGCCCCTAACGCATCATTTTGATTATCTACATGGATATTAAAGTCTCCAACAATTAATGCTTTATCGAAGTTAACTAATAGGTCTGAGAGAAAATCTGCAAACTCTTTTAGGAAATCAGCGTAAGGCCCAGGCGGTCTATATACGGTAGCCAAGGCTAGAGATAATAGGGATGTTTTTCGAACATCTAAGAGCGTAACATTTAGTACAAGTACTTCAAATGAAATAAACTTATAACCCGTTTTCTGAGTAACATTGAGAAAATCTCTATAGATTGTTGCAACACCACCGCCACGACCATTCAGACGGGGCTCGTGCTTATAGGAGTATCCTGATGGAGTAGACTCATTTAAACCGAAATAATCATTTGGTTTAAGCCAGGTTTCAGTAAGGCAAAGTACATCGAAGCTATTATCTGTGACTATTTCATTTACAATAACTGCCTTAGGTGTGAGTGATCTAATGTTTAGAAGACCTAGCTTTAAAAATTGTTTTTGATTACCAATAGCAACATTTTCTGGTTTAATAACAATTAGATTTTTTCTAGATCCTGCAGTAGATTTATGATTTGATCTCACTAAACGAGGAATAGACACAGTTTCTATGCAATGTTCTAAACTATTTATATCAGTTAAATTGGTGCAGCAGAGACTATGATTTGGACTTTTGGTTACTAGTCAAAAGGTATTTAACATTTTGGAGATGTTATCTGACAGAAGATCCGATCTGAATCTGCTTGGGTGTAAGCCATCAGCACGGTAAAGCCTAGGACGCTCCCAAAACAGATTCCAATTATTTACAAAGAGAAGTTTCTGCTCATTGCACCATGACATTAACCATTCATTAAGCGCAAATAATCTACTAAACTTTTCATGACCTAGTCGGTACGTGGGAAGCGGTCCTGACACAATAATCGTTATATCAGGCGATGTGCTGCGTACCGTATCGATCAGATTCCTGAAGTCTTTCTTCAGAACTTCCGTCTGGCACAGCCTGATGTCGGCCCCTCCCGCGTGCAGGACAACAGTTCCGACGCGCTCGTTCAAAATCTCGGGAACGTGAGCAGCGATTTCAGAAACACGAGCACCAGGAAAGCAGTGACTATGCACCTTACTTTTATTTAACGTAACGTGTACGTGTCGAACGATGGAATCGCCGATGATCACAGCATCGCGTTCTGTTTCGCGAAGAGGGGAGAAGCGGTTTTGTGTGGATATCTCGAAAACCGGGAGGGTCGGAGAGAGTTTTCTTGGTCTAGACCTGGCTCGCGCCTTCCGCTGCGGAAAAATCCAGGCTTCGTGATGGCATGTTGGAGCCGGAGTGAACGAGACCATGGCTGATCGCGACCTCGACGTTCGGGACCGATGTTGAGGAACGCACGGAGTTGACAAGGTCGGAGTCATCGGGTTAGTAACGTTAGTCTCTGATTTGTGTGCCTCGGCACGTGATGTTTCAAGAGCTAACCGCCGGTCTATCAGCTCGGCTTTTCTTACTAAAAGGTCGTGGATCTGTTTCTCAACAGCTTCCAGCTCAGACTGCACCGCGTGCAGCTCAAATGTGTCCTCACCTGCACCAAAAGGTAGACTACTTACATTTGATATATTCGCCATTTTAACAGATGGACAGTAAGTTAAGTTAGCAACGACGCTACCAGTGGTGCTATCAATATTAATACTAATTTATGGCTTAAGTCTTGGATATAATCCGTCTTTTCAGTGGTACGGGTGTAGAGTAGACGCACGATAGGCGAAAAAATGTTTGTTTGTAAATGAGTGCGGAGAAGACGCGTTCAGCCGTGATCCACGGACGTAACCTATAAGAGTATCCAGCGTTGGATCACTAGGCTTGAGACGCGTCTGCTCAACAATCCGCGTTATAACTATGAGGTGAGGAAAAGTAGAAAATGTTCGTTGTAAGTGAGTTTAAAGAGAAATCAAGAATTATAAATCAATCGATGGAGCTCCAAAGACAACAACGCGCTCAGACGCGACGCATGCGCGTCTGGAATACACGCGCCTGATAGGTCAAAGCTGGCCAATGGCAAGCTTCTTAATCCTGATAGGTCGAGCTGCACCAATCACCGCTTTACCACACTCTGCGCGAATTTGCATATTCCAAGCAATATAACCGGGGGAAAGTTGCACTGACAACATTCAGGGCAACAACAGTTGAGAGAACACTGAGAAATCAGGGCAACAACAGTTGAGAGAACAAGCCAACGCATAGCGGTGGCAGTGCACTAAGCATACACATTACGTACAACAGAACCACTCATGAGCAAAGCGCAGAGTAAATAACTGTTAAGTGATAAGTTAAACTTAACTCACCGAGAGAACTTGAGACGCTACAGAGGGTATATCCAACTTATAAAACCTGACGAACGTGTTCCGAGAAGACCAGCCAGCCGCAAGGCATAAATCCTGAATAGACATACCCTTGGTCCAGGCCCACGACGAGGCAACCGCCCTGGTCGAATGAGCCATGATGTTAAGGGGGCATTCCTGCCCCAGGCTATCATAAGCCAAAACAATAGCGTCCACAATCCAGTGAGCGAGCCTCTGCTTCGAGACCCCCCGTCCCTTGTTACATCCGCCAAAGCACACAAACAGCTGGTCCGATTGTCTGAAAGCGGCCGAGCGATTAATGTACACCCGCAGCGCTCTGACTGGGCAAACGAAACTCTGAGCATCAGAATGCCGCGAGGCTGACGGCTCAGTAGACAAGGCAGGCAAAGTAACAATCTGCGCCCTAAACGGAGTATTGAGCGACTTAGGGACATAACCTGGTCTCGGTCTGAGAGTAACGTTACAGTCTCCCGGTCTAAAACAAATGCAGTCATCGCTTAATGAGAAAGATCCCCGACTCGCTTCGCCGATGCGAGAGCAAGAAGTAGAGCTGTTTTTATGGAAAGCTCTTTGATGGCGATCGAAGCCAGGGGCTCAAATGGCGGAAGAGACAAAGCCTTCAAAACCCGGGCCAGATCCCACGGCGGAACCGAAGGCGGCCGCGCCAGGGATAATCTCCTAGCTCCCCTGAGGAAACCGATTACCGACGCGTGTTTACCAATAGACTGTCCATCAACCGGGGGATGAAACGCGGCAATAGCGGCCACGTAAACCTTCAGAGTGGACGGCAAACTCCCATTGTCCATCCTGTACTGAAGGAAGCGCAGAATATCCGACACGGGACAGCTCCCTGGGTCGATGTCGATATCCTGGCAACATTTAGAGAAAACTCCCCATTTTAAGGCATACAAACGTCTGGTAGACGGGGCTCGCGCCTCTGCAATGGTGTTTAGAGCTCGCGAATGCAGAGAGCGTCCTGCCCGCTCAGCGACCCTGCAGTGGCCACACATGGAGGTTCCACAACCCGGGGTTGGGATGCCAGATCGTGCCGCTTGCCTGAGACAACAGGTCCTTCCTGAGGGGAATCTCCCAAGGCTGTCCCACCAGCAGCTCCCTCATGTCCGCTAACCAAGGCTGGTTCGGCCAGTTGGGAGCTACAAGGATCACTGACACTCTCTCCTCCCTGATTTTGCACAAAACTGTGGGCAGAATTTTCACCGGAGGAAAGGCATAGAGTCTGTCTTCCGGCCAGCGCGAAGACAGCGCGTCTCTGCCCAGCGGGGAGCGAGTCAGCGAGAAGTACGCCTGACAGTGCGTGTTCTCTTCCGTGGCAAAAAGGTCGACCTCCGCTCTGCCGAAACGGTTCCAAATAAGCTGAACCGTCCCTGGGTGAAGCCTCCACTCTCCTTGAGGAATCCCATTCCTCGACAGCATATCTGCCCCGGCGATTTATGTACGAAACCACGGATGTGTTGTCTGACCGAATCAACACATGCCGTTGCATTAACAGAGGCTTGAAGGCTTTGAGGGCTAGGGAGACCGCCTTTAGTTCCAGGTGGTTTATATGCCATCCCTTCTGCGGCTCCGATCACTGACCCGAAGCGGGCTCGCCCAAGCGGACCGCTCCCCAGCCTGAGGTCGACGCGTCCGTCAAAACCTCTATGCGTCGTGTCACGATGCCCAGGGGGACTCCTGAGCTGAATAACTCCGGGTTTCTCCATGGCGCCAGAGCACGAATGCAGCTGTGGGTAACCATGATATGCTTGTGGCCGGAGGACCACGCTCTCGGGGGGACACAAGCTTTCAGCCAGTGTTGAAGCGGTCTCAAATGCAGCAGACCCAGGTGACACACCGAGGAAGCCGCCGCCATCCGACCCAATAGTCTCTGAAAATCCTTCAGCGGAACGGGCTTGCCTGGTCTGAAGAGACCCAGAGATGATCTTAGAGCCTCTACTCGCTCCAAGGAGAGACGGGCTCGCATCCTTACTGAGTCCAAACACACCCCCAGGAATGTAGTTGACTGACTCGGTGTGAACACACTCTTCTGGTCGTTTACTCGCATACCAAGCGTCCTCAAGTGGCAAAGCAGAGCTTCCGCATGGCCGGTTAGTGTCTCTTTCGAGTGGGCGAGAATCAACCAGTCGTTCAGGTAGTTTAGGATGCGCATTCCGCTCGATCTGAGGGGAGAAAGCGCCGCGTCTACACATTTCGAGAACGTGCGGGGGGCTAGGGCCAGACCAAACGGGAGTACCGAGTATTGGTACGCCGCATCCTCGAACGCGAACCTCAGAAACCGCCAGTGACGCTTCACTATCTGAATATGAAAGTACGCGTCCTTTAAGTCCACTGACGCGAACCAGTCCCCGGGACGAATTTGTGCCAGGATCTGTTTCAGTGTTGTCATCTTGAAAGCGCGCTTGTGAAGCGCCCTGTTGACGGGTCTCAGGTCCAGGATTGGGCAGAGACCTCCTCCTTTCTCCTTTAGAAAGTGATACAGTGGGCGCGTTTCTAAAGTTGCGGTCATCGCCGCTGAGGTCGCCGGCGCTGCCGGGGGGTTGTGAGAGAGGGGGAATACCTCGCGCCCACGAGGTGGGTTTATAGTTATGAACCGTGATTCTGCGCTGCTTGAGGGCAGGGCGAGTGACACAGTGTGGGGTGCAAGAGGGAGAAAAGGCTCTTTTTGTGAAGAGATAGTTTGCTTTATTGAACAATTTTCAACACAAACAACAACCTTCACACATTTTGAACACGCGTCGCTCAGGGCAGAACTCTGAGGGACCAAGTGCGTTAGAGAATGATGCTTGGGAGCGGGACCTCCCTGGTGCTCTTTCTCCCTCTTGCCCTAGCCATCAGGAGGACTGCTTTGAAGCCGCGGGGTTCGTTGCGGGCTTCCGTTCTCTGCGCGGGCTATTCCTCCGGCCCATCCTCCTCTTCCCGGCACCTTGCCACTGGCCGGTTCGCCCGCCGCGGCCATCCGGTTCAGCGCGGTGGGTTGTTGGCTGCCTGGCTGGCGCTTGAGGGCGGCGCGTGGCCGACAAAGAGCAGGATCGCTGCTGGGGTGGCGGTGCCCGGCGAGGGATGACGTGACTCATCGCCTTCGCTTTCTTCTGCGTCTCAGAGTAGCGCTCGGTGACTTTATCCACCGCATCTCCGAATAGGCCAGTCGAGGTGATCGGCGCATTAAGCAGCATCTTTCTATTGGCGTCCTTCACGTCTGACAGGGTGAGCCAGAGGTGCCTGTGAAGGACCACCAGGTACCCCATCGAGCGGCCGACAGCCTGAGCCGAGCGCTTGGTGGCCATGAGCGCGAGGTCCGTTGCTGAGCGCAGGTCTCGGATGACGCCAGCATCTACCGAGGCGGCGCCATCCAAAGACTTAAGCAGTTTCGCTTGCAGGACTTGGAGGATTGCCATAGCGTGGAGCGCGGATACCGCCTCCCCCGCTGCCCCGTAGGCCTTGTTCGCCTGGTGGGCAGTGAACCTACAGGGTTTGGACGGCAGACTGCGGTCCGAGCCCAGGGCAGGTGTCGAGGTCGGGCAGAGATGGGTGGCAACGGTTTCCTCGACTGGGGGCATGTGCAGGTTTCCATGGGCCTCTGCGTCATCCACGGGGGCAAACATAGCCTGAGTAGAAGCTAGGGTGCGCGCCGACTGGGGTGCAGCCCAAGACTACACTACCTGACCATGTACGTCAGGAAAAAACGGGGTTTCTCTTTTCGACGCGGCCTGACAGCGGCTCGACTGGAGGAACCGCGTGTCGAGCTTACTCTTGGAAGGCTCGTCCGGAGCATTCCAGGAGAGATCCAGCTCGGCAACCACCATGGTTAGGATCCTAAGGAGCTCTTCCTGGAGGTCCGCCGGGCTCTCCTGTTCCGACTGGGTGTGCTCGGATCCCCAGTCTTTCTCCGACGCTGACAGGGACATAGGATCGCCCTCCTCATCCGCCCCGAAGGACAAAAAAAGTCAGCGACTTCAGGAGGGGGGCGAACGGTGGCGTCGGGGAAGCTGACTGCTTCCCGTTCCTTGCCACCTCGGCTGGGGGGGGAGCTCACCAGCGGCTCTCTGGCGGCGATGAGCTTAATCCCCGCTGCTGCATGAGCCTCGTTCCGTCTGGCCTTGAGGACTCGCATTGGCAGGTCCGCGCAGCTATCGCACGAAATGCCATCCGATAGGGATGCCTCGGCGTGAGCCAGACCTATACACGCGACACAGAACAGGTGCGTGTCCGGAGGCACGATGGGGCCTGAGCACAAGTTGCACGTAGTCGCCATCGGATGCTGAAGACAGTAATCCTTCGTATCTTCCTTGCACCTTCGACGACGGCGAAAAGTTCTGTAGGATGTACAGTAGAATGTAGGTAATATCTCAGAGCACGCGATTTGAGCGTGAAGAGAAAGATTCTGACGGGAAATGACGCTACACATGCATTTATACTGCCAGCCTATTGTTTTGGAGCACACTATAGACCTTATTCAGAGCAGCGCTATTACATACATGACAGGTATGAAAGTGAGGCTGTGAGGGATGGACTTGCCGTGTTTCCAATACCATCCGCTGTAAAAAAAAACTATATAAAGCTCCTAGATTACTTACACAGTCAAAAAACGTTGGGTTATTTATTTATTATTTTTATTTTTTCTCGGTGTTGAAATCAGGCTCATATACAGTACTATACATAAGTTTAGACACCCATGCTAAAGTTGACTAAAAAGAGGAATAAAAAATCATCTTTTGGAAATTGAACTTAATGCCTTAATTAAAAAAAATAAGAAAAATCCAACCTTTAAGGACACCAATTTTCTTGGTGAATGAATAATGTATCGTAAATAAATAAATGTTCTTCCTTAAAATACAGGGTGCATAAGTTTGGACACCCCTATGTTAAATGCCCATAGAGGCAGGCAGATTTTTATTTTTAAAGGCCAGTTACTTCATGGATCCAGGATACTATGCATCCTGATAAAGTTCCCTTGGCCTTTGGAATTAAAATAGCCCCACATCATCACATAGCCTTCACCATACCTAGAGATTGGCATGGAGAACTTTCCATAAGATCATCTCTCAATGCAAATCAAACCAGCTATTAGGCTAACTGAAATAAAACCATGCCAATCTCTAGGTTTGATAGTTAACTAGATACTTAAAATAATATTTGTTTGTGTGTGTGTAGGCCTATTTTTACAGTAGTAGGTATTCTTGGAGTTCTTAATCTGCATTTGGGATTCACATTTATAATATCTGGTGTATTATTGTTGTGATAATGCATCAAAAGTGGAGTTATGAAGGGATCAGTTTCTAAGATCCATAAATGATGGTCAAATTAAAGATGCAGACGTCAGCAAGTATTCAGGAAAAAGCAATGTATCCGTCTCAGGTTTCACCAGAGAAAACAAACCACAACTTAATTTATACACAATTTAATCTGAACACTCAAAATTACAAAAGATACTATACAAGGAACATGAATAAACTGTATAATCACTGGCAAATGCAAAATGACTAACCAGTGAGTGAAAACCAACTCAATCCTGCAGTGACCTCTTGTGGTTGAAACAAACAAACAAACCTGAATTTGATGCTGGGAACCAGTTTGCCGTTTAGTGGAGATACACTGAACTACAGTTGCATTGCAATGAAAGTTTATTGCGACATGCAGTTATACAGCTGTGGTCATTTTGATATACATCTTTAATTAAACAAACAGAAAATGCATTGTTTTTTAAGTTCTTACATTTAAAAAATACAAAACAACGTGCATGAATAAAAATATTTAACAAAAACACAATAACTATAAATAAGATCTAACAATAAGCATGATGAAAGAATGAAATACTCCAAATAAACAAGAATTCAAATACATTTACATGATGCTGAATGAGGCTGAGAATGACATTACTTGAAATATCATTGCTTATATAATAAATCTATTGTTAAACCAGTGTAATTATAAAAAAAAACCTCAGAAATAAGTACATTTGCTAATGATGTGTTAATGCTCTTCAGCCCCACATATAAACTATAATAGCATAAACTGTACAATCAATAACTATCACGCAGATATTCACAATAACTGATTCTGTGTAATTATGTGTGAGTGTAATTGCCTGGTCAATCTATAGCCTTGTGTGGGTTTCAATCCTTCAGTTTTATTGCACAAAACTAACTTTCTTTCTCCTGTTATAGTAGCCTACATTTGTATCAACCTCTGAATCCTCATAACTGCAAGAACATTTCTAAATCTGTGAATGTGGATCTGTAACTGTAATCTTACTTGTTTGCTGTTAACTGTATATGCTTATGTTCTAATTTCTTTCTTTACTTAGCCTAGTATCAGATTCTTTAAAGGTGAAGTGCCTTATTTCTTCTCCACTATCTGGACCAAACTCACTGTAGATTGAGTCTGAAGCAAAGGGCAAGCAAAGGGAATTTGATGTAAGGTTTGTTTTCTGATCAGAATGGAGTCAGATCTCTAAGTTTGCAGCGGATTGTCTGGGATCTTCTGTAGGCTATTAGGTAGGGTAGGCTATTAGTAGGCTATTATTGTAACCTTAATTATATTACATAGCCCACCCCCAAAAAGAAAATTCTCTCATGATTTTTGCCCAGATATAACGAAGAAACACGCGCGAGAAGTAAAGGTCCGCTGTGACTTCACGGCACTTCTCGCGAGAATTTCTCAAGTGTAAACATTGTGACAGTTGGCTGGAAGCTGTGATTTTTAGTCAAAATATGAGTTTAAAAGTTTAAATATTCATATTTTTATCTCACACACCTATAATGTAGCTTCAGAAGACATTGATGACTAACGACATGAGGGTGAGTAAATGATGACACAATTTACATTTTTGGGTGAATTATTCCTTTAATATAAACCAAGAAGCAGATCCCATAGAAATGAAGTGATATTTCTGTGGTTCTCTCTGAATAATTAAGATAATATAGTCACGTATGATGAAATCTCTCTGTAGAAGGACATTCTTGTAACACATCACTGCGGTTTGTGTCTTTTCCTTTCTTTTTGTTTCTTGGGGTTTGTTTCCTACGTACTTGTTCTATGTTGTGAAATGTGAATGTATAAAAAACTTGTGATAAAGCAACTTGTACGATTAAACTTTATTATTGTGATTATTATTATCATTGCTGCAGAATATCAGAATCCTGATCTACAGCATACTAAACTACTGCTATATCGTTATTTGTAATGTAAATGTATTTCTACATATGCATTTCTGCATACATTATTCATTTATATTAAATAGTTATTAGATACTTAAAATAATATTTTTTTGTGAGTGTGTATATTTACCGTAGTATGTAGGCCTATTCTGGGAGTTCTTGATCTGCATTTGGGATTCACATTTATAATATCTGGTGTATTATTATGGTGATAATGTTATGAAGGGATCAGTTTCTGCGATCCATAAATGGTGGTCCAACTGAAGATGCAGACGTCAGTAAGTCAAGTCAAGTCAAGTTTATTTATATAGCGCTTTTCACAACACAGGTTGTATCAAAGCAGCTTCACAGTAATAAATTAAAACAATACATCAATGTTTGTTTCTAGTGGAACGTCCACGTTTGGTAATGCTGATCAATAGTATCGTTGATTGATTAATTAAATTAAATATCCCCAAATATCCCCAACTGAGCAAGCCAAAGGCAACAGTGGCAAGGAACTGAAAAACTTCATCAGGTGACCTAATGGAGAAAAAAGAACCCAGGCTCAGTCGGGGGCCAGTTCTCCTCTGGCGTTTATGAACTAAAGGTCAGATTTACCTGTCAGATTAAAAGAATTATATGAATGCCTGGCTGAAGAGATGCGTCTTTAATCTAGTTTTAAACTGGGAGAGCGAGTCTGAGCAACGAACAGTATCAGGAAGACTATTCCAGAGTTTTGGTGCTAAATGTGAAAATGCTCTCCCTCATTTGGTGGATCTGGATATCCTAGGTATGACCAAAAGCCTCGAATTTAGTGATCTTAAAGAGCGCGATGGATTAGCCAAGCCGTTTAGGGCTTTATAAGTCAGTAGCAATACCTTGTAATTAATACGGAACTTTATAGGTAACCAATGCAGTGATGATAAAATTGGTGTTATATGATCATATTTTCTTGATCTAGTTAGAACTCTTGCGGCGGCATTTTGGACTAACTGTATCTTGTTTATTGAGGTTGCAGGACAACCAGCTAATAAAGCATTACAGTAATCTAGTCTCGAAGTCATGAATGCATGAATTAGCTTTTCTGCATCAGAAACAGATAGCATATTACGTAGCTTAGCAATGTTTCTAAGGTGGAAAAAGGCGGTTCTTGTAACATATGAAATATGATTTTCGAAAGACAAGTTGCAGTCAAGTATAACACCCAGGTCTTTTACTGTAGAGGATGAAGTAACAGGACATCCTACTATGTTAAAGTTGTATTGTGAGGTTTTGTGGGTGTTTTTTTGAACCGATGATTAGTACCTCTGTCTTGTCTGGATTTAATAAAAGAAAATTGCGCGTCATCCAATCTAAGTAATGAAAACCAAGTAAGTAATGAAAACCACGGTTTCATTTATACATTTTTTTTATTTGAACACAGAATTATAAAAATATACTATACAAGGAACAAGAATAAACGGGGAAAATTAGCAACCAGTGTTGCATAACCAGTAAACCAACTCAATCCTGCAGTGACCTCTTGATGCTGGGCACCAGTTTGCCTTTTAGTGGAGAATCACTGAACTACAGTTGCATTGCAATAAAAGTTTATTGCTGCATACAGTTATAATTTTGATGATAAATTTGGATATATATATTCAATTAAACAAGCAGAAAATGCATTGCTTTTTAATAGTCTGAACAAGTTATTAAACATGAATAAACAGTGCAAATGCAAATACATCAAAGTCCCTTTCTAAAAGTGGCGTTCACTCTCCTGAGCATCTCCACGTATCCCAAAGGTGATTTACATTAGCAATTTGATATTATAGTCGTAATCTTCATTATATTAAAGGGATGAAATGAAAATTTGCTCATGATTTATGCCGTTCAATGCGCTGCAGTTTCATAACATGCTGACGTTACCTCAAGCGTGAACCCGACCCAGTGTGACCGTGGGCTGGAAGGGATGAAAGAAAAATATAGTTTAAAATAATCACATTTTTCTCTCACACACCTTTTATTTATCTTCAGAAGACATTGATTCGTCAGCTTGGGTCATTTGGATTACCGTAGTGTTCACTTTGTGTGGTTTTTGAAGAGTCGACTTTGGAGGTCCATGCATTGTATTTGTAAATGATGTGAGAATTTGGAGAGTTTTTTAAAAATATAAACGATTAAACGGAGGCTATTACAACTTAATTTACTCAAACATTAAATACTGAAGAAGAGGTTGAGTAAAAATGAATATGAAATATATTGCATATATTTAGCAAAATGCTCCTTTATATTGTTTATTTGTTGAGCTACTGACACTGAATGGCTTTTCTCGGCTAAATATAACGTTACTTGACATATTACAAGCTGCTTTATTGAGATCTTTTCATGCTTGAAAGCGATTACATGAGACATGACACATTTCGGCAAGTTGTAGGCTACTGTATCTTTCAACATACCTTCTGATGTTCATTCATGTTTATGCTATAACTAGTAGTAAAGAGAGAAGATCAGTTTCCCCTTAGGTTACTGGTAGGGTTGGATTAGGATTAGACAGTATATAGGGAACATTGGTGGAAAAGACTTCGACACAACTAAAATTTGGGAATTTGAGAATTTATATCGGAAGTCAAAATGAGAATTGATCATTGGTAAATCATAATGTGCTTTTTCTTCCAAGTTCTTTCATCCTTTTTATTTGCTTGTTTGTTTTCTTCTCCTGTTATACAGTGTTACACCAAATACTGTGAGTAGGCGCTTCAAAATGAACAAATCCTTTTTCAAATCAGTTCGTTAATTTCAGCAGAATATAATTAAAATGTTACATGTTAATAGCCAAATTCCCCAAACACATCAAATGTTAATCACATTTAGAACCCATTGTGTGGTACAACGCCTCCTGCCTCGTAACCCACCTCAGCCTTGTCCTTGTCCAGTGGTAAATTGGTGAATTGGATTTGATCAAAGTCTCCACCTGTCCACCTGTCCATCGCCTGAAAACTGAATCCTCCATGTTTTCTGCACTTCAGCGCGATCAGCACCACGATCAACACCCCGAGAACCATCAGAATCACAGCCATAATGATGGCCAGCACATTTACAGACACTGGTTGTGCTATGAGAAAGAAGGAGAATGCATTTTTTAATACTAAAAATAATGAGAAGTGGCGAAGTAAGAATTGAAAGTGACTGTTCATTATGATTATTACATGGCTTGGCTGAATTCCAATATAGAATGCGGTCTGTTATTTCTTTATAACAGACCGCTGCGAAGTATAACAGACCGTTGCCATGAAAAACAGCGCGTTGCTATGGACGCGGAACGGACTATTTTCTTTAGCGGAAGCAATACAATCGTTTTTAAATCAATAACCCCTTTTTAAATCAATAATTCGCGGCAAATTATTTATTTATTTTGTAGGTAGCCATGTAATAAGCGGGATAATGTATAGTGAGCCGGTTGTTATAGTGAATAACAACCCCGACAGGCTGAACGGGATCCCGACGCGATGTGTTTTTTGCCCTGAAACTGGGTGTAGCCGATACTTTGAGAACTGTTTCTGCTGTTGATTACCACAGAAAATTAATTAGACTCGTCTCTCAGCTTACAATAACAAATGTTTTTTTTGGCAGGTTATTATCGTTTAACTAAAACCTGAAATTAAGTAACTGAGATTTAACTTATTTTATTTCAGTTAGTTGCCAATTATGCCAAAGCAACATTTCAAATGTTCATTACGTTTCAGTTGAAGCACTAAAATTACTTTAAATAAAAAAGTAAATAAAAACACCTAAAAAACAAAACCCAACAAAAAACAAACAAAAAAAAATTGCTAAAACTTTAAAATTGAAATGATAATATAAAACAAAACTAATTCAAAATATGAATAAAAACTATAACAGAATATTAATTATACTAAAATAACACTGGCTTATGGACATCTGGAAGTCTAAGTAGCATGTGTGTGTGTGTGTGTGTGTGTGTGTGTGTGTGTGTGTGTGTGTGTGTGTGTGTGTGTGTGTGTGTGTGTGTGTGTTTAGGTACCTGTGTAGCTGTAAACGTTGCTGAAACGGGAGAAACCTTTCCCACACACCCTCCGGCAGCTGTACAGTCCTCCTTCCTCCACGGTAATAATGTCTGTATTTTCAGGCAGTCTTCGGCATGCAAATGAGTCATTAAAGAGTGTGTGATACCAGTAATAGGACGTGCAGACGGCAGGACAGTCTCTGCAGGAACACTCCAGACTGTTAGGAGACATTGAGTCCACTGTAGCAGCAGGAGGCCCACCTGAACCAAACACAGATATGACTTACAAAAGAATTGATTCAGTGGTTGTTCCTGTAACTCAGCTCATGGATAGTGACTTAACGTTAGCTAAGGTCATGGGTTAAACTCCCAGTGAATGCGTATCCTGATAAGGATAAAAGCATCTGACAAATGTATAAATGAAACCGCTCTAGATTCAGTGCAGGATTCCCACACTTTGGTTAACATCAAATTCAAGGACCTTTCAAGGACTTTCCAGGTCCAATAGCCTCAAATTCAAGGACTTAATTTGGGGACACATTTCAAGTGAGAGCAAGCTTACATCATGTTACACTTGTAAGATACATTGTTACAGTTTTGCGCGCGTGAACAATGCAACGTACAACGTAAATCAAGCAAGCTAGTGTGCATAGGCCACGAAGTGTTGACGAAATAACATTAGCGGACCGGAGGGAATAATATGTCATTTAAAGAAAACTTCTTGCACAAAATAAATTCAAGCACTTTCAAGGACCTGTATCTATGCATGTTTATTTTCAAAAACTTTCCAGGGCCTTGAAATCTTTTTTTCAGATTCACAAACTTTCAAGGATTTCAAGGACCCGTGGAAACCCTGCCAGTGAGTAATTCGTTAGACTAATTCGAAACCGATAACGTGCGAGTCATTCTAACTGATTCACTAAAAGAGTCGACTCATAAGAGTCATTTGTTCATGAATCAGACTATAGGCTACTGGTGAAGCGGTGTGCTTGCTTTTTTTTCTAATCATTACAATTATTATTACTAGTAATGTTTTATAATAATTTATATATAACTGATATATTCATACATATCTCATTTGTACTGCAAACTTAGTGTAAAGTATTATTATATATAAATATTGCTTAAATATATATTTTTTATTTATATTAGTATTATTGTTATTATTATTAATGTAATCCTTTTTATTATTATTATTATTATATACTATCACATGGCACTCTTACATATACAGTATTCAGGAATGCCATGGTACCATGTCCAAAAAATACTTTGTAGTTCTAGTACTATCTAGTTGTCATGTATTTGTCTCTTGTTTTGTGTGCAAACACATGGTCGGTTGTTTTGACTGTGTTTGCATTGTCTTGTGTTTTGCCTCGTTTCCATGTTAATGTTGTATTACGCCGGTTTCACACCGCAAGCGTTAGCGGCGCGTGCGCAGCACGTATTTTTTTCGGCGTCCATGTTATTCAATGAGTGCATTCACATCGCACGCAGAAGCGGCGCGGCAGCGCGTAGCAGGAGCAGAGCAGGAACAGCAGTGCAGCGATAGTTTCGGCGCCCAGTCTATTTTTAACGCGCCGCTTACGCTGAATTAAAGTGACACGCATTGATCAAGGCCAAAATACACCGCAGTTTTACCCCAAAAGCGCATTGATGATATCTATTGTGTTTTAAACAGTCACTCAAATGACCAACAGCAATTTAAAAAGAAAACAAATGTCCAAAAACAAACTTGTTGCCCGAACAATAAAAACAAAGACGAATCAAAAGTTACATAAATGAAATGATTAATAAAATAAGCTTCTTGACAAGTCTTTTCTCTTAAATGTATTTGAAAACGAAATAAAGCAATGCCAACTTATCCATTATAGAGTACTCTGTCTGTACACAAGCCACGGTTCAGCCGCGCGTGACAAACGCTGCCAGTGTGAAAGCAAAACGCGCGTGTCCTGCTCCTGCTCACCATACGCACTGCTCCTGCGCTGCTCACGCTCTGCTATCGCGTGCAGTGTGAAACCGGCGTTAGCGTCACCTGTGATTGTGATCATGTGTCCTTACCACGTCCCTTGTTCCCTCGTTAGTATTGATGTTCATTAGTGTCACCTGTACCTTTGTAATTATGTGTCTATGTAAGCTCCCGGTGTTTGTTCCTCAGTGCTGGTTCGTCTTGTTAACATTCGGTTCTGTGAGTATTGTGGTCTGTCTGTGAATGTTCCAGTTCCGTTTAATTGTCAAATCTAGTTATTGTTTGTTTGCCCCATCGTGGGTCTTTGTTTCCGGTTGTAAATAAACCGTGTTTTGTGAAAGTTACTGTCTGCGCTTGGGTTCTATTTAGCGTAACGTGACAGAACGAACCAGCCATTTTTGAACCCAGCAGACAATAGGTTATGTCTTGTTCTGCCAGTAGCCAGTTGGGTGGCCAGGAGCGATGGTGGCAGTCGACCATCGAGGACATGAGGAGGGGCAAGATTCCGTTTCCTCCCCAGGGAGAGAGATCCCTGGAGAGATATGCCCAGAGCCTAGAGGAGAAGAGAAATTTTACGCCGGAGGTCCTCCTAAACTCTTATTTCATCGCGGGGCTCAATGTACCTCCTCCGCTGGCTGAACGGCAGGGGCTGATCCAACGTCCGTTTCGAGAGGTGGTGGACCATGTGCGTCGAAAGGAGCAGCAGGACCCCACGAGGACGTTGTCAGTTTCTGCATTACCAGCTATCCCGGAGAGTCGCGTCCTAGCCACAACAACGCTTGGCAACCACGTTCTCGCCACTTCGTCTACGAAAGATCCTTCAGCTTTTGCTACGGACATTGCGGGGATCTCGGTACCGATCCTAGGTCCGGCTATGGCTTCTGCACCGCGGTCAAAGAGGAGGAGGAAGAGATCGTCAGGTTCACCGTCTCAGTCCCTTCCCGGCTCCGTGCCGATTCTCCAGGTTGCTTCTGTCAGTCTGGTCCACGCTGAGGTAGATGGGAGAGTGACCAAGACCAATTCTGTCCCAGCTAAGGAGTCTAGGACTGTCCACGCTGAGCCGTCTGTGGTACCTCCTGTCCCAGCTCCGTTGCGAGTGGCATCACCCCCAGTTTTGGGTTCTGTATCGGCTCCTCTGCTTGCTGCAGCAACATCGGTTGTGTCCCCTGTTGTTTCCCCGATTACCCCTATTCCTGTTGTGGCCCGACCTGTCCCTCCCAAGACTGTACCTCATGTGTCTCCACCCAGAACTGCCCGGTTTTCGTGTCCTCAATCAGTGCCCATGTCCAGTGAATCCAGGACTTTTGTTCCACCCACCCACTCTGGACTTCCACCTATCTACTCTGGACCTCCACCTACGAACTCTTTTGTTCCCCCACCCCCCCTCCCTCATGTGTTATTTTTATTGTGTCATCCCGATCCTACTGTTATGTTTTCGTGTTTGCCACTGTTAATGGTTGTTCTGTTTTGTTGGTTTATGTCTAGTTTACAGTTGGTTATGTCCCATGTGGAGCGTCTGGTAGCCGCTCCGTAAGGAGGAGGTTATGTCATGTATTTGTCTCTTGTTTTGTGTGCAAACACATGGTCGGTTGTTTTGACTGTGTTTGCATTGTCTTGTGTTTTGCCTCGTTTCCATGTTAATGTTGTATTAGCGTCACCTGTGATTGTGATCATGTGTCCTTACCACGTCCCTTGTTCCCTCGTTAGTATTGATGTTCATTAGTGTCACCTGTACCTTTGTAATTGTGTCTATGTAAGCTCCCGGTGTTTGTTCCTCAGTGCTGGTTCGTCTTGTTAACATTCGGTTCTGTGAGTATTGTGGTCTGTCTGTGAATGTTCCAGTTCCGTTTAATTGTCAAATCTAGTTATTGTTTGTTTGCCCCATCGTGGGTCTTTGTTTCCGGTTGTAAATAAACCGTGTTTTGTGAAAGTTACTGTCTGCGCTTGGGTTCTATTTAGCGTAACGTGACACTAGTAGTGGTTGTGTATAAATGAAGGGGAGAGGTGAGGCAGTTATTGTAATGTTTACCTATAACTTTTAACTCCTGGGCATCAGAATCTCCTTCCTGCCGGGCAGCGTCTGCACTGATGTGGCTGTACCTGTAGGTGGCGTGACATCTGTACTGTCCGGCATCGGCTTGTGTGGCGTTGGTGATGATGTATGTGTCTTCTGTTGTGTCTGCGATTGCCTTATTATCCTTATAGAATGTAGCCTTTTCTGCTTTCCCACCCCAGACTGCACACCTGAGAGCCACGCTCTCCCCCAACAGTGCAGGAGCGGCTGGAGGGTCCAACATCACCTTGAGCTCTGAGACACACAGACACACAGAGACACAGATCAGACATCCATCATCTACTGCTGCACGAGCCTGATACTTCATTTAAAGTATGGTGTTACTGACATAAACTACAGGCAATTGGCTGTTTAAGAAAACGGGATTCAAAATGTATATTGGAATTTTTGGAATTGAATCTATATTAGAAGGGAAAAAAGTGTCCAGGGTGCTCAAGGAGTTCAAAAAAGTGTTTTTGAAGGTGCTCTTTCTGCACACAGAAATTGTACAAAATGCTTATAAGAAAGCCCAGTCTATTCCTAGATCAGAGCTATTCCAGAAGAAGACAAAGCGATCCTGTTTACAAAATCAGGCCTATTTTGTGACAGAATATAGCTCTTTGGCCAATCCCATAAAAAGGATTACACACTCAAATTGGAATCTTATCAAGAGTGATCCTGTTCTTAGAGAAGTGTTTTCTGCATCTCCAAAAATTAGTTTCAAGAGGGCTCCAACACCACGAGATAGGCTAGTATCTAGTCATCTTCCTGCCAAAAAACAGACTACTTGGCTAACAGACAGTTAAAAGGTACTTACAAATGTGGGTCTTGTAACCATTGTTCTAGTATTAAAGAATGCAAAGAATTCTGTAATTTCAAGACTGATAAGATGTACAACATAAAGGCATTCATTAATTGCAATACTACTTTTGTGGTATACAGGTTATCTTGCAAATGTGGATGTTTTTATGTAGGCCGGACCAAGAGGCGTCTCAAAGACAGAGTATCGGAGCATAAAAATGCCATTAGAAAAGCTAATTTAGATTACCCTATGGCACAACACTTTAAAAATGTGCATAATAGTAATCCAGAAGGCCTAATGGTTGAGGGTTTAGAAACGATCAAAAAGAGTTTTCGGGGTGATGACCGATTAAAATTACTTTTACAGAGAGAAACATTCTATATATATGAGCTACCATTGCCACAGTGCACCCTGGGTTGAATGAAGAAATAGATTTCAGTCCTTTTTTGTGATATATTTTTTATGTATATGAATGTGTATGTGTATATGTGTATATATGTGCAGTGCATATACTGTATATGTGTTTTTTTTATTCTATTTGCAATGTAACCACCTAGTGGACCTTCTCTGTATGTGCATGTATTTTGTCATTCAGGTGTTTCTAATTAGCACCTATAAAAGAGGAAATTGTTTGTTTGGAAAGCACCCTGAAGAAGGCTGTTTTGCCGCTACGTGTGAATCTATATTGATCAACTTTGTCTTTGTGATGCAAATGAGTAAATAGTTTTCATACAGTAGGAGGATAGACGAATAAACCCTGATCTTGGAGAAGTGTTAGACTTTATACTGAGATCTGACTTTTATAGACTTTGATGTTTTGAGAAGTCTGAGCACAGTTTGAGCTATTGTTGAGATTCGCCCTGTAACTACAGAGGTGACAGATGTGAGGTGTCTTTTCCTCAACATCTGAGAATCAGTTTCCATTTGCTTTCCAGTTTAGTCCCATGGCTCTTTGAGATTTAGAGGATATCATCTGTAATTTTTGAGGAGGACCTGATTCAAGGAGTCCATTAATCCTTACTCTAAACTAGAGAACATGGTCTATTACTTGACTATTACATTCAGATTTAATTATTGTGAAAGTTCAATATACTCTAACATCACTTGCTTAACATGTTCAAGAGCATGTACGACTGATGGGAACTAGCTTGTGGTCAGGAAAAAAATTCTAGGAAAGTCAGTGAGATCCAGTGTTTTTAAATTGAATTGAATTGCATGGACGCAGATAATCTACAAATCATGGAACTATATAAAAGTGAGTAAATAATGACAGAATTAGTATTTTTGTATTTCCCTTTAACTACACAGGGGATCTGAAATACAACAGGGAAATGAGGAAGGAGTCACCTGTCATTTTCAGCGTCACAGCATTGCTTCGTCGTGTACCGTTCTGGCACCAGAAAGTGGCTCTTTTTGCTTCTTTCAATTCTGCATATATAACAGCCCTCTTCTTCTCAATAACATCGGTTTTTAGCATGAAGCCGTTCTCTCCCCGCAACACAAAACACTCCCAGCCATGCGCATCATCATCCACATACAGCATCAGGTTTCTTCCACCACCTTTGGACATCACAGCGCCACCTATAGATGGAGAGAGCTGAGCGTGAGGCTCCAGCTCTGGGAGAGAGAGAGATGATGAGGAACAGATGATCATGAGGGAACGTTTAGAGTTATTTAGGATGGTGTTCATACCTTCGACAGTGAGTGTGTACGGGTCGCTCTTCGATCCGCCCCGCTCACATTCATACTTCCCATTGTCTTTTGATGTCACTGTTGTAAGAAGCATTGAAGAATCCTGATGTGAGTGTGGATCTCCATTAATGAACCATTTTATCTGTTGTTCACCCCCTCCTTTACAGATCAGAGTGACGTCATCTCCAGCAAACACATCTGGGAACCACGGCAGGAGAAACACTGAGAGAAAGAATACAGACACATAAGAGACACGTCTTCTGTAACGCCAGGTTGTCTGACTACTTTACTATAGTAAAATGCACTGCCCATCAAAAAAAGTCACTGTTTGGATTTAAATAAGCAAAAGCTTTAGAGTCTATGATTGGATCATTATTGCAGTGATTATTATGTTTCTAGCATGTTATATATTTGGCAACAGTTCTTCTAACTCTAACTGATGGAGTGTAGCTTTTCATTTCTGAAACAATCATGTATGAAGAACATCATGTTCATATTCCAGGAGGACAATGTCCAGATTCATCAGCCTCAGATTGTGAAAGAATGGTTGTGAAAATCATTTTCTCTCATGAATCCAGAGCTTAAATTCATTGAAAGTGTTTGGGATGTGCTGGAGGAGACTTTACAGAGTGCTGGACTCTTGCATTGACAACACAAGATCTTGATGACCTCTTGATTGAAATAACACTACAACTTTTTTTTCAATCGAGATGTAAATACATTTTTGGGTTGGACTCAGAGGTGCCGATTCATGTGTGAAAATGATTCTTCAAGCTCCTCACAACCATTCTTTCACAATCTGAGGCTGATGAATCTGGACATTGTCATCCTGGAATATGGCCATCAGGCCATGATGTGTCTTCAAACATGGTTGTTTAAGAAATTTAAGAACGACAGGAATTACTTTGGACAAGGTTGGATGTTCATTATAAATGACCCTCAGTGAGGTACTATACTGACACTAGAAACATCAATATACTGGTTGGGTGAAGTGATGAGGTTTCCTGCACCAAAGTTCTGCAGATCTGCATTGTTTTTTCTTAATTCTGTGCTTTATAATAGATTTGATAGTATCTCTTTTTTTTAGCTCCTCTGATCTTGTGCACAATGAAAATGTGTGTATTTACCTGCTGGTTTTTCTCCCTTGTCTTCTCTTATGAGAGCCAACAACACTGTGACATAAAAAGATAAATCAGATTATTTCTGCACTAAGAAACTACATCTTTAATTTTAATTTGCAGCTTCATTGACATTGAAATGAGACTGTGGTGCCCAGTCAGTTTCGGGTGAATCATGACTCAAGAGTGGGGTATTGGCGATTGGCCCACTGGGAAAGGTTCAGGTGCTCCCGATGGCCAGTCTACTCCACAGCCAATCACAGACCCCCTCCTGGCTCGGGTCCTGGGGCTTTGGCCCCGCAAACCCTACTGTTAATGCGGCCCTGGCTGTGCTGATATTGTGCATCATAAATTGTTCAAAATATTGGCTACAAATACAACAACTATTTGAAAATAAATCTTAAAAAAATTGGCAGTGAAATGCAAATCTGTGTAACAAAATGATCATATTAGTTATATAATTAATATTTCTGTGAAATCTGCAATAAAATTGGATAATTTTGGGGGAAGATTTTCAACATTTATCATCATTTAATGTCAATTAGCCAGACAAACAAAGCTTATTAAACCATTTGCCTCTTCTGTTGCATGAAAACTGCAAACTGGTTGGTTTGATTTAAAATTCAACATGAATGTAGCAAATATCATCAGAATCAGAAACCCATTACACAGAATCAGACAATAAGATGATGCTGCATAAGCTCTTGTGTTTTTACCTGACAGTGTCAGCAGAGACCTCATGTCCATCAGCCGAGCCGAGCCACGCTGTCCGTCTGTCAGAAAGAGAAATATGGGGAAGTGGACTTCAACAATAACCAAACAAAAATAATACAATAGGTAGTTATATTTAAGGTGTTTGCAAATTCAAAACAGTCCAAAAACACAATTCCTTCAAATTAAGATGAAGTTCTGTTCTGAGGGGTGGCAATCTGGCTTTGCCAAGAAGAAAGATGACATGAGCTATGACTATTCTGTAATCTAATTTAGGGCACAGAGCCATATCCATTTTCACTGGCATCTGAAAATTGTGCAGTTGCGCCAAAACCATGTGGCTTCAAACATTAGTCAACTGTAAATGCATTAATCTGATCCAGACCAGTAACCCATTCAATCATTGTTGGTCAAGAACTGGAGGAATCTCATCATTCCAGGTATAAATTGTACTGCATGATTCCTGTAAAATGAGCTTGACTGGAAGGTACCCTAAGGATCATAGACTGAGCCTATCACAGACAAAATCCCACGGGCACATCTACTATGATTTCCCCTTTACAGAGTACAGACAGTCTTGAAACTGAAAGTGTCTGTCTGCAGTCTGCACTCACCATTGAAGCCCTTTCCATCCGCAGTTGATCTCGCTCCACGTTAAGCTCACTGATATTATTTGATCTGTCTTGCTCTGGAATGGATTGCAAGACCTCACAACTGTTGCTGTCCCTCTGTGTCAGATGGAAACTACCTTAAGAGCAGCCAGATCTTTGGCAATCTGGATTGCTTGCTTCCTTCTCTGCTCTCCACATAATCGTCCATATCGAAATTCTTGTAAACAGTGTTCATTTCCTCTTTCCGCCTCCACATGAATGTGCACACTCATTGGGCAGATAACTTGGGATTTAGTAGAGACAGATCTGTGCCGTTTGTATGACTGCACACCCGAGTTTCATAACAGCGCACTGGTTTTCCTCTTGATTGTTCTAGCCACACATTGACAATAACAGGAAACTCCACCAGTCGCAGCGATTTGGAACCATGTTTCATGGTTTTCTTTCTTCATTGTAAAATACAAATAGCAGAGGTGTCATGCCCATTCAAACCGAGGGGGAAAATGGATTTGAATGCAGCTTCCAAAAGACAAAAAATTATATTTTTGACATTTGATAATTAACCCTTTAAAGCGTACGATCACACCTGTGTGATTAGAAATTTCAGTGCGTCACGTGATCAACTGCTAAATTAAAGCTGCTCTAAGCGATGTTGGGTAACGTCACTTCTTGTTGACATTCGAAGTATTGTCAAACAAAACAGAGGCTAGCTCGACCCTCCCTCCTCCTCATCCCATCCCCTCCCTCTCCCTTCCGTGCTTCCTGAAACAGTCATGAACCATTTAGAAAAACCAAACTGGATTTAACCTGTCCAGCAAAAACAGAGACACCTGAATGTCGGACTGGAAGCCCTTCTGCCGGCGGAGTTCTCGCCACCTTCTGAACGCTTTTCCAATGTAAATTTGGGACTTCGCACGTTCCTTCTCCTTTTCCCTCTTCTTTGTTATTTGTTCATCGGAACGTCGTCTCTTTGGTCGTGTGTCGGCCATATCAAAATTCTCAAGAATATACATTTTTAATGTTAGTCGTTGTCGTTGTCTAGGACATCTCTCCTCTAGCTAACTTCCCTCTCCATGCTTCTCACTCCTCCACTCCCCACACCCCCCTTCATGTGCACACGCACTAACCAAATCCTTCTTGTTGGTTATTGGCTGGAACACTGTTTGTTATGTTTCGTGGTCCAGGCTGGGCCCGTTTGTTTTTCTTGCCGTTTGTGGAGCCTGGGCTGTTTAGAGAGACCGCGTTTTTTTACAGTGTGTTCAGGGGACAGGCAGCTAGCGGATAGTGAGGAGATATTTGCTGAATGTGACAAAAAATGTTTTGGCCTAAAAAACGTGTGACATCGTTAGAGCACCTTTAAAATCTGCGTTCGCGCTATGGCTCAGCGCTCGTCATTTATGAAGTTCTCAATCATATACTGTTTATACTCGTCATTTATAAAGTTTTCAATCATATAATGTTCATTTTATGTTTCTGACATTTATATACAGATAAGTAATTAGCATTCATAGTTTGTAAAACATGAAAGTGGCAATAATCCTTTCAAATATAATTTGATGATGTGTTTGATTTATATCCGATATGGTAAAAGTTTATTTTAATCTTAGAATATTGTTGGTACAAAATGAATAGTGCCCCAAAGTTGAATATCTTTGTTTTGAAGCTAACCTTGGGTTCTACAGACAAGGTTTAATGTTTAAGTCAAGAAAAACCTAGACTTAAATGCATGTTTAAGCTGTTTTAACTGAAAGCAACTTGCACTGAGATATCTTATCCTATCTTGTCAGTGATATTGTTTTGTCTCAAGATGCACAGCAGTAATGTTATTTTCTAATGCACGTTTATAAAATCTACTTAAATGTCCTAATTAAACTAAGGCCTAATCCTGGCTTAATCTAAGCCCTGTCTGTGAAACCAGGCCTTAATGTCACTTAGCTATAAGCGATTTGTGCAGAACCATGCAGTGTCAGTGCTTATATGCTTTAAATTCATTTGTTTCTATAAGCTACAAAATACGTGGGAGACTGAATCGATGCAGGACTTATAGTCCTAATATTATTATATTCTGGAATAGCAACAGTAAATGTGTTTTTTTGCTTCAATAATTCAAAAGTATATTTGGATATGATGACACTGCAGTAATTCTTAAAGTGAAAGCTAAAGTTAAGTTTTATTTGATCTAAATAATAATAATTATTAGTTACGTTTTTTCTTCATGAAACACACAGATCTACTGTCACAAAAAAAGTGGTGCCCCCTCAAAAATGTGCATGACGCTCCTGAAAACTTGGGATTATTTTGCCTCTTTGCACTGGGTTTTGAACTTCTCAAAGGTGCTTTTAACCTCCCTTTCAAAGTCTGTGCTAATCATGAGATCATAAAAGTCCACTGAAGTGCTTTGAAACACGCTGCATTATTTCAATGTGTTGACAGGAAGACAGGATTGAGCAGCTCCTCCCCTTTAAAAAAAATAGCCAATAGCATTTTGTTTATATCACATGCAGCTCGACCAGAGCCGTTGAGCTCGGTAAAGCCGCAAGTTTCCCCCTAATCTCTTCCATTACGCTTTAAAATATAGCATTCTGTTCAGAATTAAAATGGGTCCGATACGTTTTGTGGTATATGATCCACTCTGCTGCGGAGCTGCGGCGGTTCGTGTGACACTAACGTCACGTGAAACCAGACCTCATTCGTCCCAATGGAAAGTAAAAAAATATTTACATGGTCTGAATCGTTCCCTAATCCCCTATATAGTGCACTATGTGCCTTTCACCATAAAGAAAGTAGTAAATGTGTGAACATGTGACTGATTTCAGCATCTGTTTATAATGTAGGGGGTGTGATGTTTTAGATTCTAGAGCATTTGATTGGACAGAAAATCTGATGAGAAGCTGAAGTTCAGATGATGTCATCAAAATTATTAGGCTCGTTTAAGGTGATCAAATTTCCAATTTTCCACAGCTTATTTTATCGGGAGTTTTTTTGTCAACTGAAATAACTTGGAAATATATATTTTTCCAGTGTTTCATGAACAGAACAATCCAAAAACACATTAAATAACAGTACAGCCCATTGAAGAGATGCATGTCTGTCCCTCACAGCCTCCAATTGCTTTCATTCCCATTAAAAATCAAAGATGACGCTGCTATGAATAAGGTTTCAGATAGGCTTAAGGCTTATAGATAACAGTAGCCTAGCTACTAACACATTCATACTAAAAGCCAAAAAAACTTCGATTTTGATTTCATGACGACTAAGATGTGATGCTTTTTCAAACTTGGATTTTCTCAGTTTTTGCAACATATATCGAGTAACGGTGAAAAAACGGTGGAGTATCCCTTTAAGTTTAGGTTCGGTTAGTTATTTTTAGGCTTCAATAAACACTTTCTACTGCTTGTCTACATCATATAGACCTAGTACATAAACACAATGTTAACAGACATTGCATGAACAAGATAAACCATAACAAACAATTCTCTCTTTTTTAAAGTGTGCTCACAGCTTTTTTAAATGGCCGTGCAAGTTTGCCAATTTTACCTTAATGTTCCACCGTTTGTGCAGTGCGTGGATGAAGAAATAGCGGCGTCTTCCTCATGCAGCTCTCCTACGACGATGCATTCTCAGCAACAATCCACAGATACTCCCCCAAAACGATAGAAGCTGGTTTCCTCCACGGAAAAACCTTTTTCCTCAGAAGTGCAGCTCGCAGTTTCCTTTTGATCAGTCAACTTGTCCAATAGTCTCCAATTAGATCCATCGAAGACTTAAATCCCAACAAAACCAGCTCCCATTACGGTCAAACCTTTTGACTGTCTAGACTTTCAATCGAGCTAATGAAAGAATTTACTTTTTTGATGAAAGAAATTACATTCTATGAAGTGATATTTCTGTGGTTCTCTTAAGATAATAGTCACTTGTGATGAAACATTCTTGTACATCACTGCCTTTTTGTTTCTTGAGGGTTTTTTTCTACGCATTTTTTTAAATGTGAATGTATATATAGCCTATATATATAAAAGAAATGATAAAGCAACTTATTATTTATTATTGTGATTATTATTATCATTGCTGCAGTTCAAACACAGAGACTAAAAGGTCAAAATCCTGATTTCAATCTACAGCAAAACTAATGCTTTATCATTATTTATAATATAAATTAATTTCTATTTATTTATATATATAATTAATTTATATTAAATAGACAATAGTTAACTAGTAGATACTTGAAATAATATTTGTTTGTTTGTGTGTGTGTGTGTGTGTGTAGGTAGGCCTATATTTACAGAACAATTATTAATTGAATGAGGTACTGCTTGAAAAACTTTTTTTCAGTGTATAGGTATTCTTGGAGTTCTTAATCTGCATTTGGGATTCACATTTATAATATCTGGTGTATTATTGTTGTGATAATGCATCAGAAGTGGAGTTATGAAGGGATCAGTTTCTAAATCGTAGTCAAATTAAAGATGCAGACGTCAGCAAGTATTCAAGAAAAAGCAATGTATCCGTCTCAGGTTTCACCAGAGAAAACAAACCACAACTTAATTTATACACAATTTAATCTGAACACTCAGAATTACAAAAGATACTATACAAGGAACATGAATAAACTGCACAATCACTGGCAAATGCAAAATGACTAACCAGTGAGTGAAAACCAACTCAATCCTGCAGTGACCTCTTGTGGTTGAAACAAACAAACAAACCTGAATTTGATGCTGGGCACCAGTTTGCCGTTTAGTGGAGATACACTGAACTACAGTTGCATTGCAATGAAAGTTTATTGCGGCATGCAGTTATACAGCTGTGGTCATTTTGATATACATCTTTAATTAAACAAACAGAAAATGCATTGTTTTTTAAGTTCTTACATTTAAAAAATACAAAACAACGTGCATGAATAAAAATATTTAACAAAAACACAATAACTATAATTAAGATCTAACAATGAAAGAATGAAATACTCCAAATAAACAAGAGTCCAAATACATTTACATGATGCTGAATGAGGCTGAGAATGACATTATTTGAAATATCATTGCTTATATAATCTATTGTTAAACCAGTGTAATTATAAAAAAACTCAGAAATTAGTACATTTGCTAATGATGCGTTAATGCTCTTCAGCCCCACATATAAACTATAATAGCTGTACAATCAATAACTATTACGCAGATATTCACAATAACTGATTCTGTGTAATTATGTGTGAGTGTAATTGCCTGGTCAATCTATAGCCTTTATATCTATGCTTATTAATGCGTGATGCTAATAGTATTTACATTTACAGCATTTGGATTTCTGTGGTTTCAATCCTTCAGTTTTATTGCACAAAACTAACTTTCTTTCTCCTGTTATAGTACATTTGTATCAACCTCTGAATTCTCATAACTGCAAGAAAATTTCTAAAACTGTGAATGTGGATCTGTAACTGTAATCTTACTTGTTTGCTGTGTTAACTGTATATGCTTATGTTCTAATTTCTTTCTTTACTTAGCCTAGTATCAGACTCTTTCTTTAAAGGTGAAGTGCCTTATTTTTTTGCCACTAACATCTGGACCAAACTCACTGTAGATTGAGTCTGAAGCAAAGGGCAAGCAAAGGGAATTTGATGTAAGGTTTCTTTTCTGATCAGAATGGAGTCAGATCTCTAAGTTTGCAGCGGATTGTCTGGGATTTTCTGAAACACGACACCGGTACACACTTTTGAGCTTTTGGAGGTGGAAGTTGAAAGTCACGTTCACTCTCCAGAGCATCTTCATGTATCCTCGCCAGGTGACACTTCTTTGTTTAAATTGTATTATTTCATAGTAGGCTATTATTGTAACCTTCATAATATTAAACAGCCCACCCCCCCAAAAGAAAATTCTCTCATGATTTTTGCCGTCCCAGATATAACGAAGAAACACGCGCGAGAAGTAACGGTTCTGACTTCTCGGCACTTCTCGCGAGAATTTCTCAAGCGTAATAAACGTTGTGACAGTTGGCTGGAAGCTGTGATTTTTAGTCAAAATATTAGTTTAAAAGTTTAAATATTCATATTTTTCTCTCACACACCTATAATTTAGCTTCAGAAGACATTGATTCATCACCAGCTGCTATCGTTTGGATTATTGTCGTGTTCACGTTGTCTGGTTTTGGACCAGTAACGTAGCTATTATGTAGCCTAACGTTATTAATGATGGATTGTTTTTCTAAAAATATTCATGTTAATCTGAAGAAAGCAAGTCATACAACTGAGACAGTATGATGGTGAGTAAATTGTGTGACAATTTAAATTTGGGGGTCGAGTAGGCCTCTGTATTCAATTAACTATAAAGATAAAAAAAAAAAGGTATTTGTGACCTTTTGTCTCACAATTCTAACCCTTTTCTCAGAATTGCGTGATATAACTTAGATGATATGTCTTCTCACAATTCTGTCTTTTCTCTCTCACACAATTTCTAGTTTAAATAGGGCAATTCTTACTTCATAACACTGCGAGTTATAAAGTCAAAATTTTGAGATATAAACACAATTCTGAGGGGAAAAAAGTCAGAATTGTGAGATAAAAAAATTAGCCATTTGACTATTGGTTAGCATTAACGTGATGCTGTTTCTTACAGGTTCCTTCATTCTTTCTCTTTGCTCGTCTGTTTCTTATCCTGTTGTCCGGCCTTCAGTTCTTCATATGGATTATCTTCTACTGCCACAGCCTCATAATCTTTGTCTTTCTGAGGAAGCTGCTCATACCCGCCCTCAGATTCTCCTGCCGGTGTTTTTGAGTCGGCTGAACTCAGTGTTTGGTACACCTCAACTTTCACGCTCTTAAGAGCCTCGTACCCACCTTCACCCTGACCTTGACCTTTACCCTGACCTTTACCTTCACCCTGACCTTCTGCAGCTCCTAGTGTGTGGTACACCTCGGCTTTCACGTTCTTAAGAGCCTCATACCCACCTTCACCCTGACCTTGACCCTGACCCTGACCTTGACCTTCACCCTGAACTTGACCCTGACCTTGACCTTCACCCTGAACTTGACCTTCTGCAGCTCCTAGTGTGTGGTACACCGCCTCCTCCTGCCTCTTTTTTAGGGCTTCATAACCCCCCTCGGCCTCGGCCTTGTCCTTGTCCTTATCCGTATGCTCGCCTAGTGTGTGGTAAACCGCCTGATCGGTGAGTTGGATTTGCTCATAGTCTCCACCTGCCGTCTTATTTTTAGCCTGTGCAGTCCCCTGAACACTGCTTCCACCGCGTCTTCTGCGCTTCAGCGCGATCAGCACCACGATCAACACCCCAAGAATCATCAGAATTGCAGCCACAACGATGGGCAGCACATTTACAGGCTCTGGTTGTGCTACGAGAAAGAGAGAAGATGCGTTTTCATGCAAAAAAAGAAGAAAAAAAAAGAGAAGTGCACTATAGTGAAGTGAAAGTGTTTAGTGTCTAGCATTCATACATCAGTACAGTCAACATTAAAATGCACGGAAAACGAAAGTGTCAATAGAGCTGTGCGTGCCTCTGTTCTGGTGTGAAACTTGTAGGTGTCTGATTACCACAGAAAATAATTTCTCATTAAAATAAACCATAAAACATCATTAACTTGAAATAAATGTTAACGGAATTAAAACTAATTAAAAAATTAGGCTAAATGTATTATTTTATTTAAATAAGTTGGAAAGCAACATTTCTAGCTAATTAAATAAAAACTAATAAAAATTACAAAAACACTACAAAATTAACCTAAAAACTCATTTAAAATATTAATAAAAAAACTACAACAGAATTTTAATTACACTAAACACTGGCTAATGAACAAGGAGTGTGTGCCTAAGGAGTGTGTTTGTGTGTGTGTGTGTGTGTGTGTGTGTGTGTGTTTAGGTACCTGTGTAGCTGTAAACGTTGCTGAAACGGGAGAAACCTTTCCCACACACCCTCCGGCAGCTGTACAGTCCTCCTTCCTTCACGGTAATAACGTGTGTATTTTCAGGCAGTCTTTGGCGTGGCTGATTAGGGAGTGTGTGATACCAGTAATAGGACGTGCAGACGGCAGGACAGTCTCTGCAGGAACACTCCAGACTGTTAGGAGACGTTGAGTCCACTGTAGCAGCAGGAGGCCCACCTGAACCACACACAGATATGACTTACAAAAGAATTGATTCAGTGGTTGCTCCTGTAACTCAGCTCGTAGGATAGTGACTTAACGTTAGCTAAGGTCATGGGTTAAACTCCCAGTGAATGCGTATCCTGATAAGGATAAAAGCATCTGACAAATGTATAAATGAAACCACTCTGACAGATCCAGTGAGTAATTCGTTAGACTAATTCGAACCGATAACGTGTGAGTCATTCTGACTGATTCACTAAAAGAGTAGACTCATAAGAGTCTCTTGTTCATGAATCAGACTATGCTGGGTGAAGCGGTGTTCTTGCTTTTACATGCAGACATGAAAACAACAAAAGAGAAAGATGTGATGGGTTGCTTTATTAGTTTTATTTACTTCATCTTACTTGCAAACAGTGAGTTATTATCATTATACATAAATAATGTGTATACTTGTTTATAAATCTTGTGCTTAAATATATTATTAACATGTGTCATGTTTTATTTGTATTATTATAGAGTACTACTCTTACATAAATGCCATGGTACCATGTCCAAAAAATACTTTGTAGTTCTAGTACTATCTAGTAGTGGTTGTGTATAAATGAAGGGGAGAGGTGAGGCAGTTATTGTAATGTTTACCTATAACTTTTAACTCCTGGGCATCAGAATCTCCTTCCTGCCGGGCAGCGTCTGCACTGATGTGGCTGTACCTGTAGGTGGCGTGACATCTGTACTGTCCGGCATCGGCTTGTGTGGCGCTGGTGATGATGTATGTGTCTTCTGTTATGTGTGGGATTGCCTTATTATCCTTATAGAATGTAGCCTTTTCTGCTTTCCCACCCCAGACTGCACACCTGAGAGCCACGCTCTCCCCCAACCGTGCAGGAGCGGCTGGAGGCTCCAACATCACCTTGAGCTCTGAGACACACACAGCGACACAGGTCAGAAATCCATCATCTACTGCTACAAGAAGTGAAAAAACTCGAGGCCCAGAGAGAAAGAAATGAAAAGTTGAATAAAGTCGTTATTTTTGTGTTTTTTTGCGCACAAAAAGTATTTTCGTCGCTTTATAAACTTAAGATTGAGCCACTGTAGTCACTTGGACTATATTAACGATGTCTTTAATACCCTTTCTGGACCAGCAAGTTATAAATGTCTTAGAAGCCTATGGAGGAGTGATCCAGCTCTCAGATTTAATCAAAAATACCTTAATTTGTGTTCTGAAGATGAACGAAGGTCTTACGGGGTTGGAACAACATGAGGGTGAGTAATTACTGACAGAATTTTTATTTTTGGGTGAACTAACCCTTTAACATAACTTGCTTAACATGTTCAAGAGCATGATGGGAACTAGCTGGCAACTTGTGGTCAGAAAAAAAAATTCTAGGAAAGTCAGTGAGATCCAGTGTTGTTTTGGACTCCATTGAATTTAATTGCATGGATGCAGATAATCTACAAATCATGGAACTGGAAGAAAGCGAGTAAATAATGACAGAATTAGTATTTTTGTAATTCCCTTTAACTACACAGGGGATCTGAAATACAACAGGGAAATGAGGAAGGAGTCACCTGTCATTTTCAGCGTCACGGCATTGCTTCGTTGTGTACCGTTCTTGCACCAGAAAGTGGCTCTTTTTGCTTCTTTCAATTCTGCATATATAACGGCCGTCTTGTCCCTCTTAACATCGGGGTTTAGCCTGAAGCCGCTCTCTCCCCGCAACACAAAACACTTCCAGCCATGCGCATCATCGTCCACATACAGCACCAGGTTTCTTCCACCACCTTTGGACATCACAGCGCCACCTATAGATGGAGAGAGCTGAGCGTGAGGCTCTAGCTCTGGGAGAGAGAGAGATGATGAGGAACAGATGATCATGAGGGAACGTTTAGAGTTATTTAGGATGGTGTTCATACCTTCGACAGTGAGTGTGTACGGGTCGCTCTTCAATCCGTCCCGCTCACATTCATACTTCCCGTTGTCTTTTGATGTCACTGCTGTAAGAAGCATTGAAGAACCCTGATGTGAGTGTGGATCTCCATTAATGAACCATTTTATCTGTTGTTCACCCCCTCCTTTACAGATCAGAGTGACGTCATCTCCAGCAAACACATCTGGGAACCACGGCAGGAGAAACACTGAGAGAAAGAAAACAGACACATAAGAGACACGTCTTCTGTAACGCCAGGTTGTCTGACTACTTTACTATTGGAAAATGCACTGCCCATCAAAAAAAGTCACTGTTTGGATTTAAATAAGCAAAAGCTTTAGAGTCTATGATTGGATCATTATTGCAGTGATTATTATGTTTCTAGCATGTTATATATTTGGCAACAGTTCTTCTAACTCTAACTGATGGAGTGTGTAGCTTTTCATTTCTTAAACAACCATGTATGAAGAACATCATGTTTATATTCCAGGATGACAATGTCCAGATTCATCAGCCTCAGATTGTGAAAGAATGGTTCTGAAAAGCTTGAAGAATCATTTTCTCACATGAATCCAGAGCTTAAATTCATGTTTGGGATGTGCTTGAGGAGACTTTACAAAGTGCTGGACTCTTGCATTGACAACACAAGATCTTGATGGAAATAACACCACAACTTTCTTTTCAATCGAGATGTAAATCAATTTTTGGGTTGGACTCAGAGGTGCCGATTCATGTGTGAAAATGATTCTTCAAGCTCCTCACAACCATTCTTTCACAATCTGAGAATGATGAATCTGGATATTATCATCCTGGAATATGGCCATGATGTGTCTTCATACATGGTTGTTTAAGAAATTTAAGAACGACAGGAATTACTTTGGACAAGGTTGGAGGTTCATTATAAATGACCCTCAGTGGGGTACTTACTGACACTAGAAACATCAGTGTTACGTCCCTAAAATGGCTAAGGGCATGAGGGAACACAACATAAAATAATATAAATAATTCCCGGATTAGTTAACCCGGTTAACGTGTTTAAGGTGCTGGTGCAAAAGGACACAAGGAAAAAAATAGGGTTTGAATCATGAAAATGCATATATTTATTAATATCACCAACGTGCACAAAAGAGAGAGAGACAAATACCGTACCCAGGGAGTAGGAGCCTGAGCGGGGCTAAATTAAAGAAATTAACAAAACAGAACCCACAATCTAACTACATTCCCATCCCCACTAAACTACTACAACAAGAAAATAAAACAAAACAAAGTCGACGGCGCTCAGCACGCCCTACCTAATCTACACTACGTAAAAACAAAAACAGACAATAGTAGCACCCGCTCCTTACCTGATGTATTAACACGGATTTCCCTAGGTGTTGCATGAATGGAAGTCACGTGACATACTTTCCTACTCACTACTCCCTGGCCGGTTATAAAGCCCATTCAGGTGTACGTCGTAATGATGATGGACAGCCAGCAGCACCGCCCTGAGAGATGACAGCGGAGAAAGTGACAGCAAAAACAACAACACATATCCTCGGAGCACGTAACAATCAGTATACTGGTTGGGTGAAGTGATGAGGTTTCCTGCACCAAAGTTCTGCAGATCTGCATTGAGTTTTTCTTAATGCTGTGCTTTATAATAGATTTGATAGTATCTCTTTTTTTAGCTCCTCTGATCTTGTGCACAATGAAAATGTGTTTATTTATTTATTTATTATTACAGGGACAGTGCATATTAATAAACATTTCTGCCAATATGCCAGAGTTAGCCAGAAGGCTATTTTTCATCTGCAGTCCCCGGACAGATGTTAAAAGTCACCCTAAAAGAGAGTAAAATTACATATAAAAATGAAAAAATTGTACAATACATTTAGTAAGAAATCCTATTATGCTAAAAAATACAGTCGAAATACAGGAAACCAACAATCAAACAAACATCTGACAAAAACATTACATATACACACGAACAAGGCAAGAAGCCATCAGTGGATAGAGCAGGTCTAGAAATGTGTTAATGTTTCTTTAAATGGTTCTTAAATGTACAATATGTGTTTAGATTTCTGATGATTAAAGGAATGCGGTTCCATTCAGTAGCAGCTCGAACAGAAAAAGAAGTATGACCAAATACACTTTTTCTAAAGGGAATGACACAATCTCCCCTCGCTGCACCTCTGGTTCTGCTATGATCAGCTGTACGGATGTTAACAAACTGGTGGAGTGGAGAAGATGATAAACCATGAATAATTTTGGATAGAAGACATAGATTTGAGTATTTGACCATGTTTTCCCAGCTGAGTAATCTATGTTTTTGTAATATTGGACAATGATGAGAAATAATTAATTAATAATAATGTGTATTTAATAAGGTGTGTATTTACCTGCTGGGTTTTCTCCCTTGTCTTCTCTTACGAGAGCCAACAACACTGTGACATAAAAAGATAAATTAGAATAATTTCTGCACTAAGAAACTACATCTTTAAGTTTAATTTGCAGCTTCATTGACATTGAAATGAGACGGCGGCACCCAGTCAGTTTCGGGTGAATCATGACTCAAGAGTGGTATTGGCGATTGGCCCACTGGGAAAGGTTCAGGTGCTCCCGATGGCCAGTCTACTCCACAGCCAATCACAGACCCCCTCCTGGCTCGGGTCCTGGGGCTTCGGCCCGCCAACCCTACTGTTAATGCGGCCCTGGCTGTGCTGATATTGTGCATCATAAATTGTTCAAAATATTGGCTATAAATACAACAACTATTTGAAAATAAATCTTAAATAAAAATAAATTGGCAGTGAAATGCAAATCTGTGTAACGAAATGATCATATTAGTAACATAATTCATATTTCTGTGAAATCTACAATAAAATTGGATAATTTTTTTGGAAAATTTTCAACATTTATCATCATTTAAAGGGATGTTTCAGAGTAAAATCAACCTAGGGTCCTTTGCACCATGACGTCGAGCCAAACACCCCCCCAGAAGCTTTTTTTCTTGGTCATAAAACGAGGCATTGGAAAGTTTGATGAACCCACCGGTTCATCATCATTATCTGCATCACCTGTCTTGTGTTCATCTGTGTGTGTATTTAAGATCCTGGTTTTCACTCTTCACTTGTCGGTCAATGCTTATGTTAGGTTTGTTAATGTTGAATGTTAGGTTTTCATTGTTCTGAGCACACGCTCCCTTTTGTTTGTATTTGTTTAATATTGAGAATTAAAACCTTGGAATTCATAATCTTCGTGTTCGTCTCCTACTTCATCCACCCAGGAAGCCTGACAGATTGACCGACCAAACCAAACATGGAGCAAGGGAGTTTGTCTCTGGAAGAATATGTTGAAATATATCTTGACTACTTCCAAGATGTGAGTAAAGATCCACATATTCTGAAGATGACGTTTTGGAGTGGATTGAGTAATCCACTGGATCAGATGCTCTTGTGGGGCGACTTTCATCTCCCCTTCATGGAATTCATTGATCGCACACTGTGGGTGTGTGGCTCTTCTCTCACAGTGGGAGTTGTGGACGATCCACTCATCCAGCCTGACCCCCTTGTCCAGCCCGATCTCCCTTCTCCACCACTTCACATCAGGCCTGCCACCAGATCGCTTTATCACAGACTGCTATCCATCTTGGCAGATCTTCCGCTGATGTCAGTGCGATCTGCCAAGATGGCAGCTCCTCCAGAGTTTCGTCCCAACAGTACTACCGAGCCTGCACTTCCCGCCAGTCCAGCCGAGCCCGCACTTCACGTCCGAGCTGCCGAGACCAAGGCAGTATGCGTCGTGCCCGCCGCCCCTGAGACTGTGAGCGTTATGCCCGCTGCACCTGTGACTGACAGCATCGTGCCCGTCAAGCCAGAGACTTACCGCCCAGTATCTCCTGTTCCTGTCCTCAGCCAGAGTCCGGACGAGAAGGACTTAATTGACCTTTTTTCAGAGCTTCCTTCGCCGCTGGTCCCGTCCAGCTCAACGCCCTCTTCATCGCTGGTCCTGTCCAGTTCAGAGCCCTCCTCGCCGCTGGTTCCGCCCAGCTCAGAGCCCTCTTCGCCGCTGGTCCTGCCCAGCTCGGGGCCCTCTTCGCCGCTGGTCCTGCCCAGCTCGGGGCCCTCTTCGCCGCTGGTCCTGCCCAGCTCAAAGCCCTCTTCACCGCTGGTCCCGTCCAGCCCAGAGCCGCCTTCACCGCTGGTCCCGTCCAGCCCAGAGCCTTCACCGCTGGTCCCGTCCAGCCCAGAGCCTTCACCGCTGGTCCCGTCCAGCCCAGAGCCTTCACCGCTGGTCCCGTCCAGCTCAGAGCCTTCACCGCTGGTCCCGTCCAGCCCAGAGCCTTCACCGCTGGTCCCGTCCAGCCCAGAGCCTTCACCGCTGGTCCCGTCCAGCACAGAGGCTTCACCGCTGGCTCCGCCCAGCACAAAGCCCTCATCGCTGGGTCTGCCCAGCACAAAGCCCTCGTCGCTGGATCTGCCCAGCACCGAGCCCACTTCGCTGGATCTGCCCAGCACCGAGCCCTCTTCGCTGGATCTGCCCAGCACCGAGCCCTCTTCGCTGGATCTGCCCAGCACCGAGCCCTCTTCGCTGGATCTGCCCATCACCGAGCCCTCTTCGCTGGATCTGCCCAGCACCGAGCCCTCTTCGCTGGATCTGCCCAGCACCAAGCCCTCATCGCTGCCCAGCACCGAGCCCTCTCTGGTACCCGGGACTTTTCCCAAGTATTTTTTGGAGGGGGGCCATAGGGCTCCGTCCTGGCCACTCGAGGGGCCATGGCCACCTGAGGGGTCCTCACCACCATGGCCACCTGAAGGGTCTTCTCCGCCATGGCCACCTGAAGGTTCTTCTCCGCCATGGCCACCTGAAGGGTCTTCTCCGCCATGGCCACCTGAGGGGTCTTCTCCACCATGGCCACCTGAAGGGTCTTCTCCGCCATGGCCACCTGAAGGGTCTTCACCGCCGTGGCCACCTGAAGGGTCTTCTCCGCCGTGGCCACCTGAAGGGTCTTCTCCGCCATGGCCACCTGAAGGGTCTTCACCGCCGTGGCCACCCGAAGGGTCTTCTCCGCCATGGCCACCCGAAGGGTCCGCACCGCCGTGGCCGCCCGAAGGGTCCTCACCGCCGTGGCCGCCCGAAGGGTCCTCACCGCCGTGGCCGCCCGAGGGGTCCTCACCGCCGTGGCCGCCCGAGGGGTCGTCTCCGTCCTGGCCACGCCCACAGCCTGCTCCACCGTGACCACACCCACAGTCTGCTCCGCCCTGGAGGCTTCCTGCCTTGTCTCCCTTGCCTTGTCTTCCCCGTCAGCCTCCAGGGCGCCCACCCTCCCACCCCTTTGGTCTTTCTACGGCGCGAGGACGCGCCTACCGGGAGGGGGGAGTAATGTCACATTCACTGTCTGTCATCGTCCTGTCTGCACTACAGTTCCCAGAATCCTCCTTGTTTCCACACCTGAACTCACTCCCTTCATTACCCACCGGTTCATCATCATTATCTGCATCACCTGTCTTGTGTTCATCTGTGTGTGTATTTAAGTTCCTGGTTTTCACTCTTCACTTGTCGGTCAATGCTTATGTTAGGTTTGTTAATGTTGAATGTTAGGTTTTCATTGTTCTGAGCACACGCTCCCTTTTGTTTGTATTTGTTTAATATTGAGAATTAAAACCTTGGAATTCATAATCTTCGTGTTCGTCTCCTACTTCATCCACCCAGGAAGCCTGACACTAACCCGGACGTCGAGGTCACTTCTGTTATACGGGGAAAATAAAAGTCCTGGCAGAAAGCGATGCATAAGGATGTAGTGTAACAATAATAAAAAATGGGCGTCATTTTCTGCCAGGACTTTTACATGCTTTTCCCAAATAACGGAAGTGACCTCGACGTCCGGGTTAGCGGTAGCATAAGCCATCAGGCAAGTGTTATTTAAATAAACTCCTGATGAACTTACAAACTTTCCAATGCCTTGTTTTGAGTATAGAACCTATTTGTAGAAGTTTGGTGCCATTCTGGGCATTATTAGTAGGGTAATTTACAATATACAGCCTTGGATCTATTAGCGGCTGCACTAAGCCATTCAGCTGATGTCTCTAAATAAGCTCTAACTTTAATGTTCGACCAATGGAAAAAAGGCTTCTGGGGGGTGTTTGGCTCAAGGTCATGGTGTAAAGGACCCTAGGTTGATTTTACTCTGAACCATCCCTTTAATGTCAATTAACCAGACAAACAAAGCTTATTGAATCATTTGCCTCTTCTGTTGCAGGAAAACTGCAAACTGGTTGGTTTGATTTAAAATTCAACATGAATGTAGCAAATATCATCAGAATCAGAAACCCATTACACAGAATCAGACAATAAGATGATGCTGCATAAGCTCTTGTGTTTTTACCTGACAGTGTCAGCAGAGACCTCATGTCCATCAGCCGAGCCGAGCCACGCTGTCCGTCTGTCAGAAAGAGAAATATGGGGAAGTGGACTTCAACAATAACCAAATTCAAAACAGTCCAAAAACACAATTCCTTCAATTTAAGCTGAAGTTCTGTTCTGAGGGGTGGCAATCTGGCTTTGCCAAGAAGAAAGATGACATGAGCTATAATCGTCCATATCGAAATTCTTGTAAACAGTGTTAATTTCCTCTTTCCGCCTCCAAATGAATGCGCACACTCATTGGGCAGATAACTTGGATTTAGTAGAGACATATCTGTGCCGTTTGTATGACTGCACACCCGAGTTTCATAACAGCGCACTGGTTCTCCTCTTGATGTTGAATTAGCCACTTATTGACAATAACAGGTAACTCCACCAGCCGCAGCGATTTGGAACCATGTTTCATGGTTTTCTCTCTTCATTGTAAAATACAAATAGCAGAGGCATCATATGCCCATTCAAACCGAGGGGGAAAATGGATTTAAATGCAGCTTCCAAAAGACAACAATTATATTTTTTACATTTGATAATTAACCCTTTAAAGCGTACGATCACACCGGTGTGATTAGAAAGTTCAAAAACTAAATCTAGATCTAAATCTAAATGTTAAATCTAAATCTAAATGTTGAATCTAAATGTTTCGTGTGAAACTAAATATTTAACTAATATGCAAATTCAAAATGCCGGTAACCGGAAGTGCCAAAATAAAAGCTCGAGTGTGTGTTTATAGCATGATTTATAGTGTCAAATAATGAATAAAAACCATCTCATAATAATAACTATAATATAACGATAATAACTACCTAAAATAATTAACACGTTTGGAGAAACTGTAGAGTTGATGAGAGTGATGACAGAGTGATGACATGACATCAAAGAGGGCTTCTATACTCTTTGATGACATTCAGTCAAAGTGAGCTCCCTTGTGGCTGGCTATTATGGTTACAGGTCATAAGTCCCGCACTTTTCATAAAAGTCACACTAGCCTACTCTTCAAATACAGTTTCTCCAAACGTGTTTATTATTTTAGGTAGTTATTATCACGATAATCCATGTCCAGGAGTCCATTTCCTCGGATGAGATGGTTTTTATTTGTTATTTGACACAATAAACCATGCTATAAACACACACTGACCTCCTCGGGCTTTTATTTTGGCACTTCCGGTTACCGGCATTTTGATTTTGCATATTAGTTAAATATTTAGTTTCACCAGAGAATGTCTAATAGAAGAGAATTGGCACTCTCTGCTTACTTCCGGTTTCTAGACTGGCTGCAGTAACACGTCTCTGTCCATGCGGGGGCGCTCGCAGGCGAGTGCAGAATGAATGGAGGTCTATGGCGAAAAACCCTCAAAATCCACTTTTCTCAGGATATAATTTTTTGTCTAGTAATTTGAATGTTGTATTCGAAAGGAGATGCAAAGAAATTACACATTGCTGGGTGTTAGATTTTTTAGAGTCACTTATTTGGTTTAAAAAGTCTTTTAAAATGTCAATGACGTCATTAGCAGAATGCTAGCGTGTTATGGGCAAAAACAACTCAACCTGTAAGAAATCGAAAAGAAATAAGTACTCGTTCATTCAACTTTCGACCTATAACCCATGTTGAACTTGCAAAACCTACAATAAAATCTGAGATTTCTCAACGGCAATCGGGTGAAAGAGACACATTTAGCCGTCTAGCCCCATAGACTCCCATTCAGTCTGCACTCGCCCGCGATCACCCCCAGTGGAATTCTAATGGAACTGCAACCAAGATCGATACAATGGGGCTAATAGGAAGTGCCAAGGCTCTCCGTAGACGGGCTCTGGTTTCACCTGGTTTCACCCATAGACTGTAAAAAAATAGGTTTCACCAGAAACATTTAGATTCAACATTTGATTGATGACATAGCTTAATGCTCATTGGTTTAAACAACTGTGATGTAGGCTATTGTCCTGTTTTAAAATGTTTGATTTTAAAACTCTCTGATATCATGTTTTTAGGTGTATAAATTATGTGTGAATATTCCTAATCTGTCTGACAGTTCTATCTCTCTATGGGATATGTGACTGTTTTCATATTTCTAAAAACATATAAAAACATGTCTGTATTAAAGCAAAAATGATTGATAAACAAGTCCTTCGAATGGAATTAAACAACAAGCAGCCTACCTTTTGTAAGATACTTGAATAACACGAGGAGTCGTTCGTAACTTTGTGAACCTTTACTGAACTCAAGGCAGAACATACATCTAGCTCGGCCAGCCCCAGAAAACATTTTCATTCCTCCTCTCACTGCAGCTGCTATATCTCCAATAGCCCTCGGCTGAGCGCATCTCAAAGGAGCCTATTGTTTTGGAGCACACTATAGACCTTATTCAGAGCAGCGCTATTACATACATGACAGGTATGAAAGTGAGGCTGTGAGGGATGGACTTGCCGTGTTTCCAATGCCATCCGCTGTAAAAAACTATATGTGACCCTGGACCACAAAACCAGTCACATGGGTACATTTTTTAAAATTGAGATTTATGCATAATCTGAAATCTGAATGAATAGGTTTTCCATTGATGTATGGTTTGTTAGGATAGTACCATATTTGGCGGAGATACAACTATTGAAAATCTGGAATCTGAGGGAGCAAAAAAAATCTAAACATTGAGAAAATCTCCTTTAAAGTTGTCCATTTATGTTCGTGATTGTGCTGCATTCACTCACAAAAATAGATGTTTTATATATCTTAATCTTCATTTTTTATATATATCTTAATCTTAATGTTTTATATATCTTAATGGAACAAAATATCTTCATGGAACATGATCTTTACTTAATATCCAAATGATTTTTGGCATAAAAGAAAAATCAATAATTTTGACCATGCAATAAAATGTATTGTTGGCTATTGCCACAAATAAACCCGTGCGACTTATGACTGGTTTTGTGATCCAGGGTCACATATAAAGCTCCAGGATTACTTACACAGTAAAAAAACGTTGGGTTATTTGTTTGTTTTTTTATTTCCCCGGTGTTGAAATTAGGCTCAGAAAAATGTCAGGAAACATGATTCCTGGCTGCATGTCAATTTCCAATTTTCCACTGCTTATTTTATCAGGAGTTTTTGTCAACTGAAATTTCTTGAAAATATATATTTTTCCAGTGTTTGATTTGATTGATTGATTTTATTTTCACAACAAAAACATAAAAAACAGTGTTATACATTTCACAAAAAGAATGTGTTGGACAATTGCCGAAAAACCTCCATAGAAAACAAATTAACAAATTAAAAACATATTATAAAACAATTTAAAATTGGATTTAGCACAAACCCATATGGAAAATTCAAGCAACTTAGTAACAACAATTTTACTCTCTGTTTAAATTGTTCTTTAGAAACCTCAATAAATGATGTGGGAAGACTGTTCCATACCTTTGACCCTACTGTGTTTGAGTTGTACGAGAGTAGGGAGGCCTAATAAGACAACTAGGCTACTACGAGTCGGATACTGGTGAAATTCATTATTAAAAATAAAAATATTACAAAAGTGCTGGGGAAATAACCTTTTTATAGAGCTATAACGAATAAAGCAATTTGAAGCTGATTCACTTGGTAAACACTAAGAATACATGCCTGAGCAAACAGTGATTGGGAGGAGTGTCTACGATTTACACAAAATAGTATTCTTAAAGCTCGCTTCTGAAGTCGAAAAATAGATTCCAGTTTAGTTGGGTGGGTACTAGCCCAAGCAACATTACAGTAATTGAGGTTTCCAAGATAAAGAGTCATAGTATAACGGAAGGAAGGAAACGAGCAGATCTAACATTGTTAATGGATATATTATCAATTTGAATTTTCACTGAAGATTTAAATGTGTCAGACTTAATACCAAACAATATATAACTTGTTTTTTTTTTATGTTGAGTTTCACCAGAGAAAACAAACCACAACTTAATTTATACACAATTTAATCTGAACACTCAGAATTACAAAAGATACTATACAAGGAACATGAATAAACTGTATAATCACTGGCAAAAGCAAAATGACGAACCAGTGAGTGAAAACCAGCTCAATCCTGCAGTGACCTCTTGTGGTTGAAACAAACAAACAAACCTGAATTTGATGCTGGGAACCAGTTTGCCGTTTAGTGGAGATACACTGAACTACAGTTGCATTGCAATGAAAGTTTATTGCGGCATGCAGTTATACAGCTGTGGTCATTTTGATATACATCTTTAATTAAACAAACAGAAAATGCATTGTTTTTTAAGTTCTTACATTTAAAAAATACAAAACAACGTGCATGAATAAAAATATTTAACAAAAACACAATAACTATAATTAAGATCTAACAATGAAAGAATGAAATACTCCAAATAAACAAGAGTCCAAATACATTTACATGATGCTGAATGAGGCTGAGAATGACATTACTTGAAATATCATTGCTTATATAATCTATTGTTAAACCAGTGTAATTATAAAAAACCTCAGAAATAAGTACATTTGCTAATGATGCGTTAATGCTCTTCAGCCCCACATATAAACTATAATAGCATAAACTGTACAATCAATAACTATCACGCAGATATTCACAATAACTGATTCTGTGTAATTATGTGTGAGTGTAATTGCCTGGTCAATCTATAGCCTTGTGTGGGTTTGATGCTTATTAATGCGTGATGCTAATAGTATTTACATTTACAGCATTTAGATTTCTGTGGTTTCAATCCTTCAGTTTTATTGCACAAAACTAACTTTCTTTCTCCTGTTATAGTACATTTGTATCAACCTCTGAATCCTCATAACTGCAAGAAAATTTCTAAAACTGTGAATGTGGATCTGTAACTGTAATCTTACTTGTTTGCTGTGTTAACTGTATATGCTTATGTTCTAATTTATTTCTTTACTTAGCCTAGTATCAGACTCTTTCTTTAAAGGTGAAGTGCCTTATTTTTTTGCCACTAACATCTGGACCAAACTCACTGTAGATTGAGTCTGAAGCAAAGGGCAAGCAAAGGGAATTTGATGTAAGGTTTCTTTTCTGATCACAATGGAGTCAGATCTCTAAGTTTGCAGCGGATTGTCTGGGATCTTCTGAAACACGACACCGGTACACACTTTTGAGCTTTTGGAGGTGGAAGTTGAAAGTCACGTTCACTCTCCAGAGCATCTTCATGTATCCCCGCCAGGTGACACTTCTTTGTTTAAATTTTATTATTTCATAGTAGGCTATTATTGTAACCTTAATTATATTACATAGCCCACCCCTAAAATTCTCTCATGATTTTTTGCCTAGATATAACGAAGAAACACGCGCGAGAAGTAACGGTCCGATGTGACTTCACGGCACTTCTCGCGAGAATTTCTCAAGCGTAAACGTTGTGACAGTTGGCTGAAAGCTACGATTTTTAGTCAAAATATGAGTTTAAAAGTTTAAATATTCATATTTTTCTCTCACACACCTATAATTTAGCTTCAGAAGACACTGATTCATCACCAGCTGCTATTGTTTGGATTACTGTCGCGTTCATTTTGTCTGGTTTTGGACCAGTAACGTAGCTATTATGTAGCCAAACGTAACTCATGATGGATTGTTTTTCTAAAAAATATTCATGTTAATCTGAAGAAAGCAAGTCATACAACTGAGACAGTATGATGGTGAGTAAATTATGTGACAAATTTAAATTTGGGGGTCGAGTAGGCCTATCCCTGTATTCAATTAACTATAAAGGTAAAAAAAGGTATTTGTGACCTTTGTGAACTTTTTTTCTCAGAATTGCGTGATATAAACTCACAATTCTGTCTTTTCTCTCTCACAAATTCTAGTTTAAATTTCGCAATTCTTACTTCATAACACTGTGAGTTATAAAGTAAAAATTTTGACATATAAACTCACAATTCTGAGAAAAAAAAAGTCAGAATTGTGAGATAAAAAAAATTGCCATCATTTGACTTTTAGTTAGCATTAACGTGATGCTCTTTCTTACAGGTTCTTCATTCTTTCCCTTTGCTCGTCTGTTTCTTATCCTGTTGTCCGGCCTTCAGTTCTTCATATGGATTATCTTCTACTGCCACAGCCTCATAATCTTTGTCTTTCTGAGGAAGCTGCTCATACCCGCCCTCAGATTCTCCTGCCGGTGTTTTTGAGTCGGCTGAACTCAGTGTTTGGTACACCTCAACTTTCACACTCTTAAGAGCCTCGTACCCACCTTCACCCTGACCTTGACCTTTACCCTGACCTTTACCTTCACCCTGACCTTGACCTTCTGCAGCTCCTAGTGTGTGGTACACCTCGGCTTTCACGTTTTTAAGAGCCTCATACCCACCTTCACCCTGACCTTGACCCTGACCTTGACCTTCACCCTGAACTTGACCCTGACCTTTACCTTGACCCTGACCTTGACCTTCTGCAGCTCCTAGTGTGTGGTACACCGCCTCCTCCTGCCTCTTTTTTAGGGCTTCATAACCCCCCTCGGCCTCGGCCTTGTCCTTGTCCTTATCCGTATGCTCGCCTAGTGTGTGGTAAACCGCCTGATCGGTGAGTTGGATTTGCTCATAGTCTCCACCTGCCGTCTTATCTTTAGCCTGTGCAGTCCCCTGAACACTGCTTTCACCGCGTCTTCTGCGCTTCAGCGCGATCAGCACCACGATCAACACCCCAAGAATCATCAGAATCGCAGCCACAACGATAGGCAGCACATTTACAGGCTCTGGTTGTGCCACGAGAAAGAGAGAAGAAAAAAATAAATAAAAAATGAGAAGTGCACTATAGTGAAGTGAAAGTGTTTCATGTCTAGCATTCATACATCAGTACAGTCAACATTAAAATGCACGGGAAACGAAAGTGTCAATAGAGCTGTGCGTGCCTCTGTTCTGGTGTGAAACTTGTAGGTGTCTGATTACCACAGAAAATAATTTCTCATTAAAATAAACCATAAAACATCATTAACTTGAAATAAATGTTAACGGAATTAAAACTAATTAAAAAATTAGGCTAGATTTATTATTTTATTTTAATAAGTTGCAAAGCAACATTTCTAGCTAATTTAATAAAAACTAATAAAAATTACAAAAACACTACAAAATTAACCTAAAAACTCATTTAAAATATTAATAAAAAAACTACAACAGAATTTTAATTACACTAAACACTGGCTAATGAACAAGGAGTGTGTGCCTAAGGAGTGTGTTTGTGTGTGTGTGTGTGTGTGTGTGTGTGTGTGTGTGTGTGTTTAGGTACCTGTGTAGCTGTAAACGTTGCTGAAACGGGAGAAACCTTTCCCACACACCCTCCGGCAGCTGTACAGTCCTCCTTCCTTCACGGTAATAACGTGTGTATTTTCAGTCAGTCTTTGGCGTGGCTGATTAGGGCGTGTGTGATACCAGTAACTGGACGTGCAGACGGCAGGACAGTCTCTGCAGGAACACTCCAGACTGTTAGGAGACATTGAGTCCACTGTAGCAGCAGGAGGCCCACCTGAACCACACACAGATATGACTTACAAAAGAATTGATTCAGTGGTTGTTTCTGTAACTCAGCTTGTAGGATAGTGACTTAACGTTAGCTAAGGTCATGGGTTAAACTCCCAGTGAATGCGTATCCTGATAAGGATAAAAGTATCTGACAAATGTAAAATGAAACCGCTCTGACAGATTCAGTGAGTAATTTGTTAGACTAATTCGAACCGATAACGTGTGAGTCGTTCTGACTGATTCACTAAAAGAGTTGACTCATAAGAGTCATTTGTTCATGAATCAGACTATGCTGGGTGAAGTGGTGTTCTTGCTTTTACTTGCAGCCATGAAAACAACAAAAGAGAAAGATGGGTTGCTTTATTAGTTTTATTTACTTCATCTTACTTGCAAACAGTGAGTTATTATCATTATACATAAATAATGTGTATACTTGTTTATAAATCTTGTGCTTAAATATACATTAACATGTGTCATGTTTTATTTGTGTTATTATATAGTACCACATGGTACTCTTACATAAATGCCATGGTACCATGTCCAAAAAATACTTTGTAGTTCTAGTACTATCTAGTAGTGGTTGTGTATAAATGAAGGGGAGAGGTGAGGCAGTTATTGTAATGTTTACCTATAACTTTTAACTCCTGGGCATCAGAATCTCCTTCCTGCCGGGCAGCGTCTGCACTGATGTGGCTGTACCTGTAGGTGGCGTGACATCTGTACTGTCCGGCATCGGCTTGTTTGGCGTTGGTGATGATGTATGTGTCTTCTGTTGTGTCTGCGATTGAGTCATTATCCTTATAGAATGTAGCCTTTTCTGCTTTCCCACCCCAGACTGCACACCTGAGAGCCACGCTCTCCCCCAACCGTGCAGGAGCGGCTGGAGGGTCCAACATCACCTTGAGCTCTGAGACACACAGACACACAGCGACACAGGTCAGACATCCATCATCTACTGCTACAAGAACCTGATGCTTCATTTAAAGATCACATCTGTCTTTGTTAGTCAATAGTTGCCATACAGTAGGAGGATAGATGAATAAACCCTGATCTTGGAGAAGTGTTAGACTTTATACTGAGATCTGACTTTTATAGACTTTTTTGACTGATATTTTGACAAGTCTGAGCACAGTTTGAGCTATTGTTGAGATTCGCTCTGCAACTACAGAGGTGACAGATGTGAGGTGTCTTTTCCTCAACATCTGAGAATCAGTTTCCATTTGCTTTCCAGTTTAGTCACATGGCTCTTCATGGAAGCCATTGAGATTTAGAGGATATCTTCTGTATTTTTTTCTAACACACACACACACACACACACACACACACACACACACCTCTAAAAAGACATGAGCAATTTTGACTATTACATTCATATTTAATTATTGTGAAAATAAGATTGTTTCACCTTGACTAACACGCTTAAAATTCAGTAGACTCTAACATCAATTGCTTAACATGTTTCAGAGCCAATAAGACGGATGGGAACTAGTTAACATCCTGTGGTCAAATTTTTTTTCTAGGAACGACAGATGTCTGCACTGAAAAGTGATCTGAAAACGCAACAGAAGACAGAAGATAATGTGTAATATTAATGCAGACCCTTCTTTTGTAAATGTGTTTCACAGAATTAGTAATGTTATGATAATCGTATAATAATATATAACTGTTTTAGATGTTTTTTCATCTGTGGAGCACAATAGAAGATTTTGAAAGATGTCTCAGGGTTTGTTTGTTCATACGATTATAGTCAGCGGAGTCTGGAGTTGTTTTGGACCCCATTGACTTTTATTGCGTGGACATTGGACACACAAAGTCAAAACATCCTTCAAAATATCTTCTTTTGTTTTCCACAGAACAAATAAAGTCATACAGGTTTGGAACTATATAAAAGCGAGTAAATGATAACAGAATTTGTATTTTTGTATTTCCCTTTAACTACACAGGGGATCTGAAATACAACAGGGAAATGAGGAAGGAGTCACCTGTCATTTTCAGCGTCACGGCATTGCTTCGTTGTGTACCGTTCTTGCACCAGAAAGTGGCTCTTTTTGCTTCTTTCAATTCTGCATATATAACAGCCGTGTTGTCCGTCCTAACATCGGGGTTTAGCCTGAAGCCGCTCTCTCCCCGCAACGCAAAACACTTCCAGCCATGCGCATCATCATCCACATACAGCACCAGGTTTCTTCCTCCACCTTTGGACATCACAGCGCCACCTATAGATGGAGAGAGCTGAGCGTGAGGCTCCAGCTCTGGGAGAGAGAGAGATGATGAGGAACAGCAGGAGGAACAGATGATCATGAGGGAACGTTTAGAGTTATTTAGGATGGTGTTCATACCTTCGACAGTGAGTGTGTACGGGTCGCTCTTCGATCCGCCCCGCTCACATTCGTATATCCCATTGTCTTTTGATGTCACTGTTGTAAGAAGCATTGAAGAACCCTGATGTGAGTGTGGAACTTCATTAATGAACCATTTTATCTGTTGTTCACCCCCTCCTTTACAGATCAGAGTGACGTCATCTCCAGCAAACACATCTGGGAACCTCGGCAGGAGAGACACTGAGAGAAAGAATACAGACACATAAGAGACACGTCTTCTGTAACGCCAGGTTGTCTGACTACTATTGTAAAACATTATTGATTGATTTATTGATTGACAATAATTGTAAACCATGGTGATTTAGTTCTGTCTACTCAACAAATATAATAATTGGAGTAATTGGAAAATTTTGAAAAGGACCGTAGAAGGTGCATTTATTATTTTATGCATTTACACATTTATTCATAATTTTTTTATTAATGCATTTAAATATGCATAAATAAATAATGTATGTGCTTATTTATGCATTTATTTATTTATAAAGTCATATCTTTTCATTTTTGCCAACTATCAGATTCTTTAGAATAATTTTTTGCTTTATTTATTTTGATTTTCACCATTTTCACCCTCTCTTTGACTTTAAATAAATTACATTTTTTTGCTGTTTTTTAATTCAAGGTCTTTCAGGTATTCTGTCGAGTTCAGTGTAGTTTTTGACTGTCTAATTGATGTGAAATGTGCCACAAGTGATGAGGATCTTGTTAGAAATAAACTTTAGCTGCTGGTTTCTAACATTGTGATCTTAGAAAATGACCTTATGCTTTTTGATCATGTAGGAGTCAGGCTGTTCAGTCTTCAGCGGACACACCCTGTGGCGTTTACTCGAACCTTCTCGAGGAACCACGAATTACTTTGGACAAGGTTGGAGGTTCATTATAAATGACCCTCAGTGAGGTACTTACTGACACTAGAAACATCAATATGCTGGTTGGGTGAAATGATGAGGTTTCCTGCACCAAAGTTCTGCAGATCTGCTTTGTTTTTTTCTTAATTCTGTGCTTTATAATAGATTTGATAGTATCTCTTTTTTTTAGCTCCTCTTGATCTTATGCACAATGAAAATGTGTGTATTTACCTGCTGGTTTTTCTCCCTTGTCTTCTCTTATGAGAGCCAACAACACTGTGACATAAAAAGATAAATCAGATTATTTCTGCACTAAGAAACTACATCTTTAAGTTTAATTTGCAGCTTCATTGACATTGAAATGAGACGGCGGCACCCAGTCAGTTTCGGGTGAATCATGACTCAAGAGTCACTGGCCAGTTTCATTTTCAAAAAAGTAGTTTTCATTTTCAAAAAAGTAATTCTTGCATATCTTTCTAAATATCTTTGTAAAATTTTTTGGCAGTGTAATTGGAAATCTGTGTTACAGAATTATCATAGTGCAAACATCACCAAAAATGATATTACATAATTAATTCAGTCAAGTTTGCATTGAAATTTGATCATTTTTGGTAATTGATAATTTGACAAAAAATTGTTTTCAACATTTATCTTCATTTAATGCCAATATATTAACCAGACAAACAAAGCTCATTAAATAATTTGCCCCTTATCTGCTGCGTGAAAACTGCAAACTGTCTGGTTTGAAGTCAAAACATCCCGTTACACAGAATCAGACAATAAGCTGCATAAACTCTTTAAAGGTTTTTACCTGACAGTGTCAGTAGAGACCTCATGTCCATCCGCCGAGCCACGCTGTCCGTGAGGAAAGAGAAATATGACTGTCTGATGGGCAGAAAGATGAGCCTTTTGCAGAAATTTGGGGAAGTGTGAGAAAAAGTGGTTTATCAGCTTTGTTGCATTAAAGCTTAGCTAAGTATGCATGTGTGTGCATGTTTACAGTGTTTTTGTTAAATCTGACAGTTTTTTTTCTCGCATGGCAATTAGAGCGGCCCACACCCTCTAGTCACACTTTTTTTAACAGCTCATTTTAGCTGTGTGTTTGTATTCAAGCATGCAGTGTTGCTCTCAATGTGCATTATGTTCATTATTAGGCATTGCTATTTACAGAACGTGCAAAGTCATGATTGTTTAGATGGTCAGTGAACAAGAACAACTGGGTGGCTCAAACTCAATAAGCATGAAAGAAAGATGCATGACTCATATTTTATTTATCAATTTATGGTATTATACACATAAATATATATTTTTTCTAATTAAGATAAATACACTGTCTAATTAGTCTATAGACTATAATACAACTATTAACTTAAAAGTGTGCATTCATTTTTAGTGCATTCAAATTTAGTCAACAATTCTGTTTCTGCCCACAGAGAATATTTATGAAATTGTAGAATAGTGTTTATATCAATGTCAAAAATTCAAGTTAAAAAGAATATGAATCTATAACTTAGGTGCTTTCTTGTCTTATTTAGCTTTTTTTTTTTTTTGCATTCAGATGTTCATTTTAAAAGCAATAAGCAATAGTAAGGTTTATTAACTGGTTCATTGCTTACTTCATAACTTCTAATGCATATTAAAATATTTTCCATTCATGCATGTACAGTTCAAAGTAATTTTGTGAGAGAAGTGATGCAAGAAGCCAGCACAAATATCTGTCCTGACCTGCTGATTCATTTTTAGTTTATGAAATGCTAAAATATTTGACCTGCTTGCTAGTTAACCTGAAACGACCCGGGTTATTTTAGTCTTGATCTCTGCACAGAACATCATCGCGTGTTTGCAGATCCTGTGTTAACTCTTGAGGTCTGTGTATTTTCAGTATTGGCAAAACAGTGCTACTTTCCTTTGAACATTTTCGTGTGTACTGGATTAACAACATTAACCACCCTCTGATGTTTAGTGAGCGCTGTTTTTTTTAGTGTAAAGTGCAGAGGCTCTGCAATTTTTTTGTATTTACTCAAAGTTAAGTAGTGGATAAAAGCAGATAAATGTTGTAAAATTAATGTTCAGTGAGTTATTCAGATGCATCTGGATACGATGCAATATGTGGTATTGATTTTGATTTCAATATGATTCAAATTTGTAATTCATATATGTCAGGAGGTCCCACAGGGCAGTAGTGATGTGACAACAGATCTCAAAGCCAGTGAGCAAGTTTGAGAAAAAGCTCCACACTTCACACTCAGCAATGTGACAAATGCATTTGAAACGAAAATAGATGGAATTGTATTGCAAAAGTCACATGCACTACTTTAGTGGCAGGAAATTCATTTATTATTTCATTTCTTCTTCCACTTCAGTGTCACAATGCGTCTTTCTACTTCTGAGACTCAAGCTTTCATAGTCATTTCTATTCTGTTCTATTCTTTATTTCATTTTCTCAAAATGTGTTTCTAAGTCTTTGTTCTATTTGTGCAAGAGGAACTTGCTTTACTGTGTGTGTGTGTGTGTGTGTGTGTGTGTGTGTGTGTGTGTGCGTGCAAGCTTGCGCATTTACCTTCCTGTGTATTTCCCAGAATGCCCAATGATGTTATTTATGAACAGAATCATACCAATTGGTCAGCACTTTTTTACTTCTTTTTTTATTTGAGATGAAATAGATTTTGCAGTCAACAAGTGTATATTAAATATGTTGGTTGAATTTGGTACAGTTCACGATGCACACGCAACAGTGTTTTTTAGGCACACATAGTAACATTTACACATGTAGGGAAAGCTGATGTTCAGAAATGAACTGATGATGCTTTTGGTAAAATAAGGGACAAAATGTGCTGAAATCTAGGAGTCATTTCGGCCACAAATAAATTTATAGCAGCACTTCCTATGAAACCAGCATAATCATGCATTATAATGTTTATTTGACAGTGCCCTATTATACACTATTGTTTTCATACATAATTGTAACCTTTATAATCTATTAATCTTATTTACATTGATGCATCTAGTAGATACTTTTATCCAAAGTGACTTGCAAAGCAATTTGTCACATATCTATTATTATCTATTCACATAACACACAACACATTTGAATATAACAAGTATTAAGGCACTGAAAAAAAAAATAGCTTTTGCTCTTGATGTAACTTCATTTTAATAAAGAACTGAGCTGGTTAAATAATTCAATATGAATACTTTTATAATGCATTATATACAGTATGGATGCTTCAGAGATGGTGTTGCTAAATTGATTATCAGTATGAACTTTTGAGTGGGACAGAATATCATATTTATGCCAGATGGTGAAATCTAGTGGCAGTGAACTCTGTGATCTGTGCCCTTTAATAGTTGTGTTGGAAAAGAGAGATTTCGATGCCTGTGGTAAAGTAACAGTGACTTGATGCACATCCTGGTTTTGCAGAGTAAGCCGTGTTTCTGGAACAACAATCCTGTCGAAAGAAAGGAAAGCTCTAACCATGACCTCTTAAACTAGAGGGCCTAACCTAATAATGTTGGTTGTCGTACAGGAAATGTTGTTCCAGAACCAATAAGGATGTTGACCCAGGCAACATCACTTTTATTTTATTTTAATATATTTTATTTATAAAGATAATATAGCTTTTAATGACTATTTTCCATGATCTCTTTGACTCTTAGAATTGAACGAGCTGTTTGTTGTTGTTGTTGTTTTTTGTGTTGCTAGTATATTTTAAAGTTGGCTGTGGGTTTGCTGTCAGTTAAGTGTAGTTTTTATTTGTTCATTTTTACATTATTTTATTTTATTTAGACAGCACTGAAAGTCAGTTGAGACATGTCTCATTCCAAAACTGAAAGCATTTTTTTTTTATGTTGCTCAGCAAGCAATAGCCGTCATTTCATCGACTTGGTTAACTACAGGTATAGACCCGATATAGTCCGGCTATGAGTAACTCACTTCTAGACAAAATAACCTTGAATTTGGTTACATGTCAAAAATAACTTGCGATATGTACAATATTCCATCTTGTAAGCAAAGTAAACAGTGATTAAGGTGTTTGGTTTAATTTCTTCACTCATTTCTTTTCTTTGTTATCTAATTGGTGACAAAGTCTATTCTTGGGCTCTGGTTTAGACGTCTATTACATTTTCATTGACAGCCCAGATATTGCCTTGTATTAGCCTAGACCAGGGGTTCCCAAACTTTTTAGCCCGCGACCCCCATGATAAATGCGCTGTTGATAAATATTACTATCATTGGGGTGAAATACATTTTTTTTTTTTTTTTTCAGTTTTACCTGACTCGTACGGAAGGGAAGGCAGAACGTACTCGGTTACGTAACCTCGGTTCCCTGAGAGATAAGGGAACGAGTATTGCATTGCAAACGCTAAGGAAAAACACCTTTTCACGAGAAAAGAACGGCCATGGTGTGTAAAGCAGAAGCAGTCTGGCCAGCGGCGGAGTATGCACGATTCGCGAGTGCTGAAGACATTCTGCACGTCTTACGCCCGTTTCACACATACTCCGTTTGCAGTGCGTATGCGGTGCGTATTTTTTTCCGTACCCATGTTAACAGGTTAGAGCTTTCACACTGCACACGGATGCAGTCCGGCGATCCGTTCCAGTTGCGGTGCGTATACAGCAGTGCAGCGATCGTTTCCGCACCGAGTCTATTTTTGCTGTGCTGCACGCGCTGAATTAAAGTGACAGCATGTTTCGTGGTCAAAATGAACACAGATTGACCTAAAAATGTAGCAATTTCACCATAAATGCGATTAATTAAATAAAATGTAGTAATCTCAACATAAATGTATTTAAATACTTTTTTTTTTTTTCACTTTAAGACCGGGGTAAAGCAAGGAAAGCTACAATTTACCTCAACAAGGTGACATAATGAACAACACTTGTCTCATTCGTGGAGGTGGAAAAACAAGTTCTTTGTGATATGCAAGATTTATTGTATTCAAATTTAAATGAAAAAGAAAAGGCATGAGAGTCGGCTGTTTTTGTCAATTTTAGGTTTTAATTTAAAATGTTTGCGATTTAATATAAAGTACATGGTTAAATATTTGCCCACTTGCTTGAGCAACTTAATATAAGTAAAAGTAATCCATTGAATAATAGGCTGACGTTGTTTAAATTGTGTTTAAACGTGCGTCTGTTAAAGAGTGTATATGCGTACAAAGACAATCGGAATGCTGAGACGTTAAGACCGGGGTAAATCAAGGGAAAATACCATTTACTTCAATAAGACAACATAATGAACAACACTCGTCTCATTCGTGGAGGTGGAAAAACAAGTTATTAGTGACATGCAAGATTTATTGTATAAAGATTTAAATTATGCAAAAGAAAGGCAAGGGTATGAGTCTGCTGTTTTTGTCAATTTTAAGTTTTAATTTAAAATGTAGGCTATGCGATTTTAATAGTATAGCCTACATGGTAAAACATTTTTACCACTTGCTTGAGCAACTTATTATATAATTATATAGAAGTAATGCTTTTAATAATATGTTGTTTAAATTGTGTTTAAACGTGAATACGTCTATTAAACAGTGTATATGTGTACAAAGAGAATCGCAATGCTGACAAAAAAAACTTTTTTTAAATAAAAGTTGCTGATAACTTCTGGATTTGAAATAGGCTACAAATAGTGAGTATGTATTCGTGGTATAACAGCAGCGAATCAGTTACGCACTGCAAACGCAGCATATGTGAAAGCACTATTGCGCCTGCTGCTCCTGCACTGCATACGCACTGCAACACGCACCGCAAATGCACTGCACACGGAGTATGTGTGAAACGGGCGTTAGATGGGTGCGCAGCCTTTGCTCTCCAACTGCCAGCAGGACACAAATGGGCGGCGACCGCTTCTTCCAGTGGCGGGAGCTTTTTCCTCAGCACCGTCAACAGATAGAGCGTTAACTGTACGCACACACCGCCGCCGACTTGAGCTGCAAAGAAGCTCTGGCCGTCCTGTCAAGGACGCTTGTCAAAAAGTACGGGGAAGATTGACGCTTTGCCGCTCTAAATAATGAGTGCGCGCGCGCGGCAGGGGCTCTCTCGCGCTGTCTCTCTGCTCGTCAGAGGCAGAAGAGCGCGTGCGCGCTGAAAATTTCATATTTTTGGTATGAACATTCACCCGCCAGTGTGGCGTATATCCTTTTGAGATTTACTCGCCAAACAGAAAATCTACCCGGTGTGATCGTACGTGCGAAAGGGTTAAATTAATTGCAACAAAAATATATGGGGCCTATATATTTTTTCCACTTTTTTTTTTTTTTTATGACCCCCACTTTGGGAACCACTGGCCTAGACGGCTGTGTTTGGATGACTATTAGACGTCTTTTAAACGGGGTTTACAGATTATCAGCCTTGTAATAAAAAATTCTTGAATGACTAATATCTAATGATTGAGTAATATAGTACATTACGGTCTGAGGGTCAGTGATGTGGCCTAAGACATGTTGGGGATTTTGAGGTTATTTGCATTAGTCTCTCGGAGGAACAGAGAACAAGTCTTCTCTGAAAGTTATCATATGCTTAATCATTCCAGTAGTTTGATTTTAATGCTAAAACAGTCCAACCCTCTTTAAAATGCTTAGAATAGAAATAGAAGTAGGGATTTTGTTTTTACTGACCAGTAGGCTTAATTACTGGTATTTACTATATATTGTATCACTATTACTATTGCCACAAATCATGTGTCTTCTTGAGGCGTTAGTTATGATGTTATGCCCGTTGGACATTAAAATAGGTGCATTAAAATCCCACAGATTTACATTGAATCAAGCATCACACATAGTTTTGTAATCACATGTTCTTTAGAAATGAAAAAATAAAGTTTATTAATTGGTCGACCAGATAAGTGAAATGCAGCTTTGAGAATTACTTGAATAAATCATGTATCCTTATGGATAATGTGATTAATTTATACTCAAGATGTTGCTGTTTTGGTTGCATAGCATGCTAATCAAGCAAAACATTGACTGCAAAGTAGACCAGCATATAAATGGTTTCAGCTCTTCTGCCTTTGTCTTGTAAATCAGATTCATGTCATTAGTTTAAAAACCATCTCTGTGAAGATGTCAATGCATAAACTAGTAACTGAAGTGTTTATCGGCTTCGTCGTGGTTCTAATTTAAGGACGCTAAGCTTTGATGTTATAGTGAGAGGACGGGGTGGGACCTGGGTCTACTTTGAAAGGTCAGAAAACAGGACAGTGGTGGGGAGCAACACACAGCCTAACACTGGCTACAGACAGGCCACGATCAGTCCGTTTTGAAGGGGTTGACTGAAGAAAAACATGTATTAGTAATTAGGTAGCAGGACTGTTAGCGTGTGTGACTCCCAACACTGTGTCAGACCTACTTACAGACGCCTGAAAATAGAAATGTACTGAGAAAACCACACTGAAGGACTCCGTAAACCTGAGAACTCGCTAGTAATCACTAGAACACCACTACCTCAATTCACCAAAACTGTACACGTCCAATGAGAGAGAGAGAGAGAGAGAGAGAGAGAGAGAGAGACAGACAGATCGACAGACAGACAGACAGATAGATAGATAGATAGACAGATAGATAGATAGATAGATAGATAGACAGATAGATAGATAGATAGATAGATAGATAGATAGATAGATAGATAGATAGATAGATACAGTATATATATATATATATAGAGAGAGAGATAGATACATAGATAGATTGATACAGTATATATATATATATATATAGAGAGAGAGAGAGATAGATACAGTATGTATATATATATATATACATATATATACTGTATATAGAGAGATAGAGATAAGAAAGAGATAGATAGATAGATAGATAGATAGATAGATAGATAGATAGATAGATAGATAGATAGATAGATAGATAGATCGATAGATAGATAGATAGATAGATAGATAGATAGATAGATAGATAGATAGATAGATAGATAGATAGATAGATAGATAGATAGATAGATAGATCGATAGATCGATAGATAGATACATAGATACATAGATACATATATGCTGGATTAAAGATGTAGACATATTTTTACGTATTCTATTGATTGATGATCAAATTTGTACATGAAAACAGTTGAGTGGGAAGCAGCGTTTTGGAAAGATGTTTACAATTTCAGAAGTTTTGCATGTGCACAACTGACACTAGTGCAACAGTTCTGGAAGTAAAAACTCAAGTCATTATCTCCATAAGAAAATTGATTTTGTATTGTTCAAAATCAATTTCCTTATGGAGATAATGAATGAAACTTTCTGTATAAACCTTTAAATACAGACCTACTGTGAGCTACGATTAATCGATGATATTTGCTTCTGCTGAAGCCATCATCCTGCATTATTTCAGCCTATTTTTTAAAATAATTGTGTTTAACAGTGGAATTCCTGGTAAAAAAAAAAAAAAAAACTACATTACCCATGATGCTGGATGGAAAATTACACCAATCATAGAGTTGAAAAAAGCAACACACTCCAAAATAGCTCTGTAGCTCCACCCACTCTCATGAATGACGTAATCAAGTTGATCTCCCTACACTTTCAAAATACTGAAATGTTTATACAGTATGTTGCAACACACACACACACACACACACACACACACACACACACACACACACACACACACACACACACACACACACACACACACACACACACACACACACACACATATATATATGCATATTATAAACTTAAAATATTTTGTTTAATTTGATTATGCTGTTCACAATGCTTCATGGGATTGTAGTTCTTTCCCTCAATAAAGCTGTCAAGTACAGTCTTGTACCATTTGTCTTTTTGTCCAATTTTCAAATACTTTTTTTGATTCAAATCAAAGTTTGTAAGGCAAGGCAAGTTTATTTATATAGCACATTTCATAGACAATGGCAATTCAAAGTGCTTTACACAGAAGAAATTAAAATAATAAAAAGAAATAAGAATAATTAAAACAGTTTAGAAAAATAAAATAAAATACAGTACAGTACAAACAGTCGGACGAACAGTGGCACAGTGCTCATTCATTAAATGTACAGCTAAGCTTCTTCAGAAGTCATTAGTGTTGCAGTGTTTTTTGTTGTGATTATTCTTGTTGCTGATTGGCTTGGTTTGTGGCTTATAACGCTTTAACAAAGACTATTTTAAAATCCCTATGGGAAAAATTAATGAAAAAAATACTTCCGGAACCAGTGCCGCTGAAAAAAGGGGGGCACTGGTGCACTCTATAGTGGGTGGTTGCCAGGGTGTTGCTATGTGGTTGACAAGTGATTGTTAACTGTCTCGTATGAAAACTCTGTGGTCTTATGGCAGGGGTCGGGAACCTTTTTTGACCAAAGAGCTATTTTTTCATTTTTGGTTAATGCATTTTTCCAAAAGAGCCACAGTAAAAATAATAATAATAATAATATTATTATTAAAGACATGCTTTTTTTCAATAAAATTTAAACATTTACATTTATTCATTTAGCTGACGCTTTTATCCAAAGCGACTTACAATTGCTATATATGTCAGAGGTTGCACTCCTCTGGAGCAACTAGGGGTTAAGTGTCTTGCTCAGGGACACATTGGTGTCTCACAGTGGATTCGAACCCAGGTCTCTCACACCAAAGGCATGTGTCTTATCCATTGCGCCACACCACCCCAAGTAGTAAACAGTAGTAATTATTAGGTAATAGACATAGACAACTAAAAATAAACAAATATTCAGCAAACAATAAATAAGTTGCAATATGGAATTAATTGTGCAGGGCTTTAACTGTGAGGTTGAGTTACCAACTGAGAAGCATACATCCTCTTCGTGTGCGTGTGTGTGTGAGAGAGAGAATGCACACAGTACTTACATCTACTGTGTTTACTGTGAATACTCGACCTGGCATTTTGATATATTTCTGTGTTTATTTGGCCGTTTAGGCATGCAAGTGCAACCGAAGACAAAGGCTACTCTGCTTGTCCATGTTGCGCTCGGAGGAGCGCGCACAGCATCCTCTCAGTAGAATTCAGTTCTCTTTCAAGACTTATCACGCTTTTAATATTTATTTTCAATATAAAACATTTTACATTTTGCATTTATCTGACGCTTTTATCCAAAGCAACTTACAATTGCTATACATGTCAGAGGTCGCACACCTCTGGAGCAACTAGGGGTTAAGTGTCTTGCTCAGGGACACATTGGTGTCTCACAGTGGATTTGAACCCGGGTCTCTCACACCAAAGGCATGTGTCTTATCCACTGCGCCTTTTTTAAGGTCCAGCAGGTGAAAACAGTGTGTCTTATCAGTGCAACCAGTATAGTCAGGTTCCTAAACGAATAGTGAATTAAAAACACACTGTGCAACCGGTTATGCCAAAATGATTCCTGAATAAATGCGTCTTCTGAAACAGCACAAAGTAGTGTTAGCTAATCTAAAACTAAACTATAACTTTTGGTTATTTCAATAAATCTGAAATGAGAAACTTGAGCTTAAAAAATTTGCCTTGGTGATCATCACATCTCTGAGAACTAGTACTAGTGAAGCTCAACTAAACGTAAATGCCACTAATAAGAAAGAATTGCCAAACAGGCCTGATTTAGAATTGGAGAAAGTGAGAAGCAGGTGATTTATTATTGGAACTGTCTGGTTTCTTCATTTATTTGTCTATCTGATGAAAGCCAGTGGTTCTGTCTAACAGCTTTGTGTTTTAGGTGTTTTTTGAGTGCGAGACCTTATGGGTGAGAGACGGCGATTGATCTCAGCGTGATGAGGACAGGTGAGGATTTCTGCAGCCGTTCTCTACTTCACCGCATGAACACACGCAGTCAGGCTAATTTATCCTTTCATTTTTCAGTCCATGACCCACTTATGTTCAAGAGTGTGTGTGCGTGTCACAGTATGTTATTAGCTCAGAAAAAAGACTGCATACATGCATACATGTCTTGCATTATACATTTGAAACCACGTTTTCCTGCGTGGGTTTCAGTGGTTTCCGAGTGTAACAGATGACTTCTTCCCACAAAGCCACAGAAGATCCGGATGAAACCCAAGCCTCAGATGCGAGCCAGTTTGATCTAGCATCCGAGAGGCCGTGTGTGTGTATGTGTGTGGAGAGCGAGGCTGGAGGGAGGAGTGTTTGAGTGCATGACAGCGGGATGAGAGAGATCTCAGAAGAGAGATTGTTCCAGTGCTGGAGGTGATCCTGCGTGGACGCAACGCCTGGATGTGCGTTTATTGGCGTTTTTATGACTGTTTGCTCTGGTTGTGTCTCTCTGGACCCTTCTCTGACCACATCTCTGGAGCAAAGCGGCTCTTTTGTGCTGGAATGAGGAAGCTCAGGCTGGACATTGAGGTATGATTTCCCACTTGGATAGTGCATCCGTTATGATGCTTAGAGAGAGCAGATATAATAGTGTTTACAGGAAAAACTAATGCATGCATGATGCATGTGACTCCCGGGATGCTTAATAGAGGACTTTTGGGAAAGTGTTGCTTTGCGTACATACAGTTGTGCTGATGTGCTTTGGCAGAACTGTGAACTGCAGTAGGTGCATATGCAGCACTTTTGACTTCAGTGTGTGTTTTGCTCTAAATTGCGCTGATATTGAGTGGGTGATTATGTGTGTGTGTGTTCTCCTGGTGTGAGAGGCCTGCTGAGAGCAAAGGTAGGTCACTGTACGCAGAGAGCATAATTATGCACTCAAACACTTATCTAGGAAATCTGTGTAGCGAGAGAATCTGTGTGTGTTTAAACAGTGTGAACGCAATTAGCTGTTCGATTTATCTGTGGTTTAAACGAGCACACGGTGCATTGTGATCTTGAGCTGTGTATGAAGTGCATTCTTGCTGTGTACATGAATTATGTTCGTGCTTAAAAAAAAAAAAAAAAAAGCAGGGACTGTCAAGATCCAAAAAGCACCGATTAAGTAGTTCATGACCACTTTGCTATATTCCAAGTCATATGATAGGGTTGTGTGAGGAACAAACCCAAATGAAAGTGTTAATCAGTAATAATCTCTCTGGTCTGGTTCTGTCCCGTCAAGCATCATGACTTCAGAAGTCAAATGGAAGTTGTGCATAAGTTGTATGATATTGTAAAGACATTTTTATGCTACTATTTTTATGGTCAAAACCTGGTTATCTTTCATTTTGAAAGATCATCCTTCTTTGTCATGTGGTCATAAAACAGCACATCTGTCTGTCCGTCTATCTGTTGATTCTATCTATCTATCGTTCATTCGTTACTTCTATCTATCTATCTATCTATCTATCTATCTATCTATCTATCTATCTATCTATCTATCTGTCTGTCTGTCTGTCTGTCTGTCTGTCTGTCTGTCTGTCTGTCTGTCTGTCTGTCTGTCTGTCTGTCTGTCTGTCTGTCTGTCTATCTATCTATCTATCTATCTATCTATCTATCTATCTATCTATCTATCTATCTATCTGTCTGTCTGTCTGTCTGTCTGTCTGTCTGTCTGTCTGTCTGTCTGTCTGTCTATCTATCTGTCTTTATCGTTCTGTTGTTCTATCTATCGTTTGTTCGTTCCATCTATCTTTCTTTTGTTTGTTCTATCTATTGTTTGTTCATTCTATTGTTTGTTTGTTCGTTTGTTTTATCATTTGTTCGTTCTATTGTTTGTTCTAACTTTCGTTTGTTTGATCTTTCTATCGTTCGTACGTTCTGTTGATTTTTTTATCTTTCGTTTGTTCATTCTATCTATTGTTCATTCCATCTATCGTTCGTTCGTTCTGTCTATTGTTTGTTCGTTCTATCGTTTGTTAATTCGTTCTATCGTTTGCTTGTTCGTTCTATCTATAGTTCATTCGTTTGTTCTATCTATCATTGGTTTGTTCTATCTATTGTTCGTTTGTTGGTTCTATCTGTTGTTCGTTTGATTTATGTATCGTTCGTTAGTTCATTCATTCTATCTATCGTTCGTACTATAGTTTGTTCTATCTAGTTTCTCTTCATCTTTTTGATATTCTTGACCAGTGTTGCAGGGATTTTTTGTACTTTCTGTATGAGAGCGGCATCATCAGTCTGTGACGTTTGTGGTGTGGACAGATTGTTGTGTTTTGGTGGAGTTTCTCTTCGTTTGGTGTTTTTTTCTCTCCAGCTCTTACACCCGTTTTTTGCGTTCTGTCTCTCCTCGTCCCAGTTTTCTCTCGTACTCCTCCTCTCTTCTAGAGCGCTGACCTCCAGAATGTTGTTGAACGAGGTCACGGCTGTGGGTTTCCTCCTCGTTTGCTTCTGCTCATTATTTGGGCTGTTCACATGTGATTTCCTGTGTTAACATTACTCTGGGTTATCTTGCACCAGTTTAACACCGTTCAGACATTAATATGGGTTAGTAATTAATTGCCAGTTTTGAGATTTTACACTGTAGTTTCATAATCCCTGATTTAATATTATTATTATTATTTTATTGTATAGGATGTTTAAACATTGAACAATTAATATATAACAAGCATGCAATAGTAGTTTTAAATCAAATTATAAATTCATGTACATTTTAGCATGCAATCCACTGTAGTTATCTTTAGTTTTCTATGTGTAAACCGTTGTATTACAAAACGGTTATTTTTAACTGTTTTATGTTGCTGAAACTAAACAGTGCATGCATATTTTATGTAATAAGCAATTATTCAGTAAGCATTAATGGTTTATGATTGGATGTGTGTTACTTGAATACTCTTCACCATCTGATTCACACGTATTAGTGTGGTTTTTGTAGGACAACATGGTGTGTTAATTTTAGCAACAATGGTCTCTTTACTGCCTTTCTGTTCAGGTTGATAAATACTGTAACATGCACCTGTATTTTTCTGATATACATTCTCGCATCTGGATTGTTTTGACAAATTTAAAGTCTGACTTTGGCTAGCGGCAGGATGTGGTTTATTTCCACTGAATAACTAAGCATAAGATGATGGTTGAAAACAATTCTGCAATGTCACACAGCTCTGTAAAGGGCTGTTTCTAAATGTGACGTGGTTTATATTAACAGACAGAGGTTTGCTTTAACTTTTAATAAGTTATCAGACTTGTGATTAAATATATGCATTTAAATGAAAATGGAATAAGTGGAAATATAAACTCCTTCTGTTTAACTCAAAGGTCTTTATTTGCTATGTAATTTAGGATGTTAGTATTCAAAAGTTTGAGGTCAGTAAGATTTTTTTAACAGAAGAAATTAATACTTTTATTCAGCAAGGATGCATTAAATTGATCAAAAGTGGCAGTTCAGACATTTATAATATTACAATAAATTTGTACCTATAAGAAATGCTGTTCTTTTGAACTTTCTATTCAGTCAAGAATCCTGAAAACAAATGTATCACGGTTTCCCCAAAGATATGAGGCAGCACAACTGTTTTCAACATTGATAATAATAAAGAAATGTTTCTCGAGCATCAAATCATCATATTAGAATGATTCCTCAAGGATCATGTGACACTGAAGACTGGAGTAATGATGCTGAAAATTCAGCTTTGATCACTGGAATAAATTACATTTTACTATAGAAAACAGTTTAAAAAAAATTGAAATAACAATATTACTGTCTTTACTGTAGATCTGGTAACTACAGTCTTGGTTAGCAGAAGAGACTTCTTTCCAACTTTTGAATGGAAGTCTATATTATTAGGCCGTGGCCTGTATTTGAATGTATTGGCTTAAACCTTTGAGCAATTCACTGTTATTCACAACAAATCTCTTATGATCTTCAGGCCTCCCACGTAACACTTCTATCACCTGCAAACAAGTGTACAGAGGAGGGAACGCCTCTCATTTCACTCATGAACACCAGCAGGTTTATTATAGAAACAGGAAGTGGTTTTGTGGTTTTGGCACAGTCTCGCTCTTAAGTGCAGAAAAAAACATTTTTAATTGTCCATTATCTGCGCTGTCATTCTTTTCTAATGGAGCGATGGCCGGTGAGAGACACAAAGAGCGTGAGCGAGAGGAAGGGACCAATGCCGGACCTGGTTGCTCCACTTCTTTTTAACGGGTTATAAAAGTGGGACAGCCTGTTCCATGGCAGTTCTCCAATTAAAGTTTCTGGGGACCAATTCACTGGAAATATATCTATATTCACCCTGTCCTACATAGGAGGGGGTGGTGCGCTATGTATGTGAGAGAATGAAGTACAATACGATAGGAGGTGTGCGTAAAAGGGTTTCTTCTCGCAGAAACTGAGCGAGCTGAATGGACACTCGGACATGATGGATTATGTGCAGAAATGCGAGTGGAAAAGCCATGTAGTTGCTGTGTTTAGTTATTTATGTGACCCAATACTGGTTTTATTGGACTACTAGCTAAATTGCATTTGTTTCTCTGTGATATAGTACTGTTTAACAGGCCTTGTCTCATGTCCGGCGTCCTGAAAGACTGGTTTCTGCAGTCTTTTTGCTGTTTTCATGACCTGGTCTCGTATCACCGCTCTTCCCACTTTGTCCTTGGGCTGCTGGTTTCTGTGTGGCGCCTGCATTACTCTCTCTGAATCGTCTCTAGAGAGTGAAATGAGGCCAGTGCTCTATTTTTCCCCACCTGCCCCAGTCAACTGCCAATTATACAGCAGAGAGCTAATCAGGCGAGGTAGAAACACTTCTCTGCATTCTCATTGGTCCTGTTTTATTAGCTGGTTAATATGAGGGGAGTCATGCATGGATGCATGTGTAATTCTTAAGGCACGTTCACACCACGGACGATAACTGTAACGTTAACTGTAAAAATGTAGTTCTATAAAATCTTTCTAAATGTAAAAGAGTCCAAAGCACAACTATAACGACAACAGCACAGAGGAACTATATCGTTGGAATCACTATTCACTATCACTATCACAGTATTAATCAGAATCTGTTTTGCTTTAAAGGGCTTGAGCATTTAAAGCGACAGATGATATAAACTGCAGCGCATGCTTAGAATAATCATAATAATAAAGTGTCCCAAACTTTTGAACGGCAATGTACATACATACATACATACATGCATATATCCGTACATCCATCCATCCATCCATAGATACATATATACATACATCCATACCTCTATACATCCATACATGCATAGATCCATCCATCCATACATGCATGCATACATACATACATGCACATACATATACATATACATGTACATATACATATACATGCATGCATACATCCATCCATCCATCCATACATAGATACATGTATACATACATCCATACATACATCCATCCATACATGCATACATACATACATACATACATCCCCAGACTCAATGGAAGCCTGTTTTAGAAACTCAACTTGATATTTCCATCCATGTATTTTTACACATGGATTAAGCAATTGATTTGGAGGGTTTGTGAACGAGACCATCTGTGTCTCATTGGCTTGATTCATCCTTGAATTGGCACCCGTGTAACCAGTCAAGTTTCCTAATAGCCTGTTTTAAACAGTCGATATGATATTAGTCTCAATGTCAGACGCCACAGTCTCTTGCTGACCGTCTGATGTATATTGCTTATAAAAGATGGGGGGGCAACTTTCTTGATCAATCTGATTTTTTTTTTTTTACATCACTGGGTAGTGGGTTGATTCAATGGATGCTTTTGAGGATGAATTATCACTGGATTTGCCATAGTTTACCAAGGTTAGTGGCATCAAATCTTTGAAAGATGTTCAGAGTATTGCTTATTTTGTGGTGTTTTTTTGTATAACCGTTCACAGAAACTGCCAAGGCATAATTTACAGTTTCATTTCACAACAGTCTATTATTGTGGTGATCTATTTCAGATTAATCACACATAAAAGCAATCTCTTTTACTAATTCATGCATTTTCTGGCTTTTCAAAGGATGAAGCATGTGGTGTGTTTATCATCTTTGATTACAGAGATATATTTACGTAGCCAGAAACAATAAATTATATAAAGATTAATTAAACAGTCCAAAACCAAATTATTAAAACCCCAAATACAGTAATAATTAAGGCATTGGTAAAATGCTCATTGCAAATTGCGGGGTCAAAACATTGGGCTGATTTATAAATAGTATTCCAATAGTAATGAGAGCTACTGCAGGGGAATGTGCTCTTGATGAACCACAAACAGGTTCATTAAAGTAAATGACCATCTAAAGCTGTGAACGGGTGAATCAGTCACCATGAGCCGTCAGTAATGAGGTGATGGAGATCTCTGGAGGTTTACAGGACAGTTTCTTAATGTGGACGTCACTGACGTCATTTCTATCTACAGTATTTACTGTACAGATGACAGGCATTGAGGGAGAGGTGGAGATGTTTTGCATCTGTGGAGTTATGTTCTTTAAGTGTGTAAAATAAAGCAGAGACAAATTATGCTGACTGAAAGCTTCAGAGTCAGTGACCCTCTCTTGTGTGCAATTAAACAACAATATAATCAGCAGAAATGCAGCGGGCGGATGCTTCACAGTTACAGGACAAAGACCCGAATCACACGCTGAATGCAACCAATGTAATCTGCAAGTCAAATCAATTTATTTGTACAGCACATTTGTTTCTGCATGACAGACCATATTACACATTTTTACAAACAATTGCAACACTCAAAAAATAAAAGCTGGTTAAATATATATATATTTTTACATTTAACCTATTTTATATAATTATAATACCACTCAAAGTTTTCCTTTAAATGCTGTTTATTCCTGATGACTAAAATAATTTATTACATATAAATGAGATACCTATTCAGTGATGTAGTATTAAAGCACTTAAGTGTGCTCATTACTCACTTCATTATAAATATGCGTTTCTAACTATTTTTCTTTCCCATGTATCTTCTTTCAAAAGCGAACCACAATTATTCCTGTAGAGCAAAGGAGCTATGCATTGATTTTATTTTGATTATGTCTTTTCAGGCTCACAAATAGATGGTGAAGAGTTACAGTAACAAGCTAAGAACAATAACATCCTCTTGGATGCCACCAGCACATAGAGATTCACAGAGAACAACTAAATCATACTGTAATTTAGCCCGAATTCAACTTTCAGTCTTTCGCAAATTGAATCCAGTCTGTTAGCCCTGGAGAGACAGCTGGAGTTTGTTATTTTTAGAAGTAAAATGTAGAAAAAGTCCCACACAGTGTCTTATCTTGCAGATCTTTATTAAATAAAAGGTTTCTAAAGATTTTTTTACTAAAACAAGCTGTTATTTGCAGGCTTTACAGCGGTGTTGTTTCCAGGGAGTTGCTACAGTAAGGTGTTCAGAGTGGTTGTTAGTGCATTGCTAAGGAGTTCTATGTGGTTTATTACTGGTCTAAGTTAAAAGATATTCTGGTTTCTTGGTGGGGCTTTATATTGACTCCATATATCAATCTGGAATTTATTTTAAAGGGTAACTCTCGCCAAAATGCAACCTAGGGTCTTTTTGTTAATCTACCCGAGGCAAACTTTCGTTTAAAAGCCTAATTAGAATGGAAATGCCACTTTTAAGTTTGACCGTATTTTCGTTTTCGGTCAAATTGCCTGTTGAATGGGAGAGCTTGGGCCACTTCTATAATAGCATCAAAAATCGCTATTTTTAAAACACTAAGAAGGCTCGACACAACATGAAACTTTGCTTGAAGTATCACCAGGGGCTCTACACATGAACTCCAGCATTGAGAACATTGTTTGTGTACACAGAGTTTACTAAAAGAAAGATTTTGAACAACTCACTGTAGCTGTGTCCACCGGCATTTCGACAGTCAAAAATAGTCGATCTCCGAAGGCAACGTAACAGGGAGGAGAGTAAAGACGGAAAGCTCCTAAAACTTAGTTCCATATAAATTCACAGATAATTTGTTGTTTTGTCGTAAGTGAAAATCAATATTGACCTTGTATTTGAAAAAGGATCCTCATATAAGAAGCAATACTAAAATTCAGAGTCAGTTCATTCGCATTTGGAGATCGACTATTTTTGACTGTCAAAATGCCGGCAGACAGAAACAACAACAGCTACAGTGAGTTGTTCAAAATCTTTCTTTTAGTAAACTCTGTGTACACAAAAACAATGTTCTCAATGCTCGAGTTCATGTGGAGCCCCTGGTGATACTCAGAGCAAACTTTCATGTTGTGTCGAGCCTTCTTAGTGTTTTAACAATAGCAATTTTTGATGCTATCACTGTAGTGCCCCAAGCACCCCCATTCAAAAGGTAATTTGACCGAAAACGAAAATACGGTCAAATTTAAAAGTGGCGTTTCCATTCTAATTATGCTTTTAAACGAAAGTTCGCCTTGGGTAGATTAACAAAAAAAACCCTAGGTTGCATTTTGGCGAGAGTTACCCTTTAACATCAATGCATCACCCCTCTAAGGATTATTCTGTCTTTCTTTTTTCCTCTTCAGTCTGTCTAACATTAAGGTGGACGCCGATAAGCACCATGACCCAACAGCATAACATCAACGCTGCTTGCTGACACGGTGCAGCAAAGGATGCTGGGAAACACCAAGCGTTTTTTTGGCAGTGCCGAGGACAAAGAGGGTGAGGATGAGGAGGATGAGGAGGAGAGATTGAAGAGAGCAAAACAAAATGGGATGATCGATATGGGAGAAAAGGAACACCAGATCCGGGGCGGTCGCAAGGGGGACGGATCCAAACCGGCAGCCGTTGTGATTGGATGGCAGAGAGGAGAGAGACAACCGAGGGCTGGCAATCCAGTCCAAAGAGGAATCCCACATTTACCCAGTCAGCCGACGCTTTATCATCAGACAACCAATCAGCCGCTGTATCACCCGGTCTTGACCAATCAGCAGGCCCGGCGGCGTATGATGGAGCGGAGCATGACCACAGTCTCGCCCATAGAAGACTCGCACCTCCCTGTGATCGTTTTCCGCATCGGCATACCGGATATCAAACAAACGGTCTGTGCGTTTCTGCTCACACACATTCAGACATACTCACAAACTGCACTAGAGAGTGGCCGATAATCATCTCGACTACTTTTCTACCTAATTGTTTTCATTTTGTATACCGAGATTCACGCCTACTGATAATAATAATTATTTATAATTAATATTTTATTTTATAGTTGTGTAATGATTTTTCAGTTATTTTCAGACTATTTTTGTTGTTTATAATATATTTTTTTATAATAATAGAAATTGTTATTGTTGTCAAATAAAGTGAATTCAAATCATTTTAAATTGATTCAATTAATAACAATAATATATTTTTTATAGTTCTATATGGTTTTTCAGTTGTTATTATCAGTTTCTGAAAGCTTCAAAGAAACACACACACACACATGCACAAACAAACTAACTGTACAACAGTAAATGTTCCTAATAAATTTCTGAAAGCTTCAAAGAAACACACACGCACACACTTTAATATACTCTGGATCTATTGTGTCTCCCTAGGTTATCGTGGGAGGGATCGAGACATTAAGAGAAAATTAAAAAAATAATTTAATTCAGGGGGATAAAAGGGGGAACATGGGAATCCTTAATGAAAGAATATTTAGTGTGTTGTATATTAGTGTGTGTGTGTGTGTGTGTGAATCTATTCTGGGACATTTTAAATAAACACACACACACTGAGCTCGAGTTTCCTCATGATTTGTGTGGGAGCTCTGACCTGATTTAATGTCAAAATCGCTCTCATCTAAACTCATCTAAACCTCTGACTCAATTAGCAGCTCACTTAACATGCTCAATCGCGGCACATTAACAATCCCCAGATAAAGCAGCATGCTCACACACTCTTCATCGTGCTGAAGTTTTGCTGTTGGATTTTAATATGCAGGATGTTTTATTGTTTGTAGTATGTCAGTTTTAAAGCTTTTGAAATGGCTTGTAAAAGTGATTGTTCGAATGCAAACAACACAGAGGCTCTTCTGTGCCGCTTCAAATTCATATTCAACAGGTAACAGTATTTTAAGCTTACAAAATGTTTAATCTGACATGTTTTTGTGCACCACAGTTTTAGAATTATTGCAGCTTTGTAAAAATAAACAAAAATCGTGTTTACAGTAATGCATTTCATTATTATGTTCATTATACAGTAATGGAAGTGTTATTTTTAGTACTAATGATATACCATCATAGTTTTTGAATTAGATTTTATTTTTATATTTTCTGTTTCTTCAATTTCAGGTAAAGTTTTAGTAATTTTGTTGGGTTTTTTTTTTATAAGACCAAAACACTGAAAGTTCCTTTTGTTCTATAAAGGATTATTCATATTTTCAGGGGCTTAAGTGGCCCTTAACATGCTCAAAAACTCTTGAAACTATGCACACACATTGTTGCATACATGTAAATTTAAATAAAAGTCTTCAAATATACAGGTTGCACACTCTACATTTAAACTCTTAGATGTCCATTGTAAGTGCATTACTGTAAACACGACTTCTGTATGAGGTATGAGTCAAAATGAAGGTCTGTGTTGAACGACAGCACGTCACAGATGCCGTCGATAAATCTGAAGTCGTTTCGAACCTTAAATTCAGGTCAATCTGTTGTTCTTCCTCTCTCTCTCAAACCTGTTTTCTCTTTCGCCGTCTGTAGAAGTGTTTGCGGTTTGATCCCGACACGAGCGTTTGGAGTGCGAAGCAGCAGATTATTTGTTCTCTCAGCGAGTCGTTGTGGGACGCTTACAATTACGGCCTCTTCCAGCCAGCTGGAGACGGACGAGATGCCAAGTTCCTGGAGGAGGAGCGCTTGCTTCGAGAGTTTTCCCAGTCCCTGGAGAAGGGAGTGCCCTACCTGGAGGTGCTGTAGCGAATAATAGATCACAGGCTCACAAACACTAGACAACATCACCCAGAATGCTCCGGAACCTCATAACCTTCTGTGCAGACATACCTTAAAGTCTTGGCTACAAAAAAGCTTGAACATTTCAATCGTTTTTGGCTCATGCCGAGCTTATAGGGGCAAGCTGTCACAATAGGAACCTGCTGTTTTATTGACAATAGAGAAAAATACCTGGTAACACTTTACAATAAGGTTCCATTTGTTAACATTAACTAACAGTACTTAAACAAAAGCAGGTTAATTTAAACATTTACTAATAAATTATTAAACATTTCAAAAGTTGTATATGTTAATATTATTTCACGGACTTGAGCTAACACAAACTAAAAATGAGTAATGTATTTTAATAAATGTAAAGAAAGATTAATACTGTAACTGTATTGCTCATTTATAGGTAATATTAGTGCATGAACTTATATCAACTAATGGGACCTTATTGTAAAGTGTTTCCGAATACCTTTTTAAAAAAAATATATGAATTGTTAAAAAAGATACTTATTTGTGTTTAAAATGCATTACATGTTTTTTTTAGTGGCATTTTAGGACATTTTAGACATTTAAACAGTTACAGTATTAAATAAAATTCATGAAACAGCAAAAATGGACTAAACTATCAAACCATTGTTACATTCATTGTATAGTTGACTTATTTTCTTAATGGCTTATACTTTAAGATTTGAATGGTTTATTCTTTGTTAATCAGTCTTCTTAATATGTATTAGTAAGAAATTTGAGTTTATCTGTTTTTATTTGTATTTAATTTTTGCAGTTTTATTTATTTTTTATATTTTATAGATATTTTTATTTTATGTTGTGTTATTTTTTATTTAATTAAATTTTTTTATTTTGTTTTATTTTATTTTATTTTATTTTTCAAGTCTCCAAAATTGGAGCATTTTTTTGATGTGCACAGTTTGGTCCGTCCATCTACATTAATGACTCATTTAGTGGTTAATGACTCATTCAGTTCTTGTTTCTCAGAACATGTAAACTGAACAAGCTTTAACCAGTTTCTCTCTATTCCCCTCTCTTCCTGGTGTCTTAAACTCACAGTTCAGATATAAGACACGAGTCTACAAACAGACGAACCTGGATGAGAAACAACTAGCGAAGTTGCACACCAAGGTGAATACAGGGCAAAAATATTAATATCCACCAAAAACAGATCTTGTATATTACAGCAAGCAAAAATGAAATATCCAGTAGAGACGGGTGTGTTGACAGACTAAAGTAAGGAAGTGAAGTGTCTGACTGTGTGTGTCTCCCTCTACAGGCCAATCTAAAGAAGTTCCTGGATTATGTTCACGGTGGAGCTGTGGAGAAATTGAGTAAAGCTCTGGAGAAAGGACTGGATCCGAACTACCATGACACTGAAAGCGGAGGTGAGACACACAAAACTTAAACTACTTTACGTGAAGGGTCACATGAATCCTTTGAGAGTGTCCAAATAGTACTTTTGATAATATGCCAAGACAATCCCTTAAAGGGATAGTTCACCCAAAAATGAAAATGTTATCATTACTTACTGACAAGTTGTTAGTCAAGATAGTCAAGTTGTTCCAGACTAATTGATGAGAGAATTTTAATTTTTGGGTGAACTATCCCTTTAAATGCAGCTTGCAGAAAAGTGATTTTGAAGTGCTTTGATTATATAAACTCATGAGTATGAAATTTCATGAGGAAAAAAGTGCAATCATATTATTTGGGCAATCCTTTAAGTTACATTTGTTTTGTTCTTTTGGCCTAGATTGCATATATTATGTAGTACATTGGTTCTCAATCCCGGTCCTGGCGTATCGGTGTTCCCTTGTTCCCTATGCCGTTAGCAGATCCCTTTGAACTGAACATGTACGCTCCTTGCAGATTGAAATCTCACTTATGATGGCAGAATACTCACTTTGCAGGGCACTTACGGTCGAATTGAGCAAATCTCTGAACTGATAAGAGATGCATGCAAAATGTGCAGAGCGGGAGGTTACGAGGAACGGAATTGAGAACCACTGATTGTACTAGATGTATATTGCATGGAGAATATGTTTAAACCTTTGACATTTTCAGTTCTGATGAGCGTCATTGTGTTGCCAACATTGCCCTGTCAGAATCGTCTCAAAGCTCATTATGTTCCTCTGAGTCTATTCTCATCATCTGTTGTGTTTTTTCATTGAGAGTATGCTTTTTATTTGATCTGACGTTCAGCGCACTAATTGCACTGATGCTAAGAATAAGCAAGAGTTGAGTATGTCGCTCACAGGCAGGATGATGTCACAGTAATCCTGCAGCTCATTGGTCACTTCTAACCGAGATAATCCTTTCATGTTTGCCATTTTAGCATTTAGTATGTTGCCTGTTATTCTTAAATAAAGCTGTTCTTCTGTAGCTGTAATGTCCGTGTCTGTTTCCATCTGTCTCTCAGAGACGCCTCTGACTCTGGCGGTTCAGGGGTGTCTGAGCGCGGAAGGGATTCGTGTTCTGGTGCTGAACGGAGCTCATGTGGATTTCAGATCCAGAGACGGACTCACACCCCTCCACAAAGCAGTCAGAGCACACAACCAATCCACACTGATGGTACAAACACATGCAGTTCATTCACAGCACGACTGAACAAAATGCTTTTAAATATTTTGAGGTGCAAAGTAGTTTTTTCTCTCTTATAGTGTGTCTCTATTATGCTATTTTAAAGGGTCCTAATTTAGTTTTTGGAGTCTCCTACAACAGGTTTACATGCAACCAAGGTCAAAAAACACTTTAATTTTCTCATAATATATATTTCAGCATTACCTGTTTTCCCAGTGTCTCTGAATGGGTTTGATAAAGGTTTTGGTCTCTCTAAACCCCTCCTTTCTGAGAGCTGCTCTGCTCTGATTGGTCAGACGGCCCAGTCTGTTGTGATTGGTCTACTCTGCTCTGATTGGTCAGATGGCTTAGTCTGTTGTGATTGATCTACTCTGCTCTGATTGGTCAGACGGCCCAGTCTGTTTTAATTGGTCTACTCGGCTCTGATTGGTCAGATGGTTCAGTCTGTTGTGATTGGTCTACTCTGCTCTCATTGGTCAGATGGCCCAGTCTGTTGTGATTGGTCTACTCTGCTCTGATTGGTCAGATGGCTCAGTCTGTTGTGATTGGTCTACTCTGCTCTCATTGGTCAGATGGCCCAGTCTGTTGTGATTGGTCTACTCTGCTCTGATTGGTCAGATGGCTCAGTCTGTTGTGATTGGTCTACTCTGCTCTCATTGGTCAGATGGCTCAGTCTGTTGTGATTGGTCTACTCGGCTCTGATTGGTCAGATGGCTCAGTCTGTTATGATTGGTTAACTCTGCTCTTATTGGTCAGACGGCCCAGTCTGTTGTGATTGGTCTACTCTGCTCTTATTGGTCAGACGGCCCAGTCTGTTGTGATTGGTCTACTCTGCTCTGATTGGTCAGATGGCTCAGTCTGTTGTGATTGGTCAACTCTGCTCTTATTGGTCAGATGGCCCAGTCTGTTGTGATTGGTCTATTCTGCTCTGATTGGTCAGATGGCTCAGTCTATTGTGATTGGTCGAACTTTTACAGCCTGTGTCGGAAACCTAACACCCATTTCCATATCTGAATTTCAGCTTCCTCAGCACTTGATACACAGCGATACGAACAGTAATGATGGCGTCGGTTTTTCACACCTTTTGGAAGTGCATCAAAGTTGATTTGCTTTCATAGCGCAGAAAACAGCATCTTCTCAAATATGACGATAACACGAACCAAACTCTTCTAGTCTCAGCTACAAAAAGTAGATGTTGTTCGCGGGCAGTTAATGAAGACCAAAGGCTGGCATTATGCAAATTTGTTTCAATCCTTCGTAGGTTCGAGCAGGAAGTGAGACTGGAATTACTGACGACTCGTTTCAGGCTGTTCAGAATCAGTTCTTTCTTTCGGGAGACAATAACTCCATTTATCTTTGAAACTTTGCAGACCTTTTACATTCACAAACAGCTCTATTATACACTACTACATCACATGTAACATCTGAAAAAGCATATTAGGGGCACTTTAAAATGAGTTGTACACCTAAAAGGCTAGTCATGAAAATGAAAAAAATGGTCATTTGAAAAGGTTCCTTTGTCTTGAGATCGTGATCATGATTTGCAGAGGAAATTTATGGTGACAAATACAACATATTGATTTGTGAATCTTTAATGGGGTTTGTTTGTAAATCTTAATATGCATAGCTCTTCATGTCTATCCCATGTTTCAGGCTCTGCTGTCTTTGGGTGCTTCTCCGGATTATCGAGACCGCTGTGGTCTGACGCCGCTGTACCACTCAGTGCTGACAGGGGGCGACACGTCCTGTTGTGAAACTCTGCTGTACTATAGAGCACAACTGGGAGTCAGAGATGAGAACGGCTGGGACGAGTCACACCAGGTTTGTGTCACTAGTTTACAGTTTTAGGGAATAATGCATATCTGAGATTATGGACTCTTTGTTTATATGTGTGCATGCATGTGTCCATTTTGGTGGGTTTTTGTTTATAATCACACATCATTCTCTCTTTTTTTGGTTCTCTTTTCATTTCTCTATATGACTGCTAAATTTCCTCTTTAAACCAATCAGCATCCCTGCATTTCTCATTCCAAGGCCAGACTGTGGGCCTGTTGCACATCTTTGATGGCCCACATTAAATTATAATAGAAAAATGACTAGAAATAGCCTTAAGCATATGGAAAAATATGGAATTTTTAAATGTTTGAATTTTTTAAAATTCAAATAGTGCTTAAATAACAACATTTGAACTCTTTCCTGTCAGTCTCTCATGCTCGTTGCTTTTGTGATTTTAAACACCTGCACATGCTTGAGTGTCTCATCCTGGTCATCACTGAGTGTCTGTATTCGTAAGCAGCTAGACTCTGTGTATCCTCTGTTGAAGATGTTTTTCCACAATCATCAGGTGTCAAAGGATGGGATTCCTCAACCTTTATCCTTATAACTTTATTACACACCAAAATGTCAAAATGATAAACTAAATGGGTTGTAAACTAAAAATGAGGATAGAGTAAAGTGCAACTAAACGTATGAAATTAATTAGGCTTGTTAGTTTTTAAAATATACGAGAATAGCGAGTGGCCGTTGATACTGTTTCCAATTCAATGACCTTAGCCAATCATAACAGTGAATGTTTAATGACAAGCCTTAAAGGAGCCGCACCTTAAAAACAGATCATTTCAAACAGAGGGTCAAAATAAAGGTTGAAAATAATCATTTTTCCCCATATATATATTTGCAAAAATTATAAAAAAAATTAAATAAACTAAAAAAAACCTTTATTAATTAACCTTAAGGAACACACACACACACACACACACACACACGCACACACACACACACACACACACACACATATATATTTATATAGATATATATAGATATATAAAAAAAAAATTAAAACATTAAAAACATATTTATTAGAATATATAAATAACACTAAAACAACACTGCTGCTGAATGCAGCGTTAAACTATCAAAATTCAACATTGTTGTATCAGGGCTGTACATGTTGTCTTATGTAAAATCCTGTGAGAACTTCTGGTTTAGCAGATGTTTTTATCTTCCATTGGTTCTTCAAACATCTTCCAGTACTTAGTTCAGTTCATGTCTCCCTTGAGCAACCTGGAGTTAAGTGCTTTGCTTCAAGGCACAACAGTGAAAGTTCATTGCTAGAAACCAATCCAGTATATCAACCCTGAGATATAACCACTACATCACCAATGTCATGAGACTCACAGACGTTTCTGTGCAATGTGCACCTGAAACTACACGAATCCCTTCCACCCAATCACAGCTGAGCATATAAAAGCCTAGTCTAGGTGCTTTTGAATCAACTGTCAGACGCCGTCCATAGTCTTCCCCTGTCTCTCTCTCTCTCTGTCTCTCTCCGTAGATCAGACATGAAGAGACGTTTGGAGAGGTTGAAGTTCACAGGTACCCATCTCTCATCTCTCATTTCATTCATCGTCTTCTAATGTCTGTCTTTGCTTGATATTAAACAAAAGGTTCTCTTTTTAATTCTCTCCTCTTTTCTGAACCTCTTTGTGCACAAATATATGAATACGATTTCTTTTCCCCAATTCACAACCACCTATCATGGTGTAAGTGACCCAAACACCATGATATGATGGTACGACTCCCACAACACCTCTGAGCTTCTGGCCCATACGCAGAACGTTTAGGAGGAATTTAATGAATTTCAAACAAACAACATGGGAGTTTTAATGACCAGTACTAAATCTCTAGAGAGCAGGGCAGGATTATTACCCTGGAAATCCAGAGTTCTCACAAGAGCACAAGTTGAATTTGCTCAGCGAGTTTACTCTGGCATTGAGTAATGATGCTCATTAAACATGCCCTTGTATCCGAGCTGCACCAATCACATCGAGTTATCTGATATAGGCGGGCCAGAGGAGAGATGACGACAGCGCTGTGATGTCAAAGTCATTAGTAAACATTGCAAGATGGCTATGGATGAACACCAGTTGTTTGAAACGGCTTTGGCCGCTACAATGAATGAGTTAGACTTGGCTTTTTATCTAAAACAGGAACAGAAGACGCCGCTCGAATCGTTCCTTTGCAAGAAGGGCGTTTTTGCTGTTTTGCCGACCGGATACGGCAAGAGTCTAATCTCCCAGTTAGCTCCGCTGGTAGCTAAGCGTATGGGGTTTATTGTGATTGGTCGTAGTGTTATCCAATTGCGTGCAGTGAGATTTTCAAACGCATGCTTGGTGCCGCCCCTCGAGCTGGCCGATTTTCATTAGTCGATGCCAGACCCTTAATCTTTCAGATTTGGGTCCGGATTTCCAGGCTACAGGATTATTGTAGTAAACTAAAACCATAAAACCAAAAAATGTGTTACTTGAAATAAAATACAACATTTATAGTTTTTATTTAGTTTAACTTAAAAAAATAATGATAATGGAAAATATAAAATTAAAAACGAATTCAAGGTCCCGTCCAAACTCCTGCTTCCACAGACTCACAGCTGTCAACCATGACGTTACACCCAGTTTTAATAGCAAATAAAACCAAACTTATTGAAAGAACAAACCATTGAATGTGTATGTCTGCTTGATAAGAAGTACCTAAGTAAAATTGGATTTTTTTAGTTTGGCTTACGTCCTATTTGATTACATGGAGAGGGGCGGGGTTTATGACATATACTGAGGCCAGCCACCGAAGTGCTTTGGCTTCTCTTTTCAGGACGTGTGTGGCACACTTGATTCAGATTTGTAGATCTTATTTTACAAATTATGCTCAAGGAGGAACTGCCACGTCTGTTATCTGGCCAAGATTTGTCTCTCGCTCTAACATACATTGTCGTGCAAGATTCAGTCGGACCCCAAAGCACGTACTTGCATTGGCCGAAAGAAGTTGTTTTGTGTATTGTATGCACATTATGATGATATTAGATATCAATTATTGACATTTATATTATTCAGGATGCATCACATTAACATAAGTAATAATATAAAAATGTTGAAAAACAGTATAATAATATATATTTTAAGTTCAGCAATATTAATTTCAATAATAACCTTCACAAAAGGAAGGCATCCAGCCCTGTTTCTTGTGATGTCCAAGCTTCTAATCTAGCAGTGACTGTAATACTATCCTGTCTTTACTGTCCTCTTTAGGTTGTTCCTTTAGTTTTTCCCTGTTCTTCGGACTTTTCCCCCAATAAGTCTGATGTCGTCTTATTTCTTTTACCTCTGTGTTTTGTTCACTCAACTGTAGGCGTGCCAGCATGGATTTGCCCAACACTTAGAACACCTTCTGTTCTATGGTGCAGACACCACTTCCCAGAATGCATCAGGAAACACTGCCCTCCACATATGTGCCCTTTACAACAAGGTAATCAAGGTTTTATTTCACTATTTCAATAAACAAAATGTTTTAGTAGTTGTTGTTAATATTTTGAGTTTAGTTTCGTGTTATTTTTATCTACTGTTATAATTTTTATTAATATTTAGAATTGGCTTTAATTTTTATATTTCCAGTTTATTTTATTTTTATTTTTAGTAATTTATTTAGGTGCTTATCTATTTTACAATATACAATTTAGGTTTAATTAGATTTTTTTATTTCAGTTTTAGTTTTAGTTCTAGATCAAGTTAACCTTATTTCAGTTGCCAATGCAACATTGCTAATTCTGAATTTTATTTTATTTTATTTTATTTCAGCTTTATTACAATTAACAAAATGTTTCAATGGTTTAAGTTTACACTAATTAGTCTAATGACTAATGATTGACATCATCTCCTCTCAGGAGAGTTGCGTTCGGGTCCTTCTTTACCGAGGAGCCAGTAAAGAGATGAAGAACAAACATGGTCAAACCCCCTTCCAGGTAACTGTGTGCTATCAGTTCTAATCACATGACTTATTATAAATGCATATGGGATGTTTCACCGCTGTACTGAAAATTTAAAGGCTAGTGAAACAAAAAGACATTCACATTAAGTGCACAGATAAAAAATTAACACACAGTAGCAAGTGTTTGTGCAAATGGTTGTCCTCAAATCCTCAAATTAAAGATTGCATTGTTGCAAAGTATATTGTAATGCTGTTTTTATAGGTTGCTGTGATGTCGGGCCATTTTGAACTTGGAGAAATCATCAAAAATCACAATGATGCAGATGTTGGTGAGTGTGCATCTTTATGACAGAAAGAAATGATAAGTATACCAAAGCTCTCTTCCAAAGTCTAGCCTATGTAGGCCGCTCTTTAAGACATCATCGGTGTGATTTTGTTGTCTAGTCTCATGTGTCCTTTACAGAGAAGCCAAAAGTACTGATGAACAGCAGTTTAATCTAATTAAAACAGACTATTTTACTCAATATTTGTGTTTTGTGCATTATTCTTATTCGAGTATTGCATCATTAGTTTTAGTGATTTTTCATACAAGTTTTCTTTGATTGTTAAATAAAATAACATAAATATTAGAGGAAAACCTTAAACTTGAACAAAAAAGAGAAATGCTGCTTTGGCAACGAACTGAAATAAGTTGAAGTTTAAAAACTAAAATTGCTAAAACTAAAAATGAAAAATTAATTAAGGCTAAATAGAAATATGCAAAAATACAAAGGCACATAACAACATTACTACAATTTAAAACGAAAATATACTATATAATACTAAAATAACACTGTCAGGAACAGTGTCGTGTTTCCGTTGTACTTAGTTTCTGCCTGTGAACTCTTTCCAAATTGCTTGCTTTTGAAGTTCCTTAGAGGGTAGATGCCTAAGTAGACAGTAGACATCAAGGCAGCTCACTGAGTTTTGGAACAGAGCCCATCTCTATGTAATCTCTTGTCCTTTAATCTTTTATTTTCTTTCCCATCAGTTCCATTTTTGGAAACTCCCAAATACGCTCCTCACTTTCTGGACGGTATGTTGAATCAGTCCATCACGGCTGGCCTTCAGCATCCTCACCCGCTGCTCCGCGCCAAGAGCGAGAACACGATGACAACGCTCATGGATCCCGTAGCGATGCCCACCGCTGCCGCCAGCATGCCACCTGCTCAGGTAGCCCTTAACCCCCTGCTGGCCATCAAGGGAACACACAAGCACAGACATCAGTCGCCAAATCATTCGTTTTCTCTCGTTTCAATCAGACTCAACGCCGGGCCTCTTTCGCTTTGAGGAGCTCCAGCAGTCCCCGTGGAGCCCGAACCCGGTCCCCGTCTCGTGGGAGGGAGGGAGGAGAGAAGGAGGAAAAGCAGGAAAAGCAGCAAAAGCAGCGAGGGAGGCAGGGGTGAGAATGGATACATAAAAAATATCTATGGTGGTCGTCTTTGGCCATTGCCGTGATGATTTTCAAAAGCAAATCCTGTAAAAATCCTGGGAAGAGTTTATTTTTGGCAGATTTGGCAGGTTCACTGGGCATAATTTTCATCCAACAACACTGAATAAAAGTACACTATATGCAACTAGAAACACACACACACACACACACACACACACACACACACACACACACACATACACACACACACACACACACACACACACACACACACACACACACACACACACACACACACACACACACACACACATACACACACACACACACACACACACACACACACACACACACACACACACATACACACACACACACACACACACACACACACACACACACACACACACACACACACATATATATAATTGAGTCTCAATAAATAGTTGAAACGAATCAGTGAATTTTTTGAGTTGTGAGTTTTAATTTACACTAACCATCTGAACGAAGAAATAAAATAAATAGACTAAAATGAATTAATAATAAAAATGAGAAAAAAATAAATACATAAAAATATATTTAAAATAAAAAAATTATAAAAAGTGAGTAGAATAATGATAATAATAATAATATAATGCATAAAATCTCACTATTATAGTTTTTATTGATATTTTGAATTAGCTTTCAATTTTGTTTAATTTTTAGTGATCTTGTTATGTACTTTTGTCTTTGTTTTTCAAAAATAAAGGTTTAGGTTTAATTGATTTATTTTTTTCAGTTCAGGTTTAGTTTTAGTTTTTATTTATTTATTTCCAGTTAGTAATTTTAGTGCTTCAGCTTAAACTTATTTCAGTTAATCGCCATGGCAACATTTATAATTTTAATTTAGGTTAAGTTTTTAATTTAACACACACACACACACACACACACACACACACACACACACACATATATATATATATATATATACAGGTATATATATATATATATATATATATATATATATATATATATATATATATATATATATATATTTATTTATTTATTCAGTTTTATTTCAAATAATGAATCAGATTTAGTAATGCTTGACATGAAGTTTGATTATTGTAGCTAAATTATGGAAAAGCTACTGTTTTGTGGAAAATACTGAAAAATGTAAACGCTAGTTGCAATGGCTAGTTACTTACCAATGCTGTGTAAAGCAAACAGCAAATCATGACAAACAGCACAAATCTTACGGTCTGGGAAAAGAGTTCAGTCTGTGCTGCAAAATCAATCATCAGACTCTCAGCAGGCGTTAAGCACACACAACAAGAGCGACTCCTGCTAGGATGAGCTGTTTTTTAAGCCAAGTTCAAACCGATGGAAATGAGAATCACCTTAGGGCATCATAAATTAATTAATGAATTTCCCAGGATGCCTCTGGGTTGTAATTACCTTTTTTTTTTTACCCCCTCGTTTGATTTCCATGGTAAACGTGTCTTTGGTGACTAAACAATCTCTGGCTGTCAGGAACTCTTCCGGGTCATATTTCAAACCAAAATCAAACCAATTATTAATTCAAAACAAATTAAGTCTTAAAAATAAGTTCAATTTGTTTTACATCGCGACATTGTTTTCATAATAATTTAGCTAATTTTACCGTAATACAGGGATTTCCAAAACAACTGAGAGTTTAATTTAATATTTAAATAATTTAATAAATTAAATAATTTAACAAAATATTTGCATGTTCATTTTTTATTTGACATTTTAATGATTTGATTAATTATTAGCTTTTTATCAACTGTAGCTTCTGTTATATTGCCTTTATTTATGCTGAGTTGTAATTTTTTTAATAAAACAAAACATGATAATGAGGACCTAAAAATAATCGCAATTAAGAATAATGGAAATTACAAAAAAAAAAAATTAAAAAGTAAAATGTCTCGATGCATTACAGTAATGAGAAAGGAAAATGGACTTAATTGTCATGACAATTTTTAATGGCCCTAAAAATAGCTTCTTTTTAAATTTTTCCCATGATATTTTAAGCAAAATGTCATTTCTTTTACTTTTGGGGTGAAATGTGATCAGCCATTTATATTCACCCATAGATTCAGAGTGTAGTTTATAGACATTTGAGACATTTGCTGTTCAGTTGTGCATAAACATCAAATTTCAAGTGTTAATTCATGTTTAGACCCTTACCTCTATCATTGTGGCTTTTTTTACATGCTAACTGTCAGCACTGATTTCTGTTGCTCTCTTATGTTACCATTACAGAAGCTCTGACTCACTGTTTTGCACTGTTAGGCTTCTGGCCAAAGCTCCGCTGCCATACTGAGTTAATTCTTACTCAGTGGGTTAGAAACAAACACTGTCTACTGTGTAAAAGAATCAATCATCTGGCTAAAACCTTCATTCTATGGAGTCTGTACAGTAGTGTACCTAGAATATATTCAGACTAGACTGGGATACTTTTGGTCATTCACTTACATTTGGTCTTGAAAATTTGGTTACATTCTAGAAATAATCATTTTGTATGGTGGTTTGGTCCCATGGTGTTCAATAATGGATGGTATCCAAATATTAAGGAGTTATGACAATCACATTCCTGCACAAAATCCTTGGAAACTTATCCTATAAAATAAAGCCAAGCCAACATTATAAATGGGCTCTAATGCACCCGCCTACACCATTTTCTATTACTTTGGATAAGATACAACTTTATGCCTGCATGTTATTGTGTTTTTGTATTCTTCTGTCTTTCCATTGTTATTTTAGTACTTTATGTATATAATATAGTATTAATATAGTATAGTTCTTAGTACTCATTCTTATGTGTTTTTGTCATTTTATCAGATTTTGTATTTCAGTTTTAGTCATTTTAAAGTCATTTTAGTTTAAGTTTGTATTTTTGTCTAGTCTTTTATATTTCTATATACAGTAGCTCTAATTTATATTTATTTTAGTTTTAGTATTTTACTACTTAAACTTATTACAGTTATTTGCTTAGGCAACTTTAAAAAAAATGTGTTCAAGTTTTCTAAATTTAAGTTTTTCATCATTTTATTTTATTTTATTTTATTTCAGCTGTATTTGAAATACCGAAAACAATTTAAGACTGTTAACGGTCAGTGTTTTGGTAGCAGGACACTTTTTATTGCCCTTTTATTGTTCCAAAACTTAGAAATCATCATAAATTAGGTATCATTCAAAAGCTAAAACACTCAAAATTCATCCCGTGAAAACTTTTGAAATTTGACGTTGCATTACATTGGACACAGTACTTTAAAACCTTTTAGCAGGCTCAATTTTTGTCATATCAACTTTTAATTTGACATATGGCTTTGACTTTCCAGCTCAGAGTCCAAATTATTTAGTAATATATATTAGCTCAGTTCATTTGCTTTAGAGTAAAGTTAAACTTCTATAACATTTTTACACTTTCATTATTTTAAGCTACTTTCACTTCTGCAATAATCTAAGTGTCTTTAAAAATAGACCGACCTCTGGTCTGTATTCCAAAGCATTTATGAACTACAGCCATTTAAGGTCAGATTTGTGTTCAAAAAGAGAGATGACTGTTAACAAGTTAATAGTTTTAGTGTTAGTGAACAGTGACGGAACTGTTATCCGTCTGTGTGTGTGTGTGTGTGTGTGTGCGTCGGTTGTAGAGGGGGCGGAGGTCAGAGGAAAAGGCTCTACAGTGCCGTTCCAGGCCGCGTGTTTGTGGCGACACGTTCTCACTCAGCTCACGGCGAGCGTGAGATCAGCTTCAGCAAAGGGGACAAGGTCAAAGGTCAGATGCTTTTTCTCTTTATGTCGTTCTCTTCAAGAAAATATATATTTAAAAAATGCATGAAAAAATCTTACACTTTCGTCTGTTCAGTTTCACTCAACTGCATTCCAAATGCCAATTAATGTTAATGTTAAATATTTAAATCTACTAAAGCGCTGTCAAACTCTTCTCGCTCTCAGTGTTGGGCGTCGGTGAAGGAGGATTCTGGGAAGGAACAGTGAAGGGCCGCACTGGCTGGTTTCCTTCTGAATGTGTAGAAGAGGTGCTGCCCCAAAACCAGGAACAGCACACAGGTAGTGTATAGGAACAAACACACACCTGAGCTCTCTTTAATATCTCAATTTTGTCTTTGTCTAACTAGACAACAAAGAGAAAAAGTGGAAATCAATTAGACTTTTTTTTGGAGTTTCAACAGGGTCTCAAACAGTGCTCAGGTTTGTAGAGGTCCTGGGAAAGAAAAGTCAAAGATCTCGATATGAACTCAAACGTTTCTCACCAAATTCTCTGAAGATAAACAGTAGGAGTAGGAGAAACATCTGAGACAAAGTTTAAACAAAACTGTGAATGCTAGTTCTCCTGACCTATGAAACATTAACATCTTCTGCTGACCTATCTAAATGTGAACTTATGTTGTACTTAAAGTAAACTGACCATATTATGCCCTTTTACAAAGTATTGAAGTTGTTTTTGTGCTCTACTAGAACAGGTTTTCCTGCTTGAATGTTGGATGTTTTATTTCCCCATATTCTCCATTGTTGCAGCTCCTCCCCTCCCAGTCTGCCAGTAACATTCTGTTTAGTTCTTGTCTCTATGAAGCCCCTCCTTCTGAAAAGCACACTGTGCTCTGATTGGTCTGCTGGATCAGTGTGTTGTGGTTGGTCAAGCGCTTCGAGCGTGTTTGGGAAATGTCCCGGCCCTTACCATAACCGCTAGTTTCAACACACTACTAACTAAGGCCCTGATCACACCGAACGCGTTTTTTGCAGCAAGAGGCGCCTTTTTAAAATTGTTTTCCTATGGCAGTGAATTGTTTTCTACGCGCTGTTTATGCGGCCCGGGCGCCTCGCGTTTTAACCGTTTTTGCAGCTGAAAAAAAAATGCAACTCCGCGCAGAAAAAGTGCCCGACGTCATCGCGTTTTTTTTCCACTGTCCAATTGAATGAATGGAGAGGCGGGCCTTCTGTTGTAGTGACGAAAGCTACAGTTGCTTTGAACATTCAGAAACTGCAATGATGAAGGATAAACTTGTGGTGGCTGTCGCGGGTTACCAGGAGCTTAAAGCGATACTCCACTTTTTTTGGAAATAGGCTCATTTTACAACTCCCCCAGAGTTAAACAGTTGAGTTTTACTGTTTTTAAATCCATTCAGCCGATCTCCGGTTCTGGCGGTACCACTTTTAGCATAGCTTAGCATACATCATTGAAGTGAACAAGACCATTAACATTTCTCTCAAAAAAATGACCAAAGAGTTTTGATATTTTTCCTATTTAAAACTTGACTCTTCTGTAGTTACATCGTGCACTAAGACCGACGGAAATAATCAAGAAACTTTACTGCCGTACCATGAGTGCAACAGGCGTAATGATATGACGCAGCGCCTGAAAATAGGCTACCTTCCGTCAACATAACCAACGTGACAACCTGCTTGCACAGGGAGCGTTGGAAGTTACCGAGCTGGGGACTATTTTACGGCGCTGCGTCATATCATTAAGCCTGTTGCACTCATGGTACGGCAGTAAAGTTTCTTGATTATTACGCAGGAATGAGAGTATAGTTCCTAGACACATCAGCCTAGAAAATTGCAACTTTACATTTTCCATCGGTCTTAGTGCACGATGTAACTACAGAAGAGTCAAGTTTTAAATAGGAAAAATATCGAAACTCTTTAGTCATTTTTTTGAGAGAAATGCTAATGGTCTTGTCCACTTCAATGATGTATGCTAAGCTATGCTAAAAGTGGTACCGCCAGAACCGGAGATCGGCTGAATGGATTCAAAAACGGTAAAACTCAACTGTTAACTCTGGGGGAGTTAACAGCCAAAATGAGCCAATTTCCAAAAAAAGTGGAGTATCCCTTTAAAGGTACCATTGCATGAAAATTTCACTTTATGAGATTTTTTAACATTATTATGAGTTCCCCTAGCCTGCCTATGGTCCCCCAGTGGCTAGACGTTTTGATGGGTGTAAACCAAGCCCTGGGTATTTTTGAGAAAATGAAAGCTCAGACGGGCGAATCTAGAAATCAGATAATAATAGACAGATAATCTTTCTCTCAAAGTCGTTCAATACTGTTTATGCATCAGTAAATCAAGCCAGTGACTAAACAATCAACTTCACGTCGTTTCTCTTAGGATGAAAATAATCTTACTTAAACTGTGATTAATATACAGAAAGCGATCAAAGAACAATCCCTTTCCAATCGCCCAAGTTGTCAATCACACAGAGCGAGTTTATCTGGACACTTGCCAAAACTCGTTATGAAATCAATGACGCTGTTACACTGCACAACAAAGCTCTTACTGTACTTACCTCATGTTTGCATTGGTGAAATCATTAGTGAGAGTGCAGAAATTGCGTTGCAATGATAAGATCTTTTTTCACACAATCAACAGGCTGTCATCTGCTCAGTGCTCATCACTGCAACATTTTATGTGATGGGAATAGATCTAAATACTTAAAAAACTTCTCACGATTCGTTAATCTCGATAGCTGTAATTGTAAAAACGTATAATAGCAGTAATAGTAAAAGTTTTCGAGAGAGTTCCACATGTAATGCTAGATATTTCATATGCAAGCATGTCAGCCAATCACAGCAGTGGGCGTTTACACTGAAGTCTCACAGCAGACACGCCCCTTCAAACAGAGTGTTGCTAAAATCAGGCTAGGAAATATGCCTTTTATTTCTAAATTATAACCACTTTTGATCTAAAAAACACACTAACATTATAAGGGCACCCTAGGAAACATTCTAAAATAATAAAATAATTCATGCAATGGGACCTTTAACGACTTCATGAACCGTAACTGTCACAATGTTAACAGAAAGTAAATATTAAGTTAATAAAAGGCTAATATGACATCTACTTGACTGACAGGACAGCTGTTTCGGTGGTTGCCTAGCAACATAAAAAAAGTTTTCGAACCTGAAAAACGTGTTCGGTGTGATCGGGCCTAACTCAACCAGGCCCCGCCCCTTTATTCTGCATATTAATTATTTAAATGAGGAATATTGTGAAGTGTTTGTTCCCGGAAGAAAACTCAAAGACTACAATGGAAGCGTTTCAGGGAGTTCAGATAATAACAGAGAATAACTCCCTCTGTAGGGACTTTGTAACCGTAATCCTGAAACACAACAGTGAATTAATTTCTTTATGAATCCTTTATGGGTCCTGTTCTCTTTTTTGAGGACGTCCCCGAGAGCTTTTCCCTGTGGTGGTTTGCCTACTCACATAATCTTCATGCGCACGACACACAAATATGCAAAATCACATCAATTTGAATACATCACACTTCCACTTACACAGATATACACGCCTACATGTGCTAACAGTCGGAGTGTGTGTGTGTGTGTGTGTGTTTCAGAGAGCCGCAGTGAGAAGGTGAAGAGGAAACTGTTTCGTCATTACACAGTAGGAACGTACGATGGCCTCGAAGTGCCCAGGTGGGAACAGAACAAAATCTGTATTCACATATTATATGAATATTTCAGTTTGAATTAAGTAGACATTTATCTGGTTTACTATTATTGTAATATCAAATGTATTTAATATTTAATAATATTATATTTAAATAATATGATAATATTTTTAACAATTATATTTTAATTAAATTATTTGCAAATTATATATATATAAACTTGTGTAGAAATTATTTTACAATCTTATATATACAGTATCAGCATCATTACTTTCTTTGATGAATAGAAAGATCAAAAGAACAGCATTTATTTAATGCATCCTTACTGAATAAGAATATTCATTTCTTTCTTTCAAAATAAAATTGACTGACACCAAAATGATGTTAGTTAATATTCCATAATTTCTAAATACTTTAGGTACAGTAGAAATATTTGATCAGAATAAAACTCTCCTTATAAACATAATATATACGTTAAAAAAACTGAACTTAGATAGTGGTTTCACTTTAGTTTTGCTTTTTGCATTTCTAGCTTATGCTGGGTACACATCGGGCTGATTTTGGGCCGATTTCCCCCTTCCAACAATCCTAGCTATGTCCCGATTATCTTGATGGTTCAACAGATTATCTTATCAGATTTTCCCTTGGTGTGAGGTGTGTTAAGAGTGTCCGAACCTGCTCGGAAGAACGTCAGAGCCGCCCCGATCGCGAATCGTAAATATTCAACATGTTTAATATTTACGATCAGAAATCCTGATGTATGGGGACAAACGTGCGCACGTTCTGGAGATTATCATGTGAAACAAAACAATATCCAGCCAGAAAGCGAGATGATGGAAGACACGGTCATTCTCACACACACACACTTGCAGGAAGCTGAGTGTTAAGGGTTCAGTGAGGTTCTATAGAGGGATTAAATAACTTTTTCTAAAGAGACAATAAATCAAGTATAAATAAATAAATATAATAAAATCCAATAAAGAATAAAAAAGACAATAAAGAATGAATATATTTCTGTATAAAAGGTTATATAATGTTGGGTACAATTTTTTTTTTTTACGTGCATTTTCTGTGACAATCTTTCCAAACACTATCATCGCAATTTCTTCCTGCATATCGTCCGCCATGCTTATTCTGAAGTCTCGCGAGATTTCCTGTGTTCACAGTCGATACTCTGGTTGAAAATCTGTTTGTGTGTTGTGTGCTGTCTTTGTTACATCATGGCACACCACACACTATAGGAGCAAAACGCTTAAATCTAGGATTTTTTGTCCCCATGTTTGTGGTCTATCACATTTTGAAAATATTATAAGATGTAAAAAATATTTTGGTGTGTACCCAGCATTAGTGTGTGTGTGTACCTATGTGTGCGTGTGTGTGTGTGCAATATAGTGAAACAAATGTGTGTGTGTTTGTGCAAGTATAAACTAAACTGTACATGTTGATCCAATAAAATCTGTTGATGGTTTTTTGTCAAATGGATTCACCATAAGAAAGATTAGCTGCTGCTTCCTGTTTCAAACGTTTGCTGGCAGGTGCAAAAAGCGAGTCTCTGCCTCCACTAGACGGGAATGCAAATGTCACAGCCACTTTCAAAAAATTACACAACAATGTTTGGATCTGTGGCTCTCATGTGGAATATTAACACATGCGGTGTGAGCCACTGCTGTCTCTCTGCTCAGATCTGCCTCTCTCTCACACACGGTGCATCAGCTGAAAAGGCTTGGTTTCCAGTGAATATGTAAAAGTGTGTGCATAGGTTGTGTTATGTACAGCTAATTGCGTATGTATGCATGGGTGTGTGTGTGTCCGTGCACATATAAGCTGTCTTGATCATCTGTTGCCATGCAGGCCGAGTGTGTGCGATGAATACCAGTATCCGCTTGCATTTCTCTCACCCACTCATCAATATCCCACAATCTATCTCCAGTACTGTATGAAAGGAGTAGCTCACCCAAAAAATGAAAAATCTGTAATTTACGCACCCTCATGTCGTTCCAAACCTGTACTATGTTATTTTTTATATGTCCAGACAGGGAAATTTGTGAAGAATGTTTATGCAGTTCTTAGTCACCCAAAGATTTTTATAAGATTTTAAAAATATATATTTTTTTTGAAAGAAGTCTCTTATGCTCAACAAGGCTGCGTTTATTTAATCAAATATATTAGATCTAACCATATTATTGTGAAATATTATTACAATTTAAAATAATTTCTATTGTAATATATTTTAAAGTAATTTATTCCTGGGATCAAAGCTGAATTTTCAGCATCATTACTCCAGTCTTCAGTGTCACATGATCCTTCAGAAATTATTCTAATATGATGATTTGCTGCTCAAGAAACATTTATGATTATTTGCAATGTTGGAAACATTGTGCTGCTTCATATTTTTGTGAATATTTTGATGTATAGAAAGCCCAAAAGAATGGTATAGCCATTATAAATGTTTTTTTCTGTCACTTTTGATAAATTTAATGCATCCTCCTTGCTGAATAAAAAGTATTAATTTCTTTCATGAAAACATTTTTATTGACCACAAACCTTTTAACAGTAGTGTATATTCTCACTATATCCACAGTCTTCTGAAGTCACATGATGCTTTATTTGAGGAAACGATTTATTATACCTCCATCAAAGTTCTGAAATCTCATTTGTGTTTGTGTCATTGAAAAATGCACTACATTCAACTACATTTGCACTGCTTTTATAATGTTTTTTGGTCTGTTTTTGCCATGCACCATAAAAGTATCGTGAAAGCAATCAATACACAAGTCATTATAAAAATATCTGTACCATGAATGCAAAGTAAGTCGCTCTGAGTGAAATTGTCTATGCATAAATGTGACCCTGGATCACAAAACCAGTCACACGGGTATATTTGTGGCAATAGCCAACAATACATTATATGGGTCAAAATTATAGATTTTTCTTTTATGCCAAAAATCATTAGGTTATTAAGTAAAGATCATGATCCATAAAGATATTTTGTACATTTCCTACCGTAAATATATAAAACATTTATTTTTGTGAGTGAATGCAGCACAATCGCCAACATAAATGGACAACTTTAAAGGGGATTTTCTCAATGTTTCGATTTTTTTGCACCCTCAGATTCCAGATTTTCAATAGTTGTATCTCCGCCAAATATTGTCCTATCCTAACAAACCATACATCAATGGAAAGCCTATTCATTCAGCTTTCAGATGATGCATAAATCAATTTAAAAAAATGTACCCATGTGACTGGTTTTGTGGTCCAGGGTCACAAATGTAAAATGTTCCAAAAATGTTTTAAAGAATGTCGGTAGCCAAACAGTTTATGGACCCCATTGACTTCCATTGAATTTCTTTCCATACTATGGAAGTCAATGGAGTCCATCAAGTGTCTGGTTACCCACATTCTTCAAAACATCTTCTTTTGTGTTCAGCAGAAGACAGAAACTCATACAGGTTTGGAACAACTTGAGGGTGAGTAAATGATGACAGAATTGAACTTTCCCTTAAGATTTCATTCTGTTTCATATAGTTATTCACTATATGCTTTCATTATATGAAAAAGAGCTGCGTGAACGCTCAGCGTTTCACAAATCATACAGGTTTGAAACGAGTGCAGGATTCTCGTTTTTGAGTGAACTATTCCTTTAAAGCATGTTTCTCTCCCACACTTGTTTCTTTCGTTCTCTCCCTCCTCTCTTTTCACACAACCCCTCCTCGTTCTGTCTCTCTCTGAATGTCGCAGTGACTGAATGTGAGCTCTGTTAAACCCTCCCTTTCTCTCCCTCCTCCTCACTCGTTCTTAAGCATGTAGGCTCTAGGTTTGCTCGGTGTCTCTCTCTCTCTCTCTCTCTCTCTCTCTCCTCCTCTGGCTGTGTGTGCGCTGAGAGACGAGGGGCCGGAGAGGAGGAGGACTCAGAGGAGGGGGGGGACATGGCAATGGGGGGATACGGAGAGAAAGACCTGTCTCTCCCTCTCTCCCTCTCATCCTCATGGCCCTCGCTCGGTCCCCAGAACCGCAGCGTCTGGTTCATTTACAGGTATCGGCTGCTCCATTCTTTTATTGTCGCTGCGGAGAGAGAGGTAGAGCGAGAGAGAGCGAGAGAGGCAGATGGATGCTCTGAAGAGGTAGCAGACAGACTGTTGAGCAGAATCAATGTCTTCATATACAGTATATATCATCTGTATGTGTGTGTGTGTGTGTGTGTGTGTGTGTGTGTGTGTGAACAGTCTGCTCTTTTAATCGTAATCAGATCCCTCTTCTGTGCGTGTGTGTATGCGTCTATACATGTGCATTTGAGTCGTGAATGTGTCTGTCATTGTACATACGATGGAGGAACAACACGTCAGAAAACCTTTTCCTGCTGTGCGTGTGTTTTAGATGAGTTCATGTGACATGTATGTGTGTTTGTGAATCATTGAAAGGGGTATGAGTCACTATGGGTGTATATATGTGTGAAAGTGTGCATCATAGAAAGTTGCGATCCTTCGGGGTTGATCAAATACAGCATGAATGTGTGTGAGTATTCCTGGCGTATCGTCATCTATGCATCACGGTCCTTCCCGCTGTCATTCCTACACAGATGCGATATGATGATGCTTTTCAGAACGGTGTTAAAGTAGGAAAATGCTGGTAAAAATTCGAGACGGATCAACTTCTAGAAAATGAGCGAACTCGTCACGTGAGAGGATTTTGTATTTGAAAATCACAATTTCAATAATATAAAAAAAAATAAAAAAAACATTTAGCTTATGCTAAAGATGTTAAATTGTAATCATCTTCAGTTACAGGAACTGAACTGAATATGATAATCTGAATATCATTTCATTAGCATCTTGTGATGCTCCTGGATTGAACAAATGTGGCATAAATAGATGGATTTAAAAATGTCTAAAATTGTAAAATTTTCTGTTTGTAGTAGGGTTTGGGCTTGGGTTCGTCATAAGTGTTTATAATTAGCTTTATGTAAGAACTAGAAGTCTAAAGTGTGTCATTTGTTAGTTAAGTACAGTACAGTACCTCAGTACAGTATAATGATGCATTTAAACGAATGGTTGCTCTATCCAAACTCTTGTTAACAAATTGTCATTTTGCATCTCAGTATTTTCCGCTGTCATTCAGGTACATCTGATATGTTTGTTGTTCGATGTGTTAAACCTTGTGTTTGCCAATTCTGTGGGTCGTGTGCTGTATCCATGATGGATGATGATGCCATTCAGGATGGTGTTTAATTTGGAAAGTTTGGCTGTTGTGTCGGATTAAAATTTGAGACGGTTCGACCTCTAGAAAATTAGCAAACTTGTCATGTGAGAGGATTTCATAAAAAAACTCAAGTTAAAGGTGTTAAATTGTAAATTTTACATACAGAAACAGCTTGTTTTAGTTTTCCAACACTGATAATCTGAATATTAATTTGTTTGCTTGTTGTGATGCTCCTTGATTGAACGAATGTGGCATAAATATGCAAATTTTAAATAGCTAACTGTGCTGTATCCATAATGGATCTCCAGGATTATGGGGATCTTATCTATATGCCTGTGGAAGAAGATAAAGAAGACTGTAATATCACTACAGATTTAGCTAATGGAAAGAGCTCACAGGCACTATAAAGTCCTTTTTTGTTGATTTAGTAAATTGAGATCCATTTTGATCAACATAGACTGACGTAAAGCTAATAATGGAGAATGTTTCACATTTGTTTTGGATAACATTATGTGAAGGTGATGTACATGTCAGCAACTGGTTATTATGTTAGATAAATGTTCTAAAAAACGTTCCTATCGCAGCATTGTTTGAACATCCTGACCTTAAATGACATTATACTCACATTAGGCTTAATGTGAGTAGGTTGTATATTTCCTCTACTGTATATTTTTAAATTCTCACAGCCAAAATTGAATGTTTGGAAAACGTTTTTTTTTTTTTTAAATCTAAATTTGTTGCAGCTGATCCATGTGGTAATTCTTGCAAGCTGATAAGAGTACAGGCTTAACGGTGTAGCATTAATTCAGCTGGAGGCATTCAAGCATCAGAACAAAGATATTTTGCCTTGACATCGCAGTCAGAACACACAATGTTCAAAATGATAGAGCTGAGCCGACAAAACATAATGTTAGTCTGTAACTGTCATTGTCTTTGCTCTGAACTAACTGCACACTTCTAGCCTACAAACCCTCATACATTCACCATGGTAACCATAGTGTCCGCCAAAATACCATAGTTACTAACGTTATCGTTGCTACTGTAAATCCAACATATATGACATTTCAAAATCTATTTTTGAGCTTTAGATAGAAGCTGTGTTTTGGAACATGGCAGCTGGTTTCTAACCGGTCCAAGCTGGTCAATACCTAACGAAAGCTGTGCTTTAACTGGTTTACCAGTCACAGCTTGACCACTTTATGCTAGAACTCGTTTTCTGCTGATTCAAGATGATTAACATGCTTGAAACGGTTAAAAATCGAAAAAAAAGGTTTACAAAACAGCTACATTTTCCTGTGAATTCAGAACTGTGTTAATTTAGTATCAATAATGTACTGGTATAGTTTTTATATTAATATTTAGATTTTTAGTTTGATTTTATTTTATTGTTACATATTGTTTTTGTTAAGTTATTTTGTTATGTTTTTGTCATTTTTATTAGCTTTATGTGTCTATATAGTTTTTATTAATTTTATTTCAGGTCATTTTAGTACAAAAAAAATATTAATTATTTATTGGCTTTGGCAACTAACTGAATTAAAATTTTCATTTTCATTTATTTTATTTTTTGGTTTTAGTTTACGATGATAACCCAGAGTGATATTCTCAAATGATGACAAATAATTTCTTAATTTTGATTCTGGGTTTATGAAATGAGCTTCTGCATGTCTGTGAGTCTTTCACACGAGCTTCGAAACACCTCTGTCTTTTCTCTCTGACAGTGACTACATCATAAAGGAGAAAACTGTACTTCTGCAGAAAAAAGACAATGAAGGCTTTGGTTTTGTGCTCAGAGGGGCCAAAGGTGAGTGATGGACATCATCGACATCTTTTCTGGTTTGATAACAGCAGCACATCATGACATGGACAGATCTCATCTGTGATTATGATCTATGATCTCTAGCCCAGACTCCTGTGGAGGAGTTCAGCCCGACTCCTGCCTTTCCGGCTCTGCAGTATCTGGAGTCTGTGGACGAGGGGGGCGTCGCGTGGCGGTCCGGTCTGCGGATGGGGGACTTCCTGATCGAGGTCAGCAAAGAGCTCGCCTCCTTAGATGCAACCATGCTTTAGACAATAAATGCACGGATTTTATTAGATAAAGAGCCACAGGCAGTTATACAAATACAGATTGAACGCAAAGCCAAAACGAGTTTAGCGGTGTAGTCTCCTGTCTGTGAGGTGTTAAACCCTAGACTGAACAAATCTTAACACCTACACTGAGGTGATAAGCCTCACTGTGATACTTGTGTTACTGACTTTAATTTGATTCTGCAAGAGAAGATGACGTGGAGCTTGTGTACCCTGTATATGCCATCTTGACTATTTGGTATTGCAAAATATATTTGTATTGATGCATCTCCAGACGCTTCGGCCTGTTAGCAAACACCTTCACCTCACGGTTCCCGGCTGGTTAATGTGGAGTGTGAATCATGTTGAATCATTTTGAAACAAGTCTGATGATAATGCTTAAGACGCCCACTTGTGTTCCTCTCTCTCTAAACTGCAAATCAAATTTCCTTTCTTATATAATTGTCAAATATAATTTTATTTAAAAACAATCTTTGTAAAGCTATGTGTACCGTGAAAGTCACTTGAACTGAATAATGAGGTAGAAAGTTTAGGGTCGGTAAGTTTTTTAAAATGTTTTTGAAAGAAATCTAGGCTACATTTATTTGATAAAAAATACAGCAAAAAAAAAAATATTCTAAAAAATTATTGCAATTTAATTTATTGGTTTTCTATTTGAATTTATTGTAAAATGTAATTTATTCCTGTGATGCAACGCTGAATTTTCAGCATCTTATATATTTTTGTGGAAACCGTGATACGTTTTTACAGGATTCTTTGATGAATAGAAAGTTAAAAAGAACAGAATTTATTTGAAATAGAATCTTTTGTAATATTATAAATGTCTTAACTGTCACTTTTGATCATTTCAAAGCATCCTTGCTGAATATTTTTTTAAAAACCTTACTGACCCCAAACCTTTGAACGGTTGCATTTCTTACAAAATACCTTAAATGTATAGTTCACCCAAAAATGAAAATTTTGTCATTATTTACTCACACTCATGTCGTTCCAAACCCGTAAGACTTTCGTTCATCTTCTGAACACAAATGAAGATCTTTTTGATGAAATCTGAGTGATTTCTTTTCATCCATTGACAGCTACAAAACTACCACTTTGACACTTCAAAAAGTTCATAAAAAGATCGTAAAACTAATACATATAAATTGAGCAGTTTAGTCCAAATTTTCTGAAGAGACTCCATTGTTTTATACGATGAACAGATTTAATTTAGGCTTTTATTCACATATAAACATTGTTTAGCAAACATAAACAGAAATTAAACCGGCTTGACGAACGAGAACAAACCATTTGCTGAAGCTCAAACTGGTTCTTGCTGAAGCTCAAACGTGTTGCATAACACGAGAATGCCTCATTGGTTCTTGCTGAAGCTCAAACGTGCTGCGTAACATGAGAATGAACATCATTGGTTCGCGCTGAAGCTCAAACGTGCTGCGTAACACGAGAATGAACCTCATTGGTTCGTGCTGAAGCTCAAACGTGCTGCGTAACGCGAGAATGAACCTCATTGGTTCTTGTAGAAGCTCAAACGTGCTGCGTAACACGAGAATGAACGTCATTGGTTCTTGATGAAGCTCAAACGTGCTGCGTAACACGAGAATGAACCTCATTGGTTCATGCTGAAGCTCAAACGTGCTGAGTAACACGAGAATGAACCTCATTGGTTCTTGATGAAGCTCAAACGTGCTGCGTAACACGAGAATGAACGTCATTGGTTCTTGATGAAGCTCAAACGTGCTGCGTAACACGAGAATGAACCTCATTGGTTCATGCTGAAGCTCAAACGTGCTGCGTAACACAAGAATGAACCTCATTGGTTCATGCTGAAGCTCAAACGTGCTGCGTAACACAAGAATGAACCTCATTGGTTCGTGCTGAAGCTCAAACGTGTTGCGTAACACGAGAATGAACCTCATTGGTTCGTGCTGAAGCTCAAACGTGCTGCGTAACACGAGAATGAACGTCATTGGTTCGTGCTGAAGCTCAAACGTGCTGCGTAACGCGAGAATGAACCTCATTGGTTCGTGCTGAAGCTCAAACGTGCTGCGTTAGGGCTGCACGATTTTGAGAAAAAACCTAATTGCGTTTTTTCTGACAAATATTGCGATTGCGGTGCGATTTTCGATTTTTTGGGTTTTATTTATACATTTAGTTATACACCGATTCAGACGTCTCCTGAGTTCACTGTTGGAAAGATCAGTTGTTTTAACCATTCATTAAAATGAATCAGTTCAAAGGAGTCATTAGTTCGCGAATTGGACGTGTCATGCGCGATGTGTGATTATCCCAGCAGTTAGGACATGGACATCCAAGATTTCTGTCAACACAGAAAACATTTCATCACTGGATATTTTTTTCGTTTAATTAAAGAGTTTTTTTTTTTTTTTTTTTTTTTGTCAGTTAAATGTCCGGAACGCTTTTCAGTTCAACTTATTTAGCACAATTCACACCCAGCGATAATTCAGGAAAAAAAAAAATCTCCGAATGATCCACATGAAACTTCTGAACACAAATGAAGATCTTTTTGATGAAATCTGAGTGATTTCTTTTCATCCATTGACAGCTACAAAACTACCACTTTGACACTTCAAAAAGTTCATAAAAAGATCGTAAAACTAATACATATAAATTGAGCAGTTTAGTCCAAATTTTCTGAAGAGACTCCATTGTTTTATACGATGAACAGATTTAATTTAGGCTTTTATTCACATATAAACATTGTTTAGCAAACATAAACAGAAGTTAAACCGGCTTGACGAACGAGAACAAACCATTTGCTGAAGCTCAAACTGGTTCTTGCTGAAGCTCAAACGTGCTGCGTAACATGAGAATGAACCTCATTGGTTCGTGCTGAAGCTCAAACGTGCTGCGTAACGCGAGAATGAACCTCATTGGTTCGTGCTGAAGCTCAAACGTGCTGGGTAACACGAGAATGAACCTCATTGGTTCTTACTGAAGCTCAAACGTGCTGCGTAACACAAGAATGAACCTCATTGGTTCTCACTGAAGCTCAAACGTGCTGCGTAACACGAGAATGAACCTCATTGGTTCTCGCTGAAGCTCAAACGCACTGCGTAACGCGAGAATGAACCTCATTGGTTCGTGCTGAAGCTCAAACGTGCTGCGTAACGCGAGAATGAACCTCATTGGTTCATGCTGAAGCTCAAACGTGCTGCCTAACATGAGAATGAACCTCATTGGTTCTCACTGAAGCTCAAACGTGCTGCGTAACACAAGAATGAACCTCATTGGTTCTTACTGAAGCTCAAACGTGCTGCGTAACACGAGAATGAACCTCATTGGTTCTCACTGAAGCTCAAACGTGCTGCGTAACACAAGAATGAACCTCATTGGTTCTTACTGAAGCTCAAACGTGCTGCGTAACACGAGAATGAACCTCATTGGTTCTCGCTGAAGCTCAAACGCACTGCGTAACGCGAGAATGAACCTCATTGGTTCGTGCTGAAGCTCAAACGTGCTGCGTAACGCGAGAATGAACCTCATTGGTTCATGCTGAAGCTCAAACGTGCTGCCTAACATGAGAATGAACCTCATTGGTTCATGCTGAAGCTCAAACGTGCTGAGTAACACGAGAATGAACCTCATTGATTCATGCTGAAGCTCAAACGTGCTGCGTAACGCGAGAATGAACCTCATTGGTTCGTGCTGAAGCTCAAACGTGCTGAGTAACACGAGAATGAACCTCATTGGTTCATGCTGAAGCTCAAACGTGCTGAGTAACACGAGAATGAACCTCATTGGTTCATGCTGAAGCTCAAACGTGCTGCGTAATGCGAGAATGAACCTCATTGGTTCGTGCTGAAGCTCAAACGTGCTGAGTAACACGAGAATGAACCTCATTGGTTCATGCTGAAGCTCAAACGTGCTGCCTAACATGAGAATGAACCTCATTGGTTCATGCTGAAGCTCAAACGTGCTGAGTAACACGAGAATGAACCTCATTGGTTCATGCTGAAGCTCAAACGTGCTGCGTAACGCGAGAATGAACCTCATTGGTTCGTGCTGAAGCTCAAACGTGCTGAGTAACACGAGAATGAACCTCATTGGTTCATGCTGAAGCTCAAACGTGCTGCCTAACACGAGAATGAACCTCATTGGTTCATGCTGAAGCTCAAACGTGCTGCCTAACACGAGAATGAACCTCATTGGTTCTCGCTGAAGCTCAAACGTGCTGCCTAACACGAGAATGAACCTCATTGGTTCATGCTGAAGCTCAAACGTGCTGCCTAACACGAGAATGAACCTCATTGGTTCATGCTGAAGCTCAAACGTGCTGAGTAACACGAGAATGAACCTCATTGGTTCATGCTGAAGCTCAAACGTGCTGCGTAACGCGAGAATGAACCTCATTGGTTCGTGCTGAAGCTCAAACGTGCTGCGTAACGCGAGAATGAACCTCATTGGTTCTTACTGAAGCTCAAACGTGCTGCGTAACGAGAATGAACGTCATTGGTTCGTGCTGAAGCTCAAACGTGTTGCGTAACACGAGAATGAACCTCATTGGTTCATGCTGAAGCTCAAACGTGCTGCGTAACACAAGAATGAACCTCATTGGTTCGTGCTGAAGCTCAAACGTGCTGCGTAACGAGAATGAAAGTCATTGGTTCGTGCTGAAGCTCAAACGTGCTGCGTAACGAGAATGAACCTCATTGGTTCGTGCTGAAGCTCAAACGTGCTGCGTAACGAGAATGAACGTCATTGGTTCGTGCTGAAGCTCAAACATGCTGCGTAACGAGAATGAACCTCATTGGTTCGTGCTGAAGCTCAAACGTGCTGCGTAACACGAGAATGAACCTCATTGGTTCGTGCTGAAGCTCAAACGTGCTGCGTAACGAGAATGAACGTCATTGGTTCGTGCTGAAGCTCAAACGTGCTGCGTAACGAGAATGAACCTCATTGGTTCGTGCTAAAGCTCAAACGTGCTGCGTAACGAGAATGAACGTCATTGGTTCGTGCTGAAGCTCAAACGTGTTGCATAACACGAGAATGAACCTCATTGGTTCATGCTGAAGCTCAAACGTGCTGCGTAACACGAGAATGAACCTCATTGGTTCATGCTGAAGCTCAAACGTGCTGCGTAACGAGAATGAACGTCATTGGTTCGTGCTGAAGCTCAAACGTGCTGCGTAACGAGAATGAACCTCATTGGTTCATGCTGAAGCTCAAACGTGTTGCGTAACACGAGAATGAACCTCATTGGTTCATGCTGAAGCTCAAACGTGCTGCGTAACACGAGAATGAACCTCATTGGTTCATGCTGAAGCTCAAACGTGCTGCGTAACAAGAATGAACGTCATTGGTTCGTGCTGAAGCTCAAACGTGCTGCATAACGAGAATGAACGTCATTGGTTCGTGCTGAAGCTCAAACGTGCTGCGTAACACGAGAATGAACCTCATTGGTTCGTGCTGAAGCTCAAACGTGCTGCGTAACAAGAATGAACGTCATTGGTTCGTGCTGAAGCTCAAACGTGCTGCGTAACGAGAATGAACGTCATTGGTTCGTGCTGAAGCTCAAACGTGTTGCGTAACACGAGAATGAACCTCATTGGTTCATGCTGAAGCTCAAACGTGCTGCGTAACACGAGAATGAACCTCATTGGTTCATGCTGAAGCTCAAACGTGCTGCGTAACAAGAATGAACGTCATTGGTTCGTGCTGAAGCTCAAACGTGCTGCGTAACGAGAATGAACGTCATTGGTTCGTGCTGAAGCTCAAACGTGCTGCGTAACAAGAATGAACGTCATTGGTTCGTGCTGAAGCTCAAACGTGCTGCGTAACGAGAATGAACGTCATTGGTTCGTGCTGAAGCTCAAACGTGTTGCGTAACGCGAGAATGAACGTCATTGGTTCGTGCTGAAGCTCAAACGTGTTGCGTAACGCGAGAATGAACCTCATTGGTTCGTGCTGAAGCTCAAACGTGCTGCGTAACGAGAATGAACGTCGTTGGTTCGTGCTGAAGCTCAAACGTGTTGCGTAACACAAGAATGAACGTCATTGGTTCTTGATGAAGCTCAAACGTGCTGCGTAACGAGAATGAACGTCATTGGTTCGTGCTGAAGCTCAAACGTGCTGCGTAACACGAGAATGAACCTCATTGGTTCGTGCTGAAGCTCAAACGTGTTGCGTAACGCGAGAATGAACCTCATTGGTTCGTGCTGAAGCTCAAACGTGCTGCGTAACGAGAATGAACGTCATTGGTTCGTGCTGAAGCTCAAACGTGCTGCGTAACGAGAATGAACCTCATTGGTTCGTGCTGCAGCTCAAACGTGCTGCGTAACACGAGAATGAACGTCATTGGTTCGTGCTGAAGCTCAAACGTGCTGCGTAACACGAGAATGAACGTCACTGGTTCGTGCTGAAGCTCAAACGTGCTGCGTAACGAGAATGAACCTCATTGGTTCGTGCTGAAGCTCAAACGTGCTGCGTTAGGGCTGCACGATTTTGATAAAAAACCTAATTGCGTTTTTTCTGACAAATATTGCGATTGTGGTGCGATTTTCGATTTTTTTGGTTTTATTTATTTTAAAGCTTGAGTAAGCAAACTGTACTTTTTATGTAATTTATGTAACAAATATAACCTTATTGTAAAGTGTTACTGATTAGTTATACACCGATTCAGACTTCTCCTGAGTTCACTGTTGGAAAGATCAGTTGTTTTAACCATTCATTAAAATGAATCAGTTCAAAGGAGTCATTAGTTTGCGAATTGGACGTGTCATGCGCGATGTGTGATTATCCCAGCAGTTAGGACATGGACATCCAAGATTTCTGTCAACACAGAAAACATTTCATCACTGGATATTTTTTTCGTTTAATTAAAGAGTTTTTTTTTTTTGTCAGTTAAATGTCCGGAACGCTTTTCAGTTCAACTTATTTAGCACAATTCACACCCAGCGATAATTCAGGAAAAAAAAAAAAATCTCCGAATGATCCACATGAAACTTCTGAACACAAATGAAGATCTTTTTGATGAAATCTGAGTGATTTCTTTTCATCCATTGACAGCTACAAAACTACCACTTTGACACTTCAAAAAGTTCATAAAAAGATCGTAAAACTAATACATATAAATTGAGCAGTTTAGTCCAAATTTTCTGAAGAGACTCCATTGTTTTATACGATGAACAGATTTAATTTAGGCTTTTATTCACATATAAACATTGTTTAGCAAACATAAACAGAAATTAAACCGGCTTGACGAACGAGAACAAACCATTTGCTGAAGCTCAAACTGGTTCTTGCTGAAGCTCAAACGTGTTGCATAACACGAGAATGCCTCATTGGTTCTTGCTGAAGCTCAAATGTGCTGCGTAACATGAGAATGAACCTCATTGGTTCGTGCTGAAGCTCAAACGTGCTGCGTAACGTGAGAATGAACCTCATTGGTTCGTGCTGAAGCTCAAACGTGCTGCGTTACACGAGAATGAACCTCATTGGTTCTTGATGAAGCCCAAACATGCTGCGTAACACGAGAATGAACCTCATTGGTTCTTACTGAAGCTCAAACGTGCTGCGTTACACGAGAATGAACCTCATTGGTTCGTGCTGAAGCTCAAACGTGCTGCGTAACACGAGAATGAACCTCATTGGTTCTTACTGAAGCTCAAACGTGCTGCGTTACACGAGAATGAACCTCATTGGTTCTTGATGAAGCCCAAACATGCTGCGTAACGCGAGAATGAACCTTATTGGTTCTCACTGAAGCTCAAACGTGCTGCGTAACATGAGAATGAACCTCATTGGTTCTTGATGAAGCCCAAACGTGTTGCGTAACACGAGAATGAACCTCATTGGTTCTCACTGAAGCTCAAACGTGCTGCGTAACATGAGAATGAACCTCATTGGTTCTTGATGAAGCCCAAACGTGTTGCGTAACACGAGAATGAACCTCATTGGTTCTTACTGAAGCTCAAACGTGCTGCGTAACACGAGAATGAACCTCATTGGTTCTTGATGAAGCTCAAACGTGCTGCGTAACACGAGAATGAACCTCATTGGTTCTTGATGAAGCTCAAACGTGCTTCATAACGCGAGAATGAACCTCATTGGTTCTCACTGAAGCTCAAACGTGCTGCGTAACACGAGAATGAACCTCATTGGTTCTCACTGAATCTCAAACGTGCTTCATAACGCGAGAATGAACCTCATTGGTTCTCACTGAAGCTCAAACGTGCTGCGTAACACGAGAATGAACCTCATTGGTTCTTACTGAAGCTCAAACGTGCTGCGTAACACGAGAATGAACCTCATTGGTTCTCACTGAATCTCAAACGTGCTTCATAACGCGAGAATGAACCTCATTGGTTCTCACTGAAGCTCAAACGTGCTGCGTAACACGAGAATGAACCTCATTGGTTCTTACTGAAGCTCAAACGTGCTGCGTAACACGAGAATGAACCTCATTGGTTCTCACACGTCAAGCGAAAATGCTTTAGCTTCCGTTTACCACAACTGATGTGTGAGTTGATTAATGTTCTCACTCAATTCATATGGATTAGTTTTGCGATCTCTTTATGAACTTTTTGAAGCATCAGAGTGGTAGTTGCGTAGCTGTCAATGGAGGGACAGAAAGTCTTACGGGTTTGGAATGACACGAAGGTGAGTAATTAATGACAGAATGTTAATTTTTGGGTGAACTATATCTTTATGTTACTATGGATTCAAAGTACAGTGTCGCCATTATCGCTGTTTTCTCACAGGTGAATGGAATCAATGTAGTGAAGGTGGGTCACCGGCAGGTGGTGAACATGATTCGCCAGGGCGGGAACAGTCTGATGGTGAAGGTCGTCATGGTTGCACGAAATCCTGAGATGGAGGAAATGCCTAAGAAGAAAGGTCAGGGTCTGCTTTTATTGTGGATGTGTCTGTGGGAGTATGAATAAATGGCATTGCAGACAGTTTTTGATTTGATTTAATAGCGCTCTCTCCTTACCTTTAGTTCCCCAGCAAAGTAAGCGGCTGACCCCTCCGGCTATAGCTCTGCGCTCCAAATCCATGACTTCAGAACTGGAGGAGATGGGTACAATCTCACAAACACATATCCTCACCTTACATACATATACATGCATGAAATACATGTTAGTATATTAAGCAGTTTTATCCCAAAACTTATTATCTTGCATTGTCATCTTTTTGACTGATAATGTGCTTATTTTTCTCTCTTCTTTGCACACAGTGGAGAAAGGTCTGTGCAATCTCGTCATTTTGAACCATTATATTATTATTTTGAATGAATGACCTAAAACTATCCACAATTCACTCCATGTACTTAATTTCCACAAAAACGACTTGTGTGTGTGTTTATATATATATATATATATATATATATATATATATATATATATATATATATATATATATATATATATATATACAGTGCAATGCATAAGTGAATACACCCATGCTAAAGTTGACTAAAAAGAGGAATAAAAAATCATATTTTGAAAATTGAACTTAATGCCTTAATTTAAAAGATTAAGAAAAATCCAACCTTAAAGGACACCAATTAAGTGAGTACACCCCTATGTTAAATTCCCATAGAGGCAGGCAGATTTTTATTTTTAAGTATTTTTTTATTATTATTTTTTTTTAGGATACTATGCATCTTGATAAAGTTCCCTTGGCCTTTGGAATTAAAATAGCCCCACATCATCACATAGCCTTCACCATACCTAGAGATTGGCATGGGGTACTTTCCATAAGATCATCTCTCAATGCAAATCAAACTAGCTTTTAGGCTAACTGAAATAAAATCATGCCAATCTCTAGGTATGTTGAAGGCTATGTGATGATGTGGGGCTATTTTAATTCCAAAGGCCAAGGGAATTTTATCAGGATGCATAGTATACAAAAAAAAAAAAAAAAATACTTAAAAATAAAAATCTGCCTGCCTCTATGGGAATTTAACATAGGGGTGTACTCACTTATGCACCATGTATTTTAAGGAAGAACATTTATTTATTTACGATACATTATTCATTCACAAAGAAAATTGGTGTCCTTAAAGGTTGGATTTTTCCTAATTTTTTAAATTAAGACATTAAGTTAAATTTCCAAAATATGATTTTTTATTCCTCTTTTTAGTCAACTTTAGCATGGGTGTATTCACTTATGCATTGCACTGTATATATATATATATATATATATATATAATTTTGTGGCAATTAAACATTCATTTTTTTTTGTCATTTTCATTCATTCACAATGTTTCTCAAGGCTATTATCATCATTAGATTTGCATTGATGCAAGTTTTTTTTACTGATATTTGTATGTCACAACCATAATGTATAAATACTTCACTATTTAAAAACATGAAATAGTACATTATACATATACATATTTTTGTCATGAAAATGTCACAATGAAAAAACAAAATGAAACTTAAAACAGGCTTAATTTTTAATAAGCAAAAAAAAAAAAACGTATGTTTTCTGAATTAAGGATGAAATATATCTTAATTTTCTGACATGTTTCATGAAATCAACTATTTAATCTCATCAAAATGTTGTAGAGAGTTCTTTCAGTAATCTGTCTTCTCATATAAGATGTTTAAAGGATATGAATTTATTATTCTGTTGGTAGTAGTAGTAGTAGTAGTAGAAATTACACTGTGCTTTTAACTTAACCATGTGCTACCCAGAGGTTGTGGTAGATTTTAAACAACGAACAACTGTATGTGATTTACATTTATTAGTTATAAAATGTGTTTCTGGTCAACGACAATGAAAACATGTTACAGTGTTTGTTGGCTGTCAGTCGTCTTCTCAGTTTGTTACCATGACAACTCAAAATAGATTGCAAACTTGAGAAACATACTTGATGAGTGTTACAAGGGAATCATTTAAATTAATGATACAAAAATAACTAAATATGAAAATATTACATTGTCACCATAGTGTCCAGTAAAGCGTGCACTTGTGGGAAGTTATTGCATATGTAAGATTACTCACTTTCTGTTACAGCTGCCACTCCATGGAAGAAACCAGGTGATTTATCTTTTGATTTTGCTTTAATGGGTATGTGGATGTCAGTTATCAAATGCATGATGATGATGATGATGAAATGTGTACTGTGACTGCCTCAAGTTAGCACGACTATCATATGAGAGGCATTTACTTTATGAGCAATTCATGAAAGTTTCTCTGGGGTGTATGAATGTGCCTTTAAGCTGTTTGTTTGGATCATTATGGTCAGATATATGTGTAACTGTCTCTGTCTGTGTATTTGTGTGTGAAGTTGCACATTTTTTTTATGTGATTTTTCTCTATGCTCAGATCATTCAGAGAGTTCTCAAGCTCCAGAAAAGAAGAAGAGTGTCTATCAAATGGCCCTTAGTAAGAAATCTTCCTTTTTATTATGACATCTTTTATATCCATCTCCTGCTTTACATTTCTTTTTATATCTTAAAATATATTTTAATGTATATTATGATATATGCACATGGCTTCACCTCCAGCCTGACAGTCTGTTGAATAAAAAGACCAAATGGCAATAAATATCATGATTTATAGCATGAATGGCATCTTTTTTTATCCTTTCGTTCTCCAGATAAGCTGGACGAGATTCTAGCCGCTGCTCAACAGACAATTAGCACATCAGACTCTCAGGGTCACAGAGGTCATGGGGGCAAGAAGGAACGAAACAAGGGCTTAAACGCTAATGAGGTAACATCTCGGTTTCATTTATCTCTGTACTGATTAACAGTGATTCGACAGTTTTGAGGAAGCTACTTTTAAAGCTAGTTTGTCAAGGTACTCATAATTTAAAGCTACCCATGTGAAAAAGTGGAAGCTACTTAAAGGTAAAGCTTCTGATGATATATTTTGTCATTTATCACCAGCATAAACTTTAACAAACTACCTTAAAAACATTGTAATGAACAGCAGCATATACTGTAGCTAAATATTTCAGCATAAAAAAGAAGATCTAAAATGCTGTGCAGAGACTCAAATCGGTGAACCATCCGAACAAAACAAGTCACTAGAATGAATTGGACTTTCTAACATTAAACATGAGAGAGAACTTTGGAAAAGCCTGTTTGAATATTCCATCAGCTTACTCCGCTGTAGAGTAGCACATGACATCAAAAACCACCGCTTCTCGTTGGAAAAAGTAGCTACAAGATAAGCTTCAAAGGAGTTATATACAGAACACAGCTTTGAAACTTAGTAGCTTTGGTTGAAGAAAGTGTTTCTTTATAGTATATTGCTACAAATGGTCATTTACGTTTGTTAGACCGATCTTAGGTGTTGAAAAGCTGTGTTAGTAAGGCTTTTCACCTGGTAATAAGTGTAAGAGTGCAACAACCTCTGTGCTGCATTTGCTGAAAAAAGTACATTTACAGTACAAGCAGTTCATGTGTGAATATAGTGCTGTAATCCGTATTTCACTGAGGCAGCAAGGAAATGTGATAAATATTTAATCCCATCAGTCTCTTTTCTTTGTTCACAGCAAACTTTTGAACAATCAGGTGTTGGCATGATGCCATCAGGGTCTGGGTATGGTTATAACCAAGCCCAGTTTTCATCAGGCCATACAACTCAGCGTGCTATGATGATGCGTCAGAAATCCATGGGTGAGTTTAAATGCAGAAGGTGTTGAATCCATTTCTTTAGTTCAATTGCACTGTAACTAGGGCTGCACAATTAATTATGACCGCCGCTAGCGTAGCTAGCGAAAGCGGTCATATAGGGATTGTCAAAGTTTTTTTTGTTTTTTTTTTCCCGTCACCTAACTGAATTTTTCGTCAACGATACCAGAGACACCGAAGCACCGGGGAACATGAAATTTGGTGGGCATGTAGCCCCATTAGACTTCTAAGGAAAAATTTCGTTTGGTCCCCGGGGGCCACTCCCCCCCCGCGCTGGGCCCCCCCAAACCCAAAAAAATGCAGTTTTTCCTAAATAACTACCTGAACCGTGGCACCGAGGATGAAGAAATTTTTATTGTATGTTGGTCTACTAGACTTTTACGGAAAAATTTCGTTTGGTCCCCGGGGGCCACTTCCCCCCCCCGCGCTGGGGCCCCCGTAAATTTTTCGTCAACGATACCAGAGACACCGAAGCACCGGGGAACATGAAATTTGGTGGGCATGTAGCCCCACTAGACTTCTACGGAAAAATTTCGTTTGGTCCCCGGGGGCCACTCCCCCCCCGCGCTGGGCCCCCCCAAACCCAAAAAAAAGCAGTTTTTCCTAAATAACTACCTGAACCGTGGCACCGAGGATGAAGAAATTTTTATGGTATGTTGGTCTACTAGACTTTTACGGAAAAATTTCGTTTGGTCCCCGGGGGCCACTCCCCCCCCCCCCCCGCGCTGGGGCCCCCGTAAATTTTTCGTCAACGATACCAGGGACACCGAAGCACCGGGGAACATGAAATTTGGTGGGCATGTAGCCCCACTAGACTTCTACGGAAAAATTTCGTTTGGTCCCCGGGGGCCACTCCCCCCCGCGCTGGGCCCCCCCAAACCCAAAAAAAAGCAGTTTTTCCTAAATAACTACCTGAACCGTGGCACCGAGGATGAAGAAATTTTTATGGTATGTTGGTCTACTAGACTTTTACGGAAAAATTTTGTTTGTTTCCCGGGGGCCACTTCCCCCCCTGCGCTGGGGCCCCCGTAAATTTTTCTTTTTTGGTAATTTTTTATGGTATGTTGCTCTTAAGGGCCCACATCAACCTAGGCCATAATCACTCATTTGTGATTTGCGCCCCTCCCATAAAAAATGAAAATGCAATATTATTCTGCTTTAATCGCCCCTATCTTCAGTGGAGATGTTCAGAACTGCACCATATTTCATGTGTATGATTAACTTGACATCCTCTGGGGGTATCCTCTGCTAAGTTTCGTAGAATTTCATCCATGGGGGGGGTATAAAATAAATTCATTTATGTGCACATTTAGTGACTGTACACTCATCGGCCTGTAGATGGTGCTGTTGAGCGAAGGGTTGCTGGTTTAGGATGATACTGTCACACACATACATGCAGGAATACAAACAAACGCAAGCATGCACACACACTGACATCCACGCACAGACACACACCCATACACACACATACAAATCCACATGCACAGACACACACACACAAACACACACGCGCACACATGTACGCACACATACATACACGCACAGACACACACACACACACACACACACACACACACACACACACACAGACACACACATACACACACACATACATACACACACACACACACACACACACACACACAGACAGACATGCACATACTACTACTTTTTTTAGGTATATACATAAACACGCAATACAGCCAAATTACTCCACTTCATTTATTTTTGTGGAAAGCCAGTGCAGGCCTGAGCGGCGGTCATATTTTGTACCGCGATGCGGTACATCTAGTTGAATTTGTAATCGCAATTACAATTACGGATGCTAGTTAGTTAGTTAGTTTTAGTTTATTTCGGTTTAAGTTTATTTAGCAACTTCAAAAGAAAGAAAGAAAAGAAAAAAAATGTACAAGCAAACATAGAAACCAAAATGAAATTACGGTGTAAAAGTTGCTTGACCGAAAAGGTGTCGGCTGAAGCTTATGCTAATTGCGCCGATCCTTTTTACATTTATTTTATTTTACACACAACACCAAACACCAAAGCCATCTTGCATACATAAAGAATGACTAAAATAAGAAGAAGCTAAATTCATTCAGCTTTGTATAATGTAATATATATATATTTTTTTATATAATTTCTTAAAGCTACCTATGGATTTACATGTTTTCAGTTCATTATCAGAACTATTCCACAGTTTATCCCCCTGAACAGACAGACATCTCTGTTTGACATTGGTTCTGATCTGTGGTTTACTGAACATGAGTGTTCCTCTGAGCTCATAAGGAGTAGATTTCATCTGAAACAGGTTTTGGACACAGTCGGAAAATGTATTATTTATTATTTTAAACATTATTTTGGCTATTTTAAATTCTACTAAGTCATTAAATTTTAATGGGTTAGAGTTTATGAATAGCTTGTTTGTTAGGTGATAATAATCTGTTTTATTTATAATTCTTATTGTGCATTTTTGCAGTACAACAATTGGTTTTATTGTTGTTTTGTATGTATTTCCCCAGATCTCTACGCAATATGTCATTATTAGAGACTGGGCCATTATTACAGTATGTTTAGGGCCTTTGAATCAAGAATGTGTTTTTATTTTGGAAAGGATAGCAAGAGTTTTTTAAATTTTTGACTTTATGTAGGTTATGTGGGATTTCCAACTGAGATTGTGGTCAATAATGACACCTAAGAATTAGGTGAATTCAATAAGAATTTAGTTTCACTTACCATTTCTAGTTCATTAATTTCAGTTCTGAACTGGACATTTGTATTTATTTATTTATTTTATTACTAAATAAAATAAATTTAGTTTTATTTATATTTAATGACAATTTATTAACATCAAACCATTTTTTAAAATGTTTTCATTTCTGCTTCCACTGTATACATAAGCTGTCTCAAATTTTGATCAGAGCAAAATAGAGTTGTATCATCTTCAAAAAAGACACAATTTAATTGAGTAGACACCTTACAAATGTCACTGATATATAATAAAAATAGCTTTGGTCCAAGGACTGATCCTTGTGGAACCCCACAAGTTACCCTCTGTAGCCGTGACCTGTCGTTGGTGAATTGCACAAACTTTATTTAACTTTGTTCTGCATGTCTTCTCTCCAAAGGAGTTACAGAAGAGGAGAGGGGACATCTCCATCCTCCTACTATGAAGTTGTCCCGTAGTCTTTCTGTGCCTGGACCAGAGGACATTCCCCCTCCACCCGACACCTCAGCGCCTGAGCCGCCCTTGTCTGCCGGTGGCCACACAGATAGGAGAGCAGCACCAACACATTTTTATGCTGTCCCTCCTCTGCCTCCATCACACCACCCGCCTCACACCCAGACACAGCACAGGGTCCCGCCCAACCGCAGGGTAAGAGCTTGATACCATAGGTCAAAGGTCCCAAGAAGTGTGCCATCGGTCATTAGGGGTTGCACGACTACTGATTTCTGCTAGTCGATTTCTTATCAAAACAATACTCGAATTACTCGACTACTCGTGGTTCATGCTACTGTAAATGAAAAGACATGAAATAGCTAGATCTTATCAATAAACATTATTAATTCATAGCCTAATGCAACAATTACATAAGTAAACTCTCAAAACATTATAATTATGAGATTTCATTTTAAAATTTTCATGTATCAGTCTAAAGCCAAATAAATAGCCGTTCTTGCCTTTCATTTTCAGACGGGGCCGTTCACATATCGCGTCTTTATATGGGCCCTATTTTAACGATCTGAAACGCAAGTGTCAAAGCGCAAGTAACTTTGTGGGTGGGTCTTGGCGCTGTTGCTAGTTTCCCGGCGGGATTAATAACTCTTGCGCCAGGCGCAAAACTAAAATGGGTTGGTCTGAAGCAGCTTCATTATTCATAGGTGTGGTTTGGGCGTAACGTGAAATAAACCAATCAGAGCGTCATCTCACATTCCCTTTAAGAGCAGACGCGTTTGTTCTAAAGCGGATTCCTATTATAACGGCGGATTTGCCAGGCGCGCGCCAGGAGCGGTTCACAGCCGAGGAGACCGACGCTCTCGTCAGGGACGTTGGGGATGGAGAAACCCACCCAAATTAACTTCAGTTAAAAAGGCGTATGATAATTTGGGTAAATGTGTAAGCTAGATGTATGCTTTTATAATAAATTGTCTATCTATCTATCTATCTATCTATCTCTCTATCTATCTATCTATCTATCGTAATAATGTATGATTTGCAAAAATGAAAACTGCTGCTTCTGTGTAGATGAGAGAATGAAAGTGTATGCGCGTTGTGCACACGCTACATTGATTATGGCCAAGCATGCGCCCTTAAAATAGCATATGAATAACATGCGGAACGCGCCACTGACTTTAAACTATTTTTTCCTGGTTAGTAGCGCAATTGTTTTCTAAACCTGCAAAATAGCATGAAGGAACGTTTGCGCCGTAACACGCCTCCTTTTTTGCGCTGAACCGCCCAATGAGCGCAAGTTCATTCCCAAGTTTAGCGACGTGCTTCTGTGGAGGAAAAAACGCGCTTTGCGCGGGTGCAAAATAGGAATGATCCATGCGTCGGTGTACAAAGTCAATTGCGCTGGGTGCAAGATAGGGCCCAATATGTGAACGGCCTCTTGCAGAGTTGGCCAATTACTATATTTTTGTCATGCTTGATGAAATACTTCCACACATCTGACGTGTGTTGTCTGTTGGTGACGTTCGCCATTTTTAATTCATTTATGGTTAATGGACGCTCGAGTAGTCGATTGTTTCCGACAGCGTCGACTAGTGGTTGAAGTAGTCGATCTATCGACTACTCGACTAGTCTATGCAAGCCCTATCGGTCATAGACTTTGTTCTTTCTTGTCTTTTCCTTTACAAATATTTCCACAAAAAAGAGTATTAAATCTTAGAAATATTGTGTTTTACAGGCTGAAACTGATACCAGCAAGATGGGAGGAGCAAGAATGGGTGGTATGAGACGTGGCTATAGCAACGCCACACCTCCCTCTGACGTGGGCGCTAAACAGTCCACCACACAGCGTAACCAAGCGCAAGCGGTGGCTAAGATTGCAAGTCGGCAAGGTGGGAAGGGGCTGTTGGTGAAGCAGCGCAAGGTGGAGGAGACAACAGCCCGAGAAAAATTGCAGAAAAGTTCCATTTCAATCCCTACGATTATTGTTAAAGCGCCATCCACCAGCAGCTCTGGGCACAGTAGCCGTGCAAGCAGTGAGGATACAGAACTGTCTCCTGAGATGAATGAAGAGCAGGAAGAGGAAAAGCCTCAAAACCCAGTCATGGCTCCTACACCCACTCCACCTCCACCACCTAATATCCCAGGTAAACTGGAAACACTGGGCAGGAGCACAGCACAGCGGGAACGTGAACGCTTCCGTGATTCCCGTCGGAAAAGCGCCTCATTTTACTACTCCTCTGAGGAGGATATTTTAGATGAGAAGGAATCTGCTCAAACTCCACTGGAGGCCAACACCACCTCTCGTTTGCGCTCTTCTAAATCTATTGATGAGGGATTGATCTCTGGTGATGCCTTAAGCATGCCGCCTGCGTTTGGGTTGCCGCAGTACGCATCAGCTACGCCTCATCAAGCCACTACCTTCATCCACCCATTGACGGGGAAAGTTCTAGACCCAACAAGCCCGCTTGGACTCGCGCTGGCAGCACGTGAGCGAGCGCTGAAAGACGACCACCGTACACGTAGAGAGGAACGGCACTTCGGTCGCCAGATGTCCAGCACTGGAGTTTTTCCTTCTGCAGTCTCCCCTACAAACCAAAAGCCCGTTCCTCCATTCTACATATACCAATCACACACCTCAGTCTACCTTACTGGTGCCTCTCCAACAACAGGTGGGCCAGGCCCACAGAGTCGCCCCCAGTCTCCTCGAATGCTGCGATTGACTGGAGGTGGGACGGGGAGCTTGGAATGGAATGAACAGAACCTTATGGATAGAGAGGAAAGAGGGACACCAAAGGTGCGGTTTACAGATAATCAAGCCAGTCAGTACCAGTCTCACCCTCAGGACAGGGACAACAGAGCCAATCAGTACCACACTTACCTGCGGGAAAGAGAGAGAGAAGGGCACAAGAGGATACCGCCCAAGCCTCCTCCCCGCAGGCCTTCCTACATAGATAAGGAGAGTGAACTCGGCACAGCTGACAAAAGTCCCACCAGTAATTCCCAGGATGACAGGGGAGGACCGAAGATGGGAGAGAGTGGGATGGAAAAGGAGGGAGAGAAGGATGTAAAGATAGGGGGAAATCTAAGGGTTGGAGAGGGTGGCGATGTGATGATGCTTCCACCTCCTGCTCCATCTGTGGATGTGGATGATGAGTTTGTGTTTGCAGAGCCCCTACCTCCCCCTATACAGTTTGCAAATGGAATAGAAATAGACACCCATGGAACAACAGAATATAATCAACAACAACAACAGAAGGAGCTGTCAGGATCTCAGTCACTCAATGACCAACAGTCCCTGCAAATGCTTTCCAATCCCCCGCAAGATGCCATGTCCCTACCAGACAACATGCATGCTGACTCACAGCAGACACCCATCCATCCTTCTGCTGTGGTACATCCATATCTTTTCCCACCGTCTTCTCTAATCCTCACTCCACAGCTGTGTCCTAAAATACCTCCTGCAAACCCTCCTCAGTCTCAACCCTCTAGCTATTCCCAGCACCCAAACACTGGCCAACCCCAGCCTTTATCCTCGCCACAAGCGGGAGACTCTGCCACTTCTAGTCTTACATCTTATGACAGTGAGGTGGCCAATCTGACTCAGTCAGCTCTCTCCCCATCTCTTCCTTCTCCTCAGATTTTCCCTCCTTCGAGTTCCCCTTCCGCCCCAGCCACCACCTCCTCTTCTGACCCTATGTCATTGCATCGACCTCTACCACTTTTCTATCAACACCAAGGTCACACTAATGTGTCTCTGTCGTATTCCACCATGGCTGCACCTGCTGCTGTAATGACCGTCACCACAACTATGCCTTTGGAAAGTACATCAGTTATAGCAAGTGATCGACTTCCTCCGGCACTTAAGGGGCGTGATTGGTCGGAGCCTGTGGTTGATTCTGGAATTGAGGAACTGGAGAGTCACAGCATCAGTGATCACCACATGGAAAACTTTGCAGAAAGAATGGATCGAGAAGGAGGCCAAGAGAAGGAGAGGGAAGGAAGGCGAGAAAGTATGGAGAGCGGGATAGTAGGGGATGGTTTCAAAGGAGACCAAAGACTGTCCCTGGATTTGTCTCTTTCTCACACCGATAAATTCACTCAAAAAACACAAAAACCGCACATTCATAAATCCAAACCTCCAAACCAGCCACTAGCTAAACCACACACTCAAAATATGTTAAAATACCACGCACACACACAGAATGGGCGAACCGGACCACCGCTACAGCGGCAGGCTAGCACTGCTCCCAACATGTACAGGTCAAGGGAAGAGGAGGAGCAAGAACAGGGAAGAGTAGGTGATGCTGAAGTGAAGATTCCAGCGTTTATGGATCGACGTCTGAACTCTCCTCTCTCCAATGTTAAGGCCAGCATCATAAATGAACTCAGCAGTAAACTACAACAGCTTGGTGGCTGGCAGGGTCAGGGACCACCGCCAAATCATAGGTGAGACATCTTGTGAAAACAATCACACACATAGACACACATTCTTACTAATCATACAGTACAGCATTTGAAATTGCCTGAATTTTTGCATTGATAATGAAGTCACAATTATAGACAAATACAGTCTGGATAAACTAACGCATGCAACCAGTTTTTCAAATAAATCATTTGAACACACAGAGGTGTGAAGTCCAGGGTTCAGAAAGTAAAAGTCCTGCCATATACTCTGATTTCACTAATTAATTCTATCTCCTGGCTGAAAAACTGTGCTAATTAGCAAATCCAGGTGATTGGAACAAAATACTGAGGAGGACTTTTACTCTCTGAACCTGGACTTTACGCCTCTGGCTATGGACGTGAATGATACCTCAAATCATACCAACCCAATAAGTTAAAACCTCTCAGTTCTCTTTGGCAACCACACACAACACCTTAGCATTGTTGTGGTGAACTTTTTCACTGGCATGCATCTTATTGATGATCTTTTTTCTGGTTTACATACCTTTATTTTCTCTTTCTCAGGTTTCCAGGTGATCCCTCCTCTGGCTGTGCACCTCTCATCCCTGCTTCCGTTCAGTCTCTCCAACGCCCCTTCTCTCCAAACCTGCCCCCTAACTCTTTAACATCTAACTGCCCCGCTGTTGCTCTGAACCCTGTACCTTCGTCTCCTCTTCCTGTAAAAGCTCTAACCCCAGCCTTAATCCCGATCCCGATCCCATTACCTCTAACCCCAGCTCCATCCCCTCTCAAAGACTGGACACCATCTAATTCTCCTATTTCTTTTCCTCACGGTATTTTGTCCCCTCCGTCACTGCCCCATACCCCACTCTCTCCTCTTTCCCTGGCTCATGCACCCCTCTCTCCTCCATCGATACCTCATCCTCCTATTTCTCCAATATCTCTCTCTCATGCGCCCCTCTCACCTTCCTCTGTCTCTTATACACCGCTCTCTCCATCCTATTCCCCCTATCCCTTGTCTCCGAAACTTCGCTCTAAGTATCGTGGAAAAGTTTCCGAGTTTCAGTTCTCCGGGCCAGAGCTGCGGCGTTCTGAATCTCATTCATACACTCAGCGCCGTCGAGCGCCCAGTCCCCTCATCTCCTGTTCGGACCACCCGCAGCCTGGACCTCCGCGTCCATCCTCGCTCCCTCTCTTTCCATCTGCGCCTCTTTACAGCTCTCTGTTTGAAATCCAACCCCCTTTAACACCCCCATTGGGAGTCGCCCATCAATATTCAGACCAGTTTTTCCCCCAAACTTCTCCTCTCTTCTCGCTCCCATCTGCCGTGGCTCCTCCTAACCCTGCTCTTGTCTCTAGGTCACTCTCCCCTACCAACTACCTGTCTGGAGGCTCCTCCCCATCTTGTATGGGCTACCCGCCCTTAACGCCTCCTCCACCCAATCAGCCATTTGTGTCTAAGCCCCTCCCCTACTGGAGCAAATATGATGTTGCTGATTGGCTGACTTACCTGAATCTGGCAGAGCACCGGGAACGTTTTCTCGACAACGAGATTGATGGCTCCCACCTGCCATCTCTGACAAAAGAGGACTTCCTGGATCTGGGTGTGAGTCGGGTCGGACATCGCATGAACATTGAGCGTGCGCTTAAGAGACTTACGGACAGGTGAGATAGGAAGATGAGAAAAGGAGGGGAAATGAAGGGTAGATTCAGACGAGGATCTGATGAACAAGCAAAAGAACATTAGAAAGCAAACTAGACAGAAGAAGTGAAGGGGAAGTTATCATTTTTTAAACTGGAAAAAAGCCTTTACATTTGTTTTTCTAAAAATGGTCCACCATTTCATTAAAAATTAGCTCTGCATGGATATTTCTGCCTGCAGCTTTACTCGACAAATAAATAGTCTGCCCTCAATGTTTTTGTATGCTTAAGATGAAGATTAGTTAAGGAAGACTTAATTTGATCACAAAACCCATTTCTTGAGACTGTGACTTTCATGTATACGTTTTATTTTGCACTACCAGTCAAAGGTTTGTACATCATCTCATTCTTTATGTACATTTTTCTAATTTTAGCATTATAGTAAAGTATGAAAACTATGAAATAATACAAATGGAAATATTTATATAATGTAGTGACTAAATAAGTTTTCACGTTTTTGTTTTCATGCACGTGCAAACGTGTAGTTTCTAGTTTATTTTTTATTTAAACATAGAGAGAAGCCTTTAGATCAAAAGTCAACCTAAAATCAGGTTGAAAGAAACATAAAATCAGTCAAGTGTGTCTAAACCTTTGACTGGTAGTGTATATTATAAATGCATTGAGTTATGATTTTTCATTTTCCATTTAAGAACACACCAATCTATTGAATTACATCTCATTCCTTTTGTTAAACATGGCATTTATTTAAGATTGCACAACTGACACATGCCCTATAATTACATACTGCACACTAATGTAACTAATTGCTTTTTGAATGCCAAATTCTTCATCTTAGTCTCTAGATGGTCAAGCACTTTTGTTTCTTATACCTCATGCTCTGCCTCCTTTCTTTTCCTCCTTTCCCCCTTCCATGTTTTCTAGGCTCTCCTCTGCTTTCTCTGTCTCCACTGTTTCTTCTGAAGGGCAGAACGAACGCATGAGAGATGATACGACTCAGAGCTAGAGGAGAATTAGAGAGAACTAGTTTGAGGATAGAAAGAAAGAACGAATGTGGTTAGACAAAAAGCACTTGGGATGAAAGGGAAATACTTCCACTGAAGGACAGAGATGGGGATGATTGCAAAGGAGAAGTGCTATGAAACACTCTTGCCGAGTGAAAGCTAAAGTCATCGTCTCCGTCGTTCTGAGCAAATGTTTGTCATCTCAGCTGAAGCCAGATGGGCAAACTTCTTCAGCCAATCAGAGACACACAAAGAATGTACTTCTTTCATTGTTTTTTGGGATGACTATATCAAAAAGTGTAATGAATTTTAGTAATATTATATCATTATATTGATAAAAAAGAGGCTACTGTGCATATTTTAGCATCATGACGTACAGGCTTTGATTCATCTGATAATATGATGATTAAGGTCAACATGAAATCAGAATCGACCCCGTTTACTTTTTTAATACACATTTCCAGTGCACATTACTCCAAAGAAAACAAATATAATTCCTTTTTGGCTGATGTTATCAAGCTCTCTTATTTTTAACCATCAGTCATGTTGAGTGACTTTTCACCATCCAATCAATTTGCGATAGATAAAATCAAGCCTTGCCTTACATTTTTATCATTGAATGTCCTTTTTTAAATCAGAAAATATGTTGGATTATGAAAGAAAAATGGGTTACAACTATTTCGTGTTGACTTTAAGCACTAAAAACAGTCATCGTAATGCCAATAATAACCATATAAGGATTAAGTATGTAAGCATTTTAATACCATAAGCAGAATCAGTCTTCCAAAGATCAGAACACAATGAAAGAACCCATCGTTTATATTGCTTAAGTGCGCTCTTTTTAACCTACACACACACACATACACACAAACACGGACTGTGTGTGTATGTGTGTGTTTTGTGATGGCGGTGGTGGTTGTTTTATAGGAGTAAAGCATAACTCCATTTCATTTGAAAATATATTTAAGGAATTAGAAACAAAGGAAATATATATGAATATATGTGTGCGTGTGTGTATGGAAATGAATGCAGAATTAAAGTATATATATAAATATCAGATATTTCTATTGTTCTGTACAATAATTGATGAATATGATGATACATAAGCTCTACTTAAGAGGTTTGAATAAATTATTCTCGTTGAATTTATTCTCATCTGTTCTTGAGAAACAATCATACGCAAAACATACAGTAAGTGCCCCCCCCCCCTATTTTTTTAGCCATTTTTGCAGCTTAACAGCCTATTTTCACTGTGTGCTTTATTAATTTAATGCTTGAACATTGTTCCATGGAAGAAACAATCATTAAGGTGAGTAAATAATGTCATTTTTCTTATTTTAGGATGAACTATTTCTTAAATTCCCACAGGCCACGATTGACTGTGTATGATGCAGTAGAGATCACTGCGGGTTCTTCACCGTTCCTGTTGCTGAGGTGATGAACTCTGATAATAAACAATCATCAACATTCACTCAGCCAGTGTTACTATACTAAGTTAAGCACTTTATAACTTTAAATGCTTTGATATAGAAATTGCATATTCTGTTCAGGCTGTATTGTTTGCTTCTGAACTTATGAACCACACCGATACACACTAATTGCTTCACATGTTGGCAGTTTTTCGCTCTGAGCTGTGGTTGGCAGAGAGCTGAAATAACTCTCACATTCTACAACACACTTAAATTTCACACCTGACAACTCATTTACACTGAGATGAGAGAATATGTGTGTGTGTGTGTGTGTGTGTGTGTGTGTGTGTGTGTGTGTGTGTGTGTGTGTGTGTGTGTGTGTGTGTGTGTGTGTGTGTGAGAGAGAGAGGAGGAGAACACACACTTGCATGTACATATGCACTTTGGCAACAGCTGACTGACTGCACAGACACTGGAGTGAACATCAGACAGACAGACATGGGAGAGAAGTGAAGGATCCTGAAGGAGGACAGAACAAGCCAAGGACTGGAGGTAAAAAGCCTTGTTTTTTTTCTATTCAGTTTAACTTAAGTTTATTGGGTAGTTGACAAATAACATGTTCTTGTTGGTGTTTTTTAACATCAAGATTTTAAGATTAGATTGACATGAAAATTTTTATTTTAGGTGCTGCAACTGGTCTTTAAAAAATAGTTTTGCACCTCTTTTTTAAGTTGGTACAATTAGTTCATAATATGAGCTCATAAAATATGCATGCATGATAATCATAAAAAATAGTTTTAGATGTGTGTCACGTCAACTACCCATACAGTGTAAAGAGTTGCACACACACGCTGATTTATCTGAAAGTGTTGCATGTGAAAAAAAAACTTTTGTGTGTTAATGTGTATATTTAGCTCACACAGAGCTTGATCAATAGATCAGTGCTGTTGAAATGCTTCCATTATGTTTTTGTACTTTACTAACAATTGATTGTTACGTGCAATAACAAAAATGCTAGATTTTGGGGCTTTATGAGTTTATTTAAAGATGTGATTTAATTTTGATATGATGCTGTATTTTTGTATACATGTTTTTCCCTATGCCATTCTTTCACATTAGAGATATGATTGTGATCTCATGTATGTTTCTCATGCAGAAACATGAGAATATAAATGACCATCACGATTCATGACGGTCAGAAATGAACCTGGACTTAAGGGAAATCCCTCTGATGATGTTTTAAATTTGTGGGCATTTTATTATGTGACTCTAATGGATATATTTGACAATTTTATTCTGGGTTCTAGCTATGGGTTTAGACTCCACAGTGATTATTTTAATTAGTTTATTTAATTTATTTGACACAATGGGCATTGTGTTAGAACATATTCTGTCATAAATAGCCTCCAGGGGGGCAAAAATCACTCCACTTTGTGACTGTTGTATTTTGCACAGTGTGTGTGTGTGTGTGTGTGTGTGTGTGTGTGTGTGTGTGTGTGTGTGTGTGTGTGTGTGTGTGTGTGTGTGTGTGTGTGTGTGTGTGTGTGTGTGTGTGTGTGTGTGTGTGTGTGTGTGTGTGTGTGTGTGTGTTTGTGTGTGTTGTGAAGCATGTGTAAGATGACCCACCAGCTCTTGTTTATTTGGAGTTCGCTCGGCTGGTGCATGGAATCCTGGGTGGGGGAGAACTCTATTTCTGATCCCAGATTCCAGTAGCAACACACACACAGACAGACACGCCTTTATAGTATGCTTATAAATGCATGTATTAATACATACCGATGCAGTTATGTCCATTAATTATTTTGCCGTTCTTTAATTTGGCTAGTTTGTGTGATTTTGTGAGCCTTATCTTTAGTATAAAGATTTCTGTCAGTTTTAATCGTATTAAATTCACCGCGCATTTCAGAGATGTTTACCATCACAACTGACTATATCCAGTTGCAGTCTCGCATGCAGCGAGTCCCCAGAGTGATTCACATGGACAGTTGCATGCTCTGGATAACGTCCAGAAACTCACCCACGACCTATTTTTATCAGATAGACTTTGCAAATACATGCATAGTGTTACCAATTTACAGTAAGGTCTCATTTGTACCTCACATTAACTAACAACAACACTCAGTGCATTTTTTACAGCATTTATTCATCTTTATTAATGCCATAAAAATACAAATTGATTAAATTCTATAGAAATTCAATTGAATTTCTATTTAATTGAATAAAATGGACCAGTTGTAGTTCACAGTGCATTAAGTAATGTTAACAGATACAACTTTTAATTTAAAAAATGTATTATTAGATGTTAAAAGATGATTAATTACTGTTGACGTATTGTTCATTATTAGTTCATGTTTAATTTTAACAAATGAAACCTTATTGTAAAGTTTCACCCATGCATTTAGGCACAAGTCATATTACATGTCAATAGTTTAGTGTTCTATAGCAGTGGCTCTCATACACTTATCATTTGAAATTGCCTTACTTTTACCAGTGCATCATTTTTGCAAGACTATTCAGATCTTTTTTTATTTTAATCATCATCCAATCAAGTTGCCGTGATTTGTAGACAACAGATTGAGAATCACTGCTCTACAGACTCTTTTTTATATCAAGCGGGTCGCAGGACTTGTTGCTCTCGTCATTTGCTATTTTGCATCTTGTGACCGTGTGTTTTTGACCCCAAACCACAGCGGATGTAATTTTAGACTTTGTTACCTTGTGAAAAAGTTCTCTTAATTATATTTAATATGCACTTGTAGTGTACATCAAATCTGAAAGTATATTTTTAAAAAGCTGTACTTGCAGATAATATGATATTAATGAAATAAAAGGCCATTTAAAGGGAGTGCACTTTAATGATCTTTCGCCGTGCTTTAAAGTACACATTTTGACGTGACTAACATGCATACTAAAGCACACATAAAGTAGTTGATTCAAATGTTAACTAGTGTGTTCTCTGATGTTACTTTTTTTTTCAATTAATACATTTTAAATTAATTTAAATTGAAACTTCTTCATTACAAATGTTTAACTGTCAATATATTTAAATACATGACATAGAAGTTTCAATAGAAATTACATTATTTTAATGTACCATACATTTTTCAGTCGACAGTGCACTTTAACCACGTCAAAGCGAATAGAAATAATTATGAAAAGATAAATTTAAACTTTAATACATTTTCATTCATTAGCAAATGACATGCAATTTCATTTTTCGAAAACATTACATTCAGTTCATAAATATAGACATATATTAGATTAAAGTTACTCATCAACATGACTAAAATGTTGGCTGTTGTTATATTGTAAAAGGCAAAAGGAACAACCTGGTTGTACACAGGTGACGTTTTTTTCTTTTTCAAGAGCATCTGTCTTTGCAAGTCAAGCATCATTACCATTGCTCATTGTGTTCTGAACAAATCTCTAACACTTCTAAACTGCTGCATGTAACTCATTCTGCAATATGTCAAAACAAGAAGATGTTTACATCCGATGAAACAACAGGCCCGGGGAATGCAAATGTGCAGAAGGTTCAAAAGCTTCTGTGATGCTGCAGTGAGCGGCCGTCTGTTTGCCATGAAGCCTCTAGGAGGATTGTGGAAACAAATGAGTAAACATACCCTGATGCCCCTGAATACATGTCACCTGATGTGCCAAGGCAGGTTCTGGTAGTGCAGGGGTAACAACAGCCTTGAGGAAACTGGACAACTTGGACTTCTCTTGGTGTATTGGTTTTATACTCCATAACATGAAGCATGCAGATTCGTCCTCACTTACACACATGCATGTAATCAGACTGTCTTTTGCAGCCAGCTGCGACCATGGCGGACCCTCCCGCAGGCCCACCTGAGGACCTCAACAAAATCAGCTTCTGGATGGTAAGGAAAAAGCTGACCCAACACCTATAGTGAGCTGCCTTGCTGTTTACTCCCTACATAGGTAGCTTCCTTCTACGGCAGCACCATAGATCAAAAGTGACTGATTTGGGTTGCACTACATAGCATGTGCCACACAAAATAACGCTTTTCATGAGAGACTCAATTCACATAGATTCAAATTGGCATCTATGATTCCATAAAGAACCTGTAACATCAACGGAACCTTTCTAATGCAGAAAAGGTTCTTAATAGTGGAAAAAGGTCATACAAAAAAAAAAAAAAACCTTATATTATACGAACTGATTACTGAAATGTTCTTTGGGGAAACAAAAATGATTCTTCTATGGCATCACTGTGAAAACCCACATTTGGAACCTTTATTTTAAAAAGTGTGGCACACAAATATCTGAAAATTGTTCCCCCCATTTTAATTATTGAGTATTAATTCAATGTATTCTCTCTAAATCATATTTTTTTATCTTTTACATTTTCCTTTCTAAAAAAAGCCTATTGCTAATATATTGTCCTCTTGTATATTATGCAGATGTGCTAACTTTGCACACATTATGTTCCCAATCCCCCATTTGGGAAATTATATATTATTATCTTTGTCATATAATTTGCACATTGTTTTTGGTAACATGGCAAAAAATCACTCATTAACATATCTAAATTTGGTTAGTCCAATCACGATCATTTGCTTTAATCTGGAGATGCTGTCATCATCATCCATCCACCATTATTTTGTAAACCTTGCTCTTTTCCATACTAGAGTTATTATAGTTAGATCATTAATAAAAACATATTACCTGACCATGAGTTTTCCTGTTCAGTTTTGATGACATTTAATGTCCAACAACCTCTGTAGTCTCTGTAGGCACTTTTTTGTTTTACTGATGCATTTTATGTCACAGAATAAAATGTGAAAATATCTTGTGTTCACCACAGACCTTATTTCGGGTATTTAACAAAAAACAAATAAACATTCAAAACCCCCATTGACTTTAAGTGCTAAAATGCTAACTTGTTTCTGGGTTTTGGCCTACAAAAATACGCCATCCATTTCCTTCTGTTCTTGTCTCAAGCCAGGAAATTACGTGCGGACAGTGCGGAGGACATCAGAGTCGTACCAAGCGTGTAATGACATCATAGCATGTATGAAGGACCGGGCTCATGTGGAGCGACAGTACGCCCGTCAGCTGACTGAGTGGAGCAGCAAGTGGAAATCAATCACTGACACTCGTGAGTGCTTCAGTCTGACCTGTCATAAACTGTCAATAAGTGATCAGTTTAAAACTCAGAGTAGCTCCGCCCACAGTCAGATCTCATTGGTCCGAAATTGGTCCACTATTTTCAGAAGCGTCACACTCACTAAAACTGGCATAGGTATTATTGAATCTTTGCTCATTTTTGAGTTTTTGTATTTGATGTCTTTGTCAGTTATTGTACAGTAGTTTCATTTGCTTTAATCTGAAGATTCTGTTATCATCAACCCACCCTTATTTTGTTGCTCTTTTACATACCAGGGTTATTATAGTTAAAGGGATGGTATAATGCCCTTTTCACAAGATGTAAATTAAGTCTTTGATGTCCCCATGTGAAGTTTTAGCTCAAAATACCCCACAGATATTTTTATATAGCATGTTAAAATTGTTACTTTTTGAGGGTGGGCAAAAACGTTTTTGTGTCTGTTCCTTTAAATGCAAATGAGCTGCTGCTCCCGGACCAGGGGGCGGAGCTACAACAGCTCGTGTCCTTTTACCTCACACACACATGCACTGAAAATTTCTAAAACTTTTAGCCTTTTATGTTGAAACCGGAGTCAGACAATGATGGAGAGACATGTAGAATGCAACAGGACATTTCTGAATGGTTAGTTAATGAATTTAGGTAGCTTATGTGGAGTTAGCATATTCTGTCATGATAATCTATAAATCGCGTTTCCTGGGGCGGTGTTTATGTAAATTTTAGGGTTAGTGATGTCACTAGCCCGGGAGGAATGTGGTGTAGTCTCTACCAGCCGTTTGTTGTAGTCCTTAAAAAGCAATTTCTTTAAAAGCAAATATCTTCCGTTACTTTGAACTCTGAGCTTCATAACTTTGCAGATGTTGTTTATGCTCAAACAGCAACATTACACACTAACTACAGTTAGAAAAGTGAAATCATAATCAACTGCCCCTTTAACCAAAACCATGAAAAAAAAATGTTCGTTAGTTGAAATAAAACAAATTTTAACTTAATTCTAAAATAACTAAAACTGAAATAATAATTCATAAAAAAATGCATTTAAAAAATATTAAAACAGAGAAATATATAAATAAAAGCTAATTCAAAATATTAACAAAAGCTAACAGTATCTCAGTGATATTAAAATAGCACAGTTTACATAAAAACAAAAATCTGCTGGCTGTCAAGTTCAGTTGCAGTTTTGCTTAGTGTGACGTAAATGGATAAAAGCTGATGTCTCTCTCTCTCTCTCTCTCTCTCTCTCTCTCTCTCTCTCTCTCTCTCTCTCTCTCTCTCTCTCTCTCTCTCTCTCTCTCTCTCTCTCAGGGCCGCTGTACGGGTCCCTCTTGCGAGCGTGGCAGTGCTTTTTCTCGTCCACCGAGCGTCTGTCTGCCCTTCACACGTCAATCTCCCAGTCTCTGGTTTCAGAAGACGGAGAGCGCATTCGCTCGTGGAAGAAAGACATGTTTCCGCGGAAAATGTTCTGCGGCTTCAGGGAGTCACATGACCTTGGAACGGCTTTCTCACGTGCTCAGAAGCCCTGGGTGAAGAGATTAAAGAAGGTGATAGTAAGACGTATACTGACGATGATGTAATCGCTGGAGGTCTCCAACTATTTCAAATTAATAGGCGTTAACTGAACCATTTGTTTTAAAATCCCACTCAGTATTTCAGTATATTAAAGCAAGATAGTACAGGAAAAAACAGGCTTAATTTGGAGATTTCAGGCTATTTTTTGCTTCATTAACTAGTGGAAAGAAAACATCCGAAATACACATTTTATACAGTTTATTCCTAAAAATATTTTTTTCTGTCTGTTGACTGTATTTTTGGGGGTTTATGGAATAATAAAAATAGATATCCAAAATCCCTTCTGTAAAAACCTTTAACTCTAACATGCCAAGGAAAAGGAAACCAGAAATTTTCCAGAATTGTGCAAATTTAATTAGATAATGCCTCACAGCATATTTAAATAACATTGCAGGAAACTTGTACAGTATTTCAAAACAATTGTCTTAATGTACTGTGATTAATCAACTATAGGGAATTTGTAATGATAACTATTAGTTTAAATTTGTACCCTATTATTATCTGCATTTATTTTCTTTCATACAGCATTCAGCTTTTAGTGAGGAAAAAAATATTACTTGACATTGGAAACGTCCCAGTTAGAGAGAAAAGATGAGATAGTTGTATTCCCAGTGCATTTAATAGCATAAGTTAGAGCTGAATATGACATGAAAAGCACTACGTGATGCTAATAATACGTTTTTGTGTATCCATTAGCTGGAAAAGGCCCGTGCGGCGTATCATAAGTCATGTCAGAGGGAGCAGATCGCTCAGGAAAAAGAGAATCAAGCCAAACACAACGCCAACCTGAGTGAGAGCAAACTGTCCAAGATTCAGCAGACGAGAGAGAAAGCCACACAGGAGCGCAGCAAGGTCAATGAGCAATGAGGCTTTCTACACATACATATTATAGTTATTATATATAATATATTCATGAATTATTTACGTGTTTTTGCAGGCACGTGATCGTTATGAGAAGGTCCTAGAGGACGTCACTGGCTTTGCACCACGATACATGGAGGAAATGGAGTCTGTGTTCGACCAATCACAGGAGGAGGAGAGGAAGAGGATCAGCTTCCTGAAACAGGCCTTCCTGTCCATTCACAGACACCTCGACATCACCAACAATGAGAGGTTTAAAATGGCAACACGCATTTGATTACAACATTACATTAGCTGCCATAAAACAATTGTGATCGTTTTTTTTGTTGTTTTTTTTGTAGTAAATACATTAAAGCGATCCGTTCATTAAGAAGGGAACAAAAACAAATATGTGTTAGTGTTGATATCAGAACAGATTTAATTGAAATTGATATTTAACAAAAGATTATATGTGTACAAAGGGTTTGAAATTAACTTTTTCACTCACCGGCCAATTTGGCTACTAAAGTTACAGGCCATTCAGAAGTTCTACTAGCCAAAAGATAAAAGAATCCAAATTAATTACGTCACAGCAATTAACGACCCCTCCATGATTTCCAAATGGGAGAACTTGCAAAATAGCAGGGTGTTCAAATACTTATTTTCCTCACTGTATATATATATATATATATTTTTTTTTTAAAGAGGCTTCCATTATATACATACATAAAAAGTATACATACTAATATATATATATATATATATATATATATATATATGTGCGTATTCATAGAAAGTTTATACCGTTATTAACTCTTTCTCAGACGAGCAGATGCGATGAGACCTGTTTTCCTGTTTGTTCATGTGACGTTCTACATAAAGCCTATTAGCTGCAGTGATGTTCATTGTCCTGTCAAAAAGCCGGAGGGTTTTTATTTGTGTATTGCGTGTTTCAGTATAAAAGCAGTGTACGGTGAACTACATCACACACTCATGTCCATCAGTGAACCTGATGATCTCCGCTGGTGGAAGAACAACCATGGGCCGGGCATGCCAACCGACTGGCCCAAAATAGAGGTGTGTGTCATCATATGCATCCAGATTGTGTCAAAAACTGTTGTAATTTAGTGTTTCATGACTTGACTTCTCACAAAACAAGTTTTAAAATGACTACAGGACCCATTTGATTCTTCTTTCTTTCTTTCTGTGTTTTTGTCCTGTTATCTCGTCTATGCTTGTTTTTGGTGCAGGACTGGAATCCTCCAATTAAAAAACAAAAACCAGGAAAGAAACCAAAAGCACACAGAGGACCTGAGGAGAAAGCGTAAGCTCACCACACACACACACACACACACACACACACACACACACACACACACACACACACACACACAAAAAAAAAAGTGTCTATAATTGTATATTTAACACCATTAGATTTTTGTCTCAATTTTCAACTATGATGTATATAAGGCTAGACACTACAAGGCATAGCCAATTTTTTTTATTATTATTAATCTCCACTTCAGTATCACTTTCATCCACTAAACTTCCCTATCTATATTCTGACGGGTTTTACAGAGGGGTTTGTTCATGTATTATTTGCCTGATTTAATACATTTTATCCCTAAAACATGGTGAATTTTATGTTGACAATATTTTCTGAATTATGATCAAAAGAGATCCCCTCTGTAAAAAAAATAACTTTAGCTCTAATATGTTAACAAAATGAAGCAACCTGGCTTTATCAGTGTTCACATTTATGTTCTGGAAATGTATGCAAATTAGGGCATATTTAATTAAATAATGCCTCATTTCAGTATTTAAACATATTTCAGAAAACTTGTAATAAATTACAATAGTCTTGATGTACTGTAATTAATCAACTAGGGAAATTATGGTGATGTTTATTAGTCTACATTTTGACCCTATTCACCTGTAGTGTCTTGCCTTAACTGAGAATTGTTGCAGTCAACGTGCTCTATTATAATGTCAAAGGTAATATTAATTAATTCAAGTTAATTAGAAAATGAATCAGATTATGAAATGAAATGTGTAAGTATTGAGCAGCGAGTCTTTTTGGGTTTCCGTCTGTCAGCGGTTCAAATCCTTCTTGGCTGAAGTGATTCGGTTGGATGAGGAATGATTGTGAACTGCAGTCATAAAGGTGAAGTGTGTCATTTGCCAGAATGCTGTGTGCAATATTATAATGCGCTCAGCTTGACCTTCATTTCCACTGTGATGAATGAACTGGAGCTGATTTCATCTGATCATCTGATCGGCCGTCAAAAGAGTGAAGAAATGTTTTTTACACAAAATGCATTAAAAATGCAGATTTATGTTTCTTGCATGATACCTGTCTGGCAGTCACTGAATTAAACATGAGGTCATGTGACAACAATGTTGCATACTACTTTTTAAAATGCTTATTGTTGCACAATGCATACTTAAAAATAGCATGTAGTGCATGCTGTAAACAGTGTGAACATTCCATTCTTTTACTTCCATTCTTTGATTTTGATGTTCAAAAATAATGAAGCATTGAATGGAATGTTATAGATAGAATTTAAAAATGGTTAAGATCTAAATTAACATGTTTTTTTCCCCAGTCAAAAATATGATTGGCGATCACTCAATCGACCTGAATACATACTTTTATACCAACAAAACTCATTTTTATGGGTTAAATCAGGTAGGAATAGCTCTTTAAGGTAACATTATCTTGGTTGGCACACTATCTTTGGTTTCAAATCTCTATAGTATATCTCTAAATGTAAATGTATAGTTTAATTTCTGTATTTTGTATCAGATCATTGGTCATTATCAGTGCCCCTATAATGCTGTTTTATAGGTTCTTCAGTCTCTCTAAAGTGTATTTGCATTGCAGAAAACAGCGTCTTATGAACAACACGAACAAACGTCTCAGCGACAGCTTCAGCGTTTGAGGGCGGGGCAAAGCAAATGTGGTTCACAGGCAACCAGTGAAGACCATTATGCAGATTTGTTAAATCTTTAAAACTTTGCAGGCCTTTTACATTCACAAACTGCTATATTACACATTGCATGAAAGGTTATATTCGAAAAAAGCTTAAAATAGGCAGCCAGCCAGGTATTGCAACATGACTTTTTCTCCAAGATTGTGTGTGTGTGTGTTCCGCTCCTTCATGAGTTTTGTTGTCCCTTCCTCAGAGCACATCTATAAAACATGCTGCCACTTCCATGTTTCACTGTAGGGACGCTGTGTGTGTTCATTGTGATGAACAATCTTACTGACAATCTTTAGCACTTAAGCATGAAGACCTAAAAGTTGTTTTTGTCATCTTCCTCCAGTGTGCTTTTGGCTGAACTCCAGTTGAGATGTTTTTATCTTTGTGAACTGTTTTATTCTGCCATGAGGACTGTAACTCTTTTAGGCATGAGTCTCTCCCTTAAAACAGTTTCTCTCTTATGCGGACACTGTGTTTGGAGGGCAGCCAGTCCTGGGCAGATTCACATTTGTGAATGTCACCTTTTTAATGATGGTGTTCGGTGTGCTTTAAGGTATATTCAATGTTAATGGCTGCAAGTTGTTTAGTGGGTTGAATAAACGTTTTTGGGGAGGAATTAATCGGTGCTGGCGAGGTTTCTTTTAGTGTTATGTTTCGAGGCACATAGTAGATTCATGCATTTGAATTGCATATAACATTTCCATCTATTACACTGTATATAATATATTAGCATAATAGTAAAATAGCACTGTAGCTTCCATACGGTTTGGACGCCTCAGGAGTTGAGGTGAAATTGAAAGCGCTCAGATTTCTCTGTCATCTTCTCCCGCAGGGTCATGATCGGAGGAGTGCGGGTGCGAGCGCTGTACAACTACACCGGAGAGGAAGAAGATGAACTGTCCTTCAGAGCAGGTGATCTTCGACCCTTGTGAAGTTAAACTGAATCTCACTGAGGTGCTGACTGCTGTCACTCTGTCTCACAGGTGAAGAGTTCCTCAAGACTGAGGAAGAGGATGATCAGGGCTGGTGCTGGGGGGTGAAGGAGGGCGGAGTCCAAGGGTTTTACCCAGCCAATTACGTGTTACCTGTGAAAGGACATCAGGAATCATAGATGAGGCACAACCATGCATATTTACAGTTATGGAAAACATTTATACGGTGACCATCAAAAAGTATGTAAATGTCTGAATGTCATTGCATTAGATTGCATTTTCTTTTAGACTTTTTCAACACTATTTCTATTGTTTTGTCATTTAACCCTTAAATGCATGAATGTTTTGCCAATCATTACATATTCGGGTCTTTAGCGACCCGGATCTGTATCTAACACAGATGGATCTCTGTCTCTGATATTAGAGTAACAGTTACAGAAGGATGAAATAAGCATATTTTGTTATCTTTTGGAGCTTGGAAGGGTTCAGTTTGAGCAGACGTTTTATACCATCATCACTGTCCTCATCAGAGCTCGTTTCTCAGTACATTCAGCATCTGGCTCATATTCACCAGCCCAGCCATATTCTCAAAACCGTCGTTTTCATCTTCAAAACCAATATTTTGATCGCTGACAGCTTCTTTACTAGATCCACCATCAAGTGACAGTGACAGTAATATTTGTTTGCGTCAGTACTTGAGTCGCTGAGCCATTTCAAGTTTTTCTGATTATTCTTCCTATTCTTTTGTTTTCTGCCTGAAAACAATAATGGTAATAATGTTGAATTGCACTTATTCAGTCATCAAAGATTCAATTATTGTTGTGCAAAAAATATATACTTGGATTGTTACACACCTCGGGTCGGTAGCAACCATATATAATTTTTTTTTTTTTACAAAAAATGAATGGGAAAACAGGCATCATTTTATGATTTTTTTTTTCTTGTTATATTGTTTATAATGGATTGAGGAATACTAAGAAGGTTGATGTCTAACTTGAAAAAAAAATGAATGAGGAGGGTAGTGAATGAAATCACAAGGTATGTGTTTAAGGGTTAAAACCATCTTAAATTCTTTCTGTGATTTTTTTCTTTTTTTTCTTCTTCTTCTTGTCAAATGTATTTGCGTTTTATTTCTGTAAATTAACTGCTACTCAGTTTGCAGTGCTACTTAGTAACAGTGACATTCAGATATTTTTATGTCTCTAAATACTTCCACCGTATGAATGGAAAGAATTAAGTTAATAAGTGTGTCCATCGGAAAACAACCTACAACTACAACCAGTGTTTCTACAGACCAAAATGATAATAAAATATTAATTCTGTTTCATCAATGGAACCTTTACCTCTTTATTTAATAATATGGGATGTCATTAATTTTAATTAACACATTTTTGCTTTTGGAAAACCTCCAAGAGAGCCAGAGACCTGCAAATGATTCAAGCAGAGTCAAGAAACGGCCTCTTTGTAATTTATATATTGCTTAATGAGGGGTTGTACAAAAACCAGTAGGAGCTTGTTAGAAAGATTACTGTGCACTGGAGAAAAGCCTCCATTATCATCAGAGCCAAATCCATATTATATTTCACCTACAGGCATTCACACCTGAAAAAGTGGAAGGAATAAAACTAACATTTCTGTGCATTGAACACTTGACTATCAGCTCCGGCTCTGTCACACACCCAGGACCGAACGAGCGAAGATGGGATTTGAACAGGTATCTGGTTAAACATCAAGGAACAGGTGCGTAACTATAGCAACCAGTCAATAATTCTGGAATGACAGGGACCTCTGGTGGCCGATCTGAAATCCCATCTCTCCATCTGTTTTAATGTTGTTAAAACAGAAGTTAAGCCTCAAAGCTAGTCTATTTTACTGTTTGCACAAAGTATTACTCTGAATGTTATTTTGTGCATATGAAGTACTATAAATGCAGTTTAATTACTATATAAGTTTAGGGATTTTTTTATGTTGTTGAAAGAAGTCTCTTCTGCTCACCAAACTGTTAACTGAAAATGTTAATTCATAAAAGCACCAATTTATGCCTGTTTTTCTTAGCAAATAAATAAATAAATAAATAAATCTGTAAACACCAAAAAATCCACAAGTTTGAAGCATCTTTAGTTCACAACCAGACTATTTTTAATTTTGAATCGTTTTAGTCTCTCGTGTAACAAGTTGGAGCCACTTTTTATTTTATTCAGGCCCAGAACTGTTCACAAACGCTCACGTACTTCTGTGGATCATGTGTCTGGCCTTTACTACAGCCTAACAGTAGCAATGGGAAAATTTCGAGTTAGTAAACTGTGATAACACCAAACCCTTGTAACGTACGGTTTTCGTTTGGATGCAAGCATTAAAATCTATAGCTAAATCCATTACATTACAATTAATAATCATTTCACATTTACGTTCATGCATTTAAATTTCTTTCGAACCAGCACATTTAGATGTATTATTTTCAGCTATTTTATTCTTACAATTTATTAGGATGTAGAAACTGAACTGGGACGCTGCGATATAATTTCACAACAATAATATCTTAAAGGTTTGTGTTAATTAAAGATCGAAAACAACAAGCTGTTGAGATTATATTGGTTAATAATATCAATATCATGCATATAAAGTGTCCAGTCCATATGTAACAGGCGATAGCGCCAGTATTAGTAACAGAAGCACATAGCGTTTCAGTGAGGCAGATACAGAGAACTCATTCACACACAAGCACAGTCCTCCACATGCACACACACACACTCACACACACACACATGCATACATGAAAACCCTTAGTGGGAGGAAACACACAATAATATATGCCACGAGATCTTGACGCACATATGCACTGGAAGAAAAATGAAAGATCATATGACATTGTGAGGGCAGAAACCTAGCGCACGACAGCTGCGTTAAAGACATCAGCCAAACTGATGACACAGCTCGAGTTTCAGCTCAAACCAGAGCGAGTGATATAGACGCCGCAAAACGGGGGAGTTTTTTATTGTTTGTTTGTTTATATTTGTGTGTGCGTGCGTCTGTGCGTGTTGTACGGAACGGAGTGAGGTGAGGGAAGGCAGAATATCCACTGCACCACTGTGTGACTGGATTCTTAATGGGAGGGGGGATGGAGAGAGAGAGAGAGGGAGAGAGAGAGAGAGAGAGGTAGGTAGATGGCTTATCATTAAGTCATAATACATACTGGAGGACACAAGTGTGTGGGACGCAGACAGAGTTCAACACAGAACCACAGGAGAGCTCAAACAGGGCCCCTAATGTGAACTAACTACCTCAAGCATGTTCAACATGGAGGCCGAGCTCCATTACCATTACGCCCGCTAGATCTGGTCAAGACGCCCTGCTTATTCATTTATTCCTTTACTGGGAGAATCAGCTTTGCTTGCGGCCATCTGCATTTACCAGGAGCTGCAAAAATAGCCTAATAAAAATGCAACCTTTTTTTGGTCACACTTTAGTTTAGGGTCCAATCCTCACTAAATAATTAACTATCACTTCTGCCTCAGTAAACTTCTAATCACTGCGTATTAATAGTGTGGAAGATTTTTCCCTAAACCTAACTATCTGGGGCGTCTCCAATCGACACCCAATTGATCTTATTAACTGGGGGCGTCTCCAATCGACACCAATACCTTTATCTGGGGCGTCTACAAATCGACACCCAATTCCTTAAACTGGGGCGTCTACTAATCGACACCCGATACCTTTATACTCTAGCTAGGTCTTGCGTCTTCAGTCGACAACTGGCAGAGTCTTACTCTAACTAACTTGCTTCCCTAAACTAGCTCACTTCCTGCACAAACAGACTTCAGCAAATGTCCTTCAAATGCTTTAATCACGGCCGGGAGATCTTCCCGAGCAGTTATCAGGGAATCTCTCCCAAGAAGCAAGGCCGGAGGATCTCAGACAAATTCCATTGAGAATCCCACCAGAAAACACGAATACAACAGTTTTTATAGAATTGAGACAACAAATAAGATTATAATGACTAAAATGTCACCTTCAATATGATTGGTTTAATTGGTTCAAAAGCCCCAACCTTTCCCTCTGTCACTGGCACAAGCAAACTCTGTTTTTGTGATTACTTAACACAAGGTTTGAGAACTAGTCATCTGTCTTGTTTCACTTCCCCTATTTGTTGTTTATACACACACACTCACACACACACACACAATCAAAGTCACAATTTTTCCCCAAAGAGTTTGGGAACATTTAAAAGCATATGAATGTCGTTCCTGCAAGAAAAACAAATGTTAGTTGATTAATTAAAAAATCCATCACAATAGTTAGTAAGGTAGTTGTTAAGTTTACGTATTGAGTAAGATTAAGAGATGTAGAATATGTTCATGCAGAATATGTGCTAATATACAGCCAATATCCTAGTAGTATGCTAATAAGCAACCAATTGGACCCTGAACTAAAGTGTTCCAATTTTTTTCAAGCAGAAATTGCATGGTGACCAATTATGAGATAAAATTGAGTTTGCATAGCTAAGCATCAGCGTAAATGTATGTTTTAGGCCCGCCTATGAATTCATCTGATGCGTTTTGCACACTAAAGAGCTGCTTTTCTGGTTATATTTTAGAAATAACTTGAAGAAATATTGTGCTCTTAAAAATGAAGGTTCTTTATTGGCATTGATGGTTCCACTGAGTCGTTCCACTGCATTAAAAAAAAGACAATCTGTCTATCCACAGGCAGGACCTTCATGTTCCAAACCCTGAAGCTGACACTAGAAGAACTTGAATGTCTTACTGCTTCATCATCTCTTGAAAACATTTAGTGCGAGTTATCTGTTATATCAACCCTCAGCAATGTTGACAATTAACAAATATACATTTAGTAAATATATATATACACCTCAAGTTACAATTTAACCATCATTCAGATAAGAGCTTTTCAAGTCATGGATCAGAATGAGGCGCCAAGTGTGACCCGATTGATTTTGTGGACGAAATGAATTTGTATTTCATGCCAAAACGCTGTTACTGTATACTTTAATGCACAAGAAAGAAAAGAAAAAAAAACATTTTGTGAACAAAATAATCATTCTGTGAATATGATGATTAATTCACCCGCATACACAAAACTAATTTAGTCCATTAAATAGCCAGGTCGCCAGCAACGTCAAGGTCATGGGTTCGAGTCGCAGGGAATGCATGAAAAATACCTTGTAATGCAATGTAAGTGGCTCTGGATAAAAGCATCTGCCAAATGCATATATGTAATGTAAAACGCAATGTTCTGATAGGGTTGCAGACAGCAATGTAAAAGTACATATATAATCATGCATATGAAGAGAAAACACTTGCCATGCATCCAATCAAACTGTATTTTGTTACAGAGTTAGGTAGAGTCACATTTGATGTCAAAGTTTTGTGACAGCTTCACCCTCAAAAACATGCACACAACTACACAAGGTACAAGAAAATTTGACCCATGCACATGACATTAAATAATGAACTTGCTGTGAGCAAAAACCAACAAAATCCAAAAGACATTGTTAAACCAATATAGTCAGCTTTCCTATCTGTTTAGTCAATATCATGTTAATGATTTTGCATATTTTGGGGCTTATGCAGTTCAGGGTAATACTAACACATTTCAATGTTTTATTTCCTTTTGTAAGATGCAAACATTTTTTGCAGGGTGAACTCTGAAGCAAAAGCAGCTCAGAACCAAAACAGCTTTTCCATTTTAGATTTCTGTTGAAGTTGTTGTAGTAGGCTAGGCATGATCACAATCTCAGTCGTCCCTGCAGATGAAACAGTGTGTGTATGCATGGATGTATGGAAACAGGCTAGAGCAGGTGTGTTTTGTGCATGTTTCAGTGGTCGCTGTATTCAGGACCGTGGCTACGGACTTTGCGTAAGATGTTGCGCTGGGTGCAGCATCAGTCCCTGTGTACGGCCACGACGCGCGCGAGCTGCCTGCATACACTCACACAAATGCGCCAGTAGGTTTGTACGCCTCGTACCCCGGATAATCAAATTACATTCGATTTTTACACTTTACAGCGAGCGATTGCGTCGTTTTTCTCTCTCCCAGCGGTGGTATGATCTGTTAACTATATATTCACCGTGTCCGCGCGCACTGACGCGCTCCGGATCTGTGAGAGACACCGAATCAACGGGAGGAAAATCATTAGAAGAAGATTCGTCGAGTCGGCGCGAGGAGAAAGGAAAAGGTACAATGTGCATTTGATTAGATGAATGTTCTCAAATGCTGTGGAACTGATCAATAGGTTTGGTTATCATTCATGCTGTGGGATTGACGGGAATTGGTTTGATTTAGGTTTCCTCGTGTCCAACATGATTCATTAGAAGAGGATCCGGAGGATGTGATGGATGCATGAGAGGAGAACGGTAAGATCTTTCATTCAGAATTCGTTTTATTTATTTATTTAGCTAGTCAGTTCATTTACTTAAATATTTATTCATAGCAATGAATCTGGCCGTTGGAATTGTGATGATTTCGCAGTTGTCAGTTGCGTTAATGATGGCTTGGCTTGATTTGCATTTTTCTTTCTCATTATCCGTGAATTACACAGACACCCGTGTGCCATTTTGTTGCGCGTCTTCGAGGGAGCGCGCGCGCGTGTCGGGGCCTCACTTGTGTATTTCACGCGCGTACGGCGGTCTCCGTTAAGACGCCGCAGTCACTAACGCATTCAGATGCACCGATTTACTCACATAAGAACATCAGATCCACTGCAGTCTCTGGCATGGTGGAGGCTGCATCTGATGCCTTATGAAGGTTAATTAATAATCAATATAATGGCTTATGAAATAGATGTTTAATCCATGCATTTGACTCGTTTTTTGGCCTGTGGCTGGTTTTAACGAAGCCGTAGTGCAAACAGAGCGCCGCCACCCAACCGGATTCCGACATCCAGCATCTGCAAATCAATTTAGCGTTGTCATGGTTACAGTGAAGCTGCACCACCGCACCTGTGACACACACACACACACACACACACACACTAAAGATGCGCCTGTGTGTGATGATGGACAAAGATGTTAGAGCCATATTAGAACAAAACGTTGAATTAAAATCGATTGAAATAATCGTTGAATATTCATCTGAAATATTTCTGATGTAAGACAGTGTGTGTATTTGCATGCACAATCTTACTTTATAAATAATAAACGTGCTCTGTTATAAGTTAAAGGTCGTAAACTTTTGAAACAAACCCGACTGGCATTAGTTTCCCATTACCTCGATTTTGCTCTGCATGTAGGCTAAATACCCTCACCCGTGCTTTGGCGGCTTATTCACCGTGCGCATGTGTTCTGCGCATGCCTGCTTTGATGTCAAAATGGATTAATAAAAGTGATAATTTCAAATGTAACGCAAACATGTTTTTCTTGTGCCTTGGGTTTGTTGGATGATTTTTGATCGTTTTTAATGAGTGCATGATCTTACACTGATTATGTCTCTAATAAATGTGTGAGTTCATGTAACCGCCTTGAAACGTGTTGTTTTATTAGGTAAATGTCACATCGTTTAAAGTGAAAAAAAAAAAGAAGAAGGTTGGAACTCCTGCATTTTTGCCCATATTACCTCAATTCCAGTTTGTATGTAAACCTTTTCTGGTGTCCAAATATTTTCTTTCTTCTTCTGTGTCTATTGGTTTCCATTTTGATGTCAGTAATTTCATATAAACATGGTGGTGTTGAGCTCGGAGTCGGACTTTTGGTTTAGAGTTCATTTCTAGTCAATCTTACACCTTAAAGCTAAAAGACTTAAAGACTGGTCTGGTTTATGAACGTTTTATGAGTAAAATTCAGAAAAAACAACATTTGTTTAAATATAGGCAGCATTTACTCTGAACAAACTAATCCTGCTGCTAGTGCATGACTGTCATCCAACATTCGTCATTATTCTCTGTTTATTCATTGTAAGCTTCAGTGTTCAGACATGAGAGTGGTTTACCTCTTGGTTTAAATATTGGCAGCATTTACTAAAATTCTTGCAGTCTGTTTATACAAACTAAACATTCGTCATTATTCTCTATTTATTCATTATAAACATCAGTGTTCAGAAATGAGAGTTGTTTACCTCTTGCTCGTATGCACAGTGGTTGCACACGCACATTTCTTTGTACAGTTTGTATTAAATGTCTGTTTTCATTTACATAAGTACTAATGTGAATATTGTATTATTGTATGTTCTCATTATTCTACGTTTTATGTTTACAGAACCACACATCTATGCACATTTAATAAAGAATACTAATTTGCAAATATAAGTTTAGAGCTGGACATTGTTCTGACCGGACAAACCTGTTGCCCTCAGCCAGTCAAATTAAAAATTAAACCTCAAATGTTTTTTCAGTCAAGGCCAGACCAATCCAAGTCTGGAAGGTTGAAAAAGAAAGACTGTGTTATTGACTACAGCTGTGGCTGCTCAATGTTTATAAGTAATAAAAGTGGAAATAATTTGAAATTACAATTCTGCTTTGACTGGGCTAGAGGTCACAGTATTTAGTTACACAGGTCACAGTTTTTAGTTGCTGATGTTCTGACCCTAACACCCTTAGCTAAATGAAATACGATAAGCTGTACATATATGCAGTTTTTGACCTCCTTCGTCCTTTCTCTCTCTCGCGCGCGTTCCCCGTCCCGTGTTTTTCTTCCAGTAAGCAAGGCCAGTGCTGACTGTGATGATTGTGATGGCAAGCAGAAGACTCCCGTAGCAGCATCCAGTGCTGTTGACAACTGTGTGGATTACACTTTGATGCCACAAGATACCTGATTCCACAAGTTAATCGTAAAAAAAGTTAATTCTCTTTCTTGTTTTGTGGATGTTGTCATTCAAAATACACTTCCATATTTATTATTTATCATAAAATTAACATTTAAGAAGTTTTGAGGGTTTTTGGTGCTCACTATTTGCTTTGTTTTGTTCAGGAAAGGGGCAGGACATGATTCAGTTGCCATGCAGGCTGCTATCGTAACAGGCTTTTTCAGCCCCTCCCCCCTTATCTGGTTGGTCCAACTGTTGTTGTGGCCACACCTCCTTGGACCTCGATTGGCCGAAGCCAGTCCTGCCTGCCCCAATCCCTGCAGCTGTTCCAATCAAGCCAGTCGAGTGATCTGTACCAGAAAAGGCTTAAATGAAGTTCCACAGAGTATCTCGTCCAATACGCGATACCTCAACCTCCAGGAGAACACCATACAGGTAACCTCCTTGATACCCTAAATATATACGTTTTCTTCATGAAAACTGCATGCCGAAATTAGCTAAAAATAAACATTTTGGATTTCTTGCAATGACTTGCAGAGCCTTAGTGTCAAACATACTTGGTTAGTCTTTGTTTACAAGCTTTGTTAGTTAGACCTTCCAATTCAACAACCATCAGGCATTGTAGATCAGTCATCTCCAATCACAGAGTGACAGATGGTCACGCATACGCACATACTGAAATAGAACAAAATATCAAAGATGCAACATTGGTGGGTTCTGCAGAACAGGCTAAACCTTAACAATATAGATTCAGAAGATGCAGTAACCCCGCTCCAGAATGTGTCAGCTGTTATAACTAACAATATTCTCTTCCTCTCTTCTTCTTCTTCTGCAGTTGATCAGGTCAGACACCTTCAAGCACCTAAATCATCTGGAAATTTTACAGTTGTCTAAGAACCATATTCGTCAGATAGAAGTGGGAGCGTTCAATGGCCTTCCCAATCTCATCACCCTGGAGCTTTTTGACAACAGACTCCCACTGGTACCATCACAGGCGTTTGAGTACCTGAGCAAGCTGCGTGAACTCTGGCTAAGGAACAACCCCATAGAGACACTCCCAGCGTACGCCTTCCACCGCGTGCCGTCACTGCGACGGTTAGACCTCGGTGAGTTGCGCAAACTCAGTTTCATCTCGGAGGCCGCATTCGAAGGGTTGCTGAACCTACGTTTCCTGAATCTGGGCATGTGCGGGCTTAAGGACGTACCCAACTTGACGCCTCTCGTGCGGCTAGAGGAACTGGAGCTGTCGGGAAACCAGCTGGGCGTGGTGCGTCCTGGATCGTTCCAAGGCCTGGTGTCTCTACGCAAACTGTGGCTCATGCACTCTCGGATCACTGTCATTGAGAGGAATGCCTTTGATGACCTCAAGAACCTGGAGGAGCTCAATCTGTCGCATAACTCTCTGCATTCATTGCCACACGATCTCTTCACTCCACTGCAGCAGTTAGAGCGTGTCCATCTGAACCACAACCCTTGGGTTTGCAACTGTGATGTTCTGTGGTTGAGTTGGTGGCTTAAAGAAACCGTACCTGATAACTCCACTTGTTGTGCCCGATGCCATGCCCCACCAGGTACTAAGGGCAGGTACATTGGTGACCTTGACCAGAGAGACTTCACCTGCTATGCACCTGTGATTGTGGAGCCGCCAACGGACCTGAACGTGACCGAGGGAATGGCAGCGGAGCTAAAATGCCGCAGCGGGACATCCATGACTTCTGTTAATTGGTTGACCCCCAATGGGACCTTGATGACCCATGGAGCGTACAAGGTCCGGATCTCTGTCCTGCATGATGGAACCTTGAATTTCACCAATGTGACCATGCAAGACACCGGACCATACACCTGTATGGTCACCAACTCTGCTGGCAACACCACAGCAACTGCTGTGTTGAACGTCTCAGCTCCTGATCCAGGCAATGGTTACAGCTACTTCACAACTGTCACTGTTGAAACTTTAGAGACGGGGCAAGAAGGGCACGAATCAGCTCGGCAGTTCGTCAACGAGACGATTATTAGCTTTGGACCAACAGCTGCAACTGCATCAGCAGGTCCCACTGGTTCGATGCTGTCCTCCTTGTCACCGCGATCTACGCGTGCACCCGATCGCCCGTTCACCGTCTCCATCACAGACGTCGCCAACCTGTCGGGTCTTGAGGACGTAATGAAGACAACTAAGATCATCATAGGCTGCTTTGTGGCCATAACCTTCATGGCGGCCGTGATGCTGGTCGTCTTCTACAAGCTTCGCAAGCAGCACCAACTGCACAAACACCACGGCCCGGCGCGCGCCATTGAGATCATCAACGTCGAAGATGAGATTGGATCTGCGGGAACTAGTGGCATCACTGGAGGGAGCACTGTCCACACCGGAGCGGGAACTGGTGGAGGAAGCGGGCAGAGTCCAAGGATTCATGAACCTGAGATCATGACCCTGCCGAGCGTTGGGCAGTCGGATCACCTGAACCACTACTACAAAGCGCACCACTTTAACAACAACGTGCTGGGCTTAAACATGACCACTGGAATGCTCAACAACAAACCCAATCTTTCCTCCCAAAATCAGGCTTCGACCATGAAAATAGGGACCGGTGACACCATCCCTGGCTCGACCTCACCTCCCCTGCCAATCCCCATCCCAATGGCGATGACTTTCCATGGAACTCTGAAAGGCCTTAGTCACGTTCCCAATATGCAGACTGAGCCGCTGTTGCTATCGAATGGCTCCAAGGAGAGCGTTCAGGAGACCCAGATCTGATTACTCACATACACATGCAGGAAGGGAAGTAGACTGGTTTTGACGCCAGTGTGACTGTCAAGTCTTTGAGATTATGGAACTCCGTCCCTTTCCGACAGATTCTATGGAATATTCCGTTCAGTGAACAGAGAGACAGGATTTTACTGACGTGGACATGGCGCTATTGAGTACATATGTGCCAAAGCAAGCGTCTTTTTTGCAGTTCTTTTTGAGTTGTGTCCGCGTATAAAAAAATATAGTCTATATTAAAGTAGTGTAATTACTTAAGTGTTGGTTTGCCACAGTCCAGCGACACAGAGTACACACACCGATGTACAGCAGCTAACAGACCTGTATAAAAGCATACACACATTTACACTCCCCGGAGGTTGACATCATTATTCATTGTACTCACCTCGGTAGGTAGTGTACCTGTGTGTGTGTGTGTGTGTGTGTGTGTGTGTGTGTGTGTGTGTGTGTGTGTGTGTAAGGGACAGTATTAACTGAGACTGATTCAGAAATAAAGACTTAAACTGCTGTGATCCAGAATACATGCTCATGGTCACTCTGCTTCATGATGACATTCTGAATCTAGCACAAGTGAGGATCAGTTCATAAGCTCAGAAATCTGAACTCTAAAAGACACCATTTTCAGGGTGACACACATCATACCTAGAGGAGAGGGCAGAGAGAAGAAGCCTTTCCCTGTGAACAATAAGAGTTACTTGGCTGCTGTCCTCAGCAAAGGTACCATAGTACCTCCCAACAAGCCGCCATAGTGCAAACTCTCTGTGCATATCTACGTTTGAAGAGATCGTGAGTGTCATATGTTTGTCTTTTCGCCTGTCAGCGCTGAAATGAAGAGTAACAGCAGTGTGTAAGGGCTATTTCACTGGCATTGGGTGTTTTTGATGTGCGCAGAACGTATCTGGACTTAAAGCCAACATGAAGCGCCATTTAACTTCTGTAGTATTTCTATGTGAAACATTGGATGCAGGGCGGGACTTGACTTTATCCATCGGGAATTGATTGGATCGTGAAAAGTGGGTGTACCAGAATGGAGCCAGGAGGGATTTGTGATTCTAGCCGAAATGGAAAGTCGTTTCAGAGGCGGAGCAGGTTACAGTTTGATAAAAAAAAAATCGAGATTTTTTTTTTTTTTTTTTTTTTGGCTTGGCATAATGTGCACAGTTGAATCGTGCACAATAAGTCCAGGAATGTGTGTTAGGAAAGTAAATAGTGTCCATTTTGAGTTCATGTTGACTTTAAAATAAGCTGTATTAAAGCTTTGAAATATACTGGGATACGCAGCACAGGAGAATTTCATTGACTTGAAAATTTTAGATTTTTAACAGAGACAGAATGAAAGACATCGTGAAAATGTCCAGATTTTTCTGACGAAAGATTTTGCAATATGACATGTAATCTTATGTAAAGATTTTCAAGTATACTGTTTATAGACCAAATCAGTGGGTTTGGGTTCAAGGGGCTGGTTAAGGGTCAGGGTTCAGGGAATGGGAATACCGCTCTTTGGGCCACTTCAGATTCAACGTTAGCCATCCAGTTGGCGAAACTTGTATGCCTCACTTTCAGAGAGTATTTTCTTTGAAGAGATTTGTGGACTGACAGTCCTTCGTGGGAGCCATACAACAACTGCTGACTACATAAAGCGATCTATTGATCAAGTTCCTCATTCTTGAATGGCTTTGAAGTTGTATAATAACAATGTGCAATGTGCCATTAACTGGAGTAGAGTACACATGCGTGTATTATTGTAATTGCTGCATTAAACTTTATTCGGTTTTTAATTTCCAATTCATCATCTTTTTATCAAACTGTTGTTGTTAAAATTGATTCATCCTTTTGCAAATGGTGGGAACTTTCATTAATCAAGCTGGACTTCATTTGACCGACTGGGCAATTGTTTTCTCCATCGACATTATTCATTTTTTGTTGAAGTGCTATACATAGCTCAGCAACCTGAGGACATTATATCCCTCTCAAATGTCTCCCTGCTATTCTTCATAATGGAATTATAGGACAAACTCTATTTTTTCTGTTTCTTTTATTGCTTCCCCTCTTTCTCCCTACAGTATGAAAGCTGATTGTGTTTGAATATCCAGTGGAGTTGCTTAGCAACAACATCATTGCCAGGAAATGCTCTTAAAAGCTTATTGTAGCACCTGACCCTCATCGGCTGATGCGGCGCATAGGTAGGGCAGAATTACGTCAGTATCACATAAGCAAAAGGTTAGTTAATGTGAGGAACGTGTTCTCTGCCTCGCTTTGTGTCCTCGACGCCTAAAAACTGCACATTGAGCTGGGAAAGATATGTGATGATCTTACAAACACACATGCTGGCATGTTTGCATTGAACCCGGATCCAAAATTTGCATAACAGATTTGAACATTTTTTGCCTGTTGAATGGTATTGATTTTGGTGGAACACATCTGTATAATTCCGAGCGCAATGATAAAGCAGTTACCACAATTGAACCTTGATTTGGCCAATTAGCCGTATTAGGTTGGAAAAATTCTAATTCTAGAGAGCATTTTTGGTGCAAGATGAGACATAGTCTGTACATTTTAAATGCAAATATATATATATATATATATATATATATATATATATATATATATATATATATATATATATGATCATTTTGGAGTTTTTTTTTTTTTTTTTTTTAAAGAGTACACCAGCATATTGCTAACATATATCAACTACAAACAAGTGTAGTTGATACAGACAGGCGTTATAGCCAGCAAACCTCACCTTTAACCTTTCCATACCTCTATTTTATCATATAAACTTGTGAAATGCAAAATGGCTAAACCCTGACCTGCCCCAGACAGTGTGTCAGAGTTCAGATGCGTGTTTCGTCCTGTAGCAGGTTGTTCTTCTCCTCTATGCATCCTCTCTGCGGTCAGAAAAATCACATTACCCTTACGGCTACTGAGAGACAATTCATCTAAACCTTTCCCCGTTTCAGAAAGCTGCTCTGAGCTGATTTCACTGGCTGTGAGATGAAGACACTGAGGCTGAGATCCTTGTTGCAGTGTGTTTTAAGACGAGGCATGGAAGCTGTTTCTGAATCAGCGCAGAAAGATTGTATTATGAAGCAGTTTCATCACTGTAGACTCTCGATGTGGTGGGTCTTTCTCTCTCCGTATCTCTCTATCACGTTCTCACACTGACCATGTGTTCATATATTGCCATGTATATAATCTAAAGATGTAAATATTCTCTATTTTTTGACTTACCATGAGCAGAACACGCGTTCTTCAGGATTTGAAACAGAACTAAGCTTTTTGGAAACTATCTGCATTTCTCTCTCCTTCTATTTATGGGTGAATCCCATGAAAACAGGTCAAATTTCACCACAGTATCATCATATTGTGCATATAGAAAAATAATGCTGTTTTTTTTTTTTTTTTTTTTTTTTTTTGCTTTGTGGCATTTTTAACTAATTTTCCTACTAATTATTATTAAAATCTTGATATTTTGTTTGTAATTTCCAATTTTCTGTGTGTGCTTTAATAAATAAACATTTTGTATAAGTACTACAATCATACATTAAAAATACACACATATATATATATATTTCTTTTTTGCAATGTTGAGAATAATTATTATTCTCTCCTTTTTTCTGAGAAATTGTCCGAGAAAAAAAGAAAAGAAAAAAAATCTGTTATGAAAATGACACATTGCAAAAAAAAAAATAATAATAATAATAATGGGTTTTATTCTCACTATTATTAAACAAACTAAAATAAGATTTTGGGGTGAAATTTGACCCGAAACCAGTTCTTTGCAGGTTTTGTGAGATTCACTCATATATTTCTCTTATTCTGTCTTTAGAACAACAAACTCCTCAAGAAAAAAAAAAAAAAACGAAAAAAAAAAGAAAAAACTTAGAATTAATCTTTTTTGCATTAAAAAAAAGAAACATACAGCACTGCTGATATCGGCTTTGTTCTTCATCTGTTTACCTATTTATTTGTACTGAGTATTTTTTAGTTGATTTGGTTTCTTTGTTGATGCTGTGTGGTTCGGCTGTGAAGAGCTATAGTTGGTTGGCCATCAGTTCCGGGTCAAAGGTTGTGGCAAATGCTTAACTGTGCGTGTTGAGCCTCTGCACTATGCCATTCGCTACACAGACGCTCTTTACCAATAAAACATGGACATTTTGGCTTTAGAACTCTGACTGTGTGTCTTTATGCTCAACTTTGATTAAAGCTGCTGACAACAATCCATAACCTGAGATATTTGTGAAAGTGTTGCACAGCCTAAGACTCTGTAAACAGCAAAGAAAGGGGAGTGGCCTGTGCCTTTTTTTTAGCCAATCAGTAATGCTGTCTGGATGTGACTCATGTCTGTGGAGGGAGGGGTTTTGAAAAGAGGGCGTGGTCTGATTCAACAGCAGAGCAAATGGTAAAATTGCTTAAAGCACAATTTCTTTCTTTAGTTATTTCTTTCTGCAGTTTCTAGATGAGTAAATCAACTGGCTGTTATTCAAGACCCAGAGCCAACACAGGACAATTATTCATCATACTAAAATGTCCTAAACTGAAAACTAAAAGCCAAACACTGAAATATTGCCATGAAATGCACACATAAAATTGGAGGAGGACACTGGCTGAATGAGAAAACTGATCTTATGATTTCTTTGGCTCGTCTTTGAATCTGGTTTCGCCAGCACAAAACAAATGGTGTACAAACCATATTTATCCTCATTGCAATACACTTTAGTTTAGGGTCCAATTCTCGCTATTAACTAGTTTTTTATTAGCATGCATATCACTAGGATATTGGCTGTTTATTAGTACTTATAAAGCACATATTAATGCCTTATTCTGCATGAATACCTACCCAATACTTAAACTTAACTACCTTACTTACTATTGAGAAGCAGTAATACACGAAGATGTAGTTAATATTGAGAACTGGACCCTAAACTAAAGCGTGACCTTATTTTGCTCTCCTAACTATGCATGTTTACAGTAAGTTGCATTTTATTATTTGTATTCAACAGATGTTACCGTGACCTTGCGACCCACATCAAGCCTCTGATTCTCAGACACACACGTGTACAGTCAATACCGCAAAATACACGCCATAGAGCGGCCGGGTTAGTTTGGGATAATGACCGGATGACTGTACATGGTCCCACTTATTACACAGCTACTATATGAACCGATTCAAGTGTAAATGATTCTGAGAGAAATTAAGCTCGGTGAACTGTAGAGTTTAGCGTCATTATACTAGAATATTTGGCAGCAGAATGCTTTGATTGACCAAAGAAACAAGTCATTTGGAATATGACATTTAGATTACCGGTTGAAAGTTTGGAATAATTACGATTATTTTATGTTCACCAAGGCTGCAGTTATTTGATGAAAAATACAGTAAAAACCGTAATACCGTGAAATGTTTTAACATTTAAAATTGCTGTTTTCTACAGTAAGTGAATATATTGCAAAATGTCATTTATTCATGTGATCAAAACTATATTTTCAGTATCATTACTCCAGTCTTCAGTGTCACATGATCCTTCAGAAATCACTCTAATATGATGATTTAATGCTCAAGAAACATTTCTGAATATTATCAATGCTAAAAAGAGTGCTACATTTTTCAGGATTCTCTGATGAATTAGCCTGGTTAAAACCAGACCATTCTCAGTAGTAACTGAGTTATGGTCTGGCAAAGCTTCATTAATAACTCATTTCCAAAGGGGCGTCACCAACGGACGTCGCTCAAATGCCTCTGGGGGCAATTGGATAGACCTAAAACCAATCAGAGCGATCGTCATCGTGTAAAGCCGTATGCTGCATCCTAAGTTACACTACGCCATAAAAGTATGTACTCTTTTTGTGAAGAAAAGGTATTTACTTTTGAATGTGCAGCAAAAAAGTAGGCAAGCTTTGGGACATACTACTTCGTCATCTTTATCGGACGGATCTGTCGCGTGCATCCTGTCACGTAAACTGCCCTGTCAATCATCGTGTCACAGTTAAAATCCTCTATTAAATCTAATTTAATTTCCTACCGTTTCGGAGAGAAATGTAGTAGCACGTTCATCTGCCAGTGGGTCTTTCATGGAGACTCTCCTCATGTGTTTGTAATTTGAATATAATAATGCATTTAAAAGTTGGTGCGCTTCACCAATGGACGTCGCTCAAATGCCTCTGGGTGCAACTGGATAGACCTAAAACCAATCAGAGCGATCGTCATCGTGTAAAGCCCGCCTCAACGTTTCTGATTGGTGCCGCGATTTGGACGGATTAGAAATGGGCTTGAATGGGCTCTTTGCCAGACTACTTGCAGAGCAAATCTAAATTTGCCGGAAGTTGTCTGGGTTTTCCCAGGCTACTGATGAATAGAAAGTTCAAAAGAATTCATTTGAAATCTAAATCTTTTGTAACATTATAAATGTGTCACTTTGATAAATTGAATGCATCCTTGCTGAATAAACATTAAATTATTTCTTTCTTTTTTTTAAATCTTACATTAAACTTTGTATGGTAATATATCACGGTTTCCACGTAAATATGAACCGTTTCCAACATTGATAATAATCAGAAATGTTGATTGAGAATGTAGAATGATTTGTGAAGGATCATGTGACGCTGAAGACTGGAGTAATGATGCTGAAAACTCAGCTTTGATCACAGGATATAAATTACACTTTACTATATATTCACACAGAAAACAGCTGTTTAAAATTGTAAAAATAGTTCACATTTTTACAGCATTTTTTTATCAGATAAATGCAGCCTTGGAGAGGCTCAAAAATCACGATTATTCCAAACTTTTGAGCAGTAATGTAAAGCTAAAGTGGATGTGCACACGTCGCCGTCTTCCTGTGGCCTCACCTATACGACACACACTTCCTGCACACACTCCCCGCTCTGGCTGCAGCGTTTCCATAGCAACTGTGAAATGTGGGAAACCCTCTGTCCTTCAGAGAGGAGTGAGGGGGTGCTGGTAATCATGTGATTGAAAACAGTGATGGAGCATCAGCATATAGTGTTTGCACTCATGGAAATCATCTGCAATGATGCCGCGCGCTGACTGACTGACTGTATGCGTTACTGTATTTCTCCACGGTCTCATTTCCCAATGACAGATGCTTTCTGACTGTGTCTACATCAGTGCAAACTGCATCTCTGGGATGCTTCATGCAATCTGAGATGTTTGCCGTGCTTTATAACGTTTGCAGTTATCTCTACACTAAGGTCGTAGTGTTTATGTTGGCTTGTTACATTTGATATATATCGAATAGTTATCGCCAGTTGTTGTTAATCAGATTCAAGTGCCGAGCATCTGTGAGCACTGAACGTCTGCATCAGTAGCGAGGCCTCTGTTTCCATGACAACCACGGGCTGAAAATAGCCCGCTCTCTCTCTCTCTTTCTAACATGCATGTATTTATTGTCTCTGAAGACATGCCAGTGTTTTTTTCCTCCTTTCCCCTGCTGTCTGACTCTCCCCTCATTGGCTTTCTCCTCCCCTTTGCTTTCCAAAGCTCACCTCTCTGCTCCCCTCCGCTGTTCTCCCTCCATCTCGGCTGATATATAGTGGCTCAGTTGCCATGGAAACCTCCAGAAACTATGGTGACGGGTCTTACAGCATTGCCTCAGCAGCACCAAGTGGCTGAGCACAACTGCATGCAACGATGTATGCAAATTAATACAGTAAATTGGCCAAGTCAAACTGAAATGACAATGTTTTATTTGTACTAGGATTACTTTTGTATATATATGTAATTTGAAAAAACATAAAAAACGGTTTATATATATATATATCATTTTTTTTGAATATATATATATATATATATATATATATAGTAATTGATACATATACATTTATAAAAAAAAATTATATATATATGACAAAAACATTAAAAACTCTCTATATATGTTTTGTATATATATATAATTATAAAATTACAAAACCTTAAAAACTGTTTATATATTTTTTGTAAATATTATTTATTATTTATAATTATTTATACATATATTATTACAAAATAATTCATTTATATAATTAATTTGTAATTTTATATATATATATACACACACACACACACATCTGTATATATATATATGACCTGGACTTTAATATTAATACATTTCATTGGCCATCAAAACAAGTCAATTAATGTCTTTTAATTTATATACTCAGTGCAATTAGTGGCCTTTTTTTTAATTTGGGTAACTCTTTTTATTATAAAGCGATTAACAGATCTATAATATTGTTGGTTAGTGGGCTTTGGAAATATGCGCATAGTTTACGTGTTTAGGTGTGTGCTTTTTCTTACTCTGCAGTTGTGCTGTGAAATCAGTGATGGTGCAGTTGCCATAAAATAGTTTATTTTCTGTCCTGAAACACAACAAATGCAGATACAAGTTACATATACAGTGCAGTTTGGAGTCCAGATAGTGTGGAGCAAAATGAAAGCACAATTCCATTTGACGTGATTAAATTCAGTTATCATTAAGGTATGTAACTGCTATCAATAATAACGTAGATCAGCAAAACCAAGGTAATTGATCACCTGTTTTAACCCTAAAATCATTTATGAAGAGGATATATGTTGAAAGGAAGGTTCTGTTTTCAGTCCCCATTAAAGCCATTGTTTTTGAACATGCATAATTGATCAACGTCAGCGGTTGCTATAGTTTTGATAAAAATACTTCTCACTGGGGCTTAATGCAGTCAACCGAGCGTTTATTCAAAGCCTTCAAAAGCTACAAAACCAGAGCGAGAGTTTAACACCACGTGAGCCGCCGTTAGTCATTTCATGAGCCTGGCAAACACAAATGACTGTAAAACATAAGTTTAAGGCCGATCATATTCAGTGTCGTTTCCGATCCATTTCATCTCCGCTGCTTCCGTTCATCCTACTCCTTCTCTATCGGCCGGGCTGAGTTCAAGAGAGAGAGAGAGAGAGAAAGAGAGAGAGAATGTGAGATATGATATGCCGTCACCCAAAACCTTTCAACCAATTATGTGGAAGAAATAGCATTCTCATTACTCATGAAATGATATATTATGTAAATTGAGTGCATATCAAAAGTGTATATCATGGTAGTATCTGGTGTACTGCATTTAATTTATGCTAATTTAGGATGATTTTATAGAGTAATGAGAATAAGAATGTAATGAGATTTTTTTTGCATTACAATAATTTGATTTTTTTTTAAATAAATATGTATATATATATATATATATATATATAAATGTCATTTATTTAATTGTCATGAAAATAATATAAATATTATGATTATATATATATTTTGAAATATATTTTCCTTTTATTTTGGGGAATAAATATGACCTGGACCTCAACACCAATTAATACTAGGTGACAAACTTCTCATTTTCACATCATCACATTTTAATACACGTTGTCTTGGCCATCAAAACAGGTAAATGAGTGTCTTCTAATTAATATAATCAATGCCATTTTTTAATCTGGGTAAACTACTTATATTATAAACAGATTAAGGATCTATGATTAGTAAGTGGCCTGTGAACATCTAACTGTAAATTGTGATGATAAGTGGATGGAATGAGCAGGAAATGTGGATAATATCTAGTTTGTGTGTTCTGCACACAGAATTCAGATGTAGCACGATGATAATGTGCTGTTTTAAATGCTCCACATTACGCCAGCCAGTGGCATTACTAAAAAGAGACATGTGAAATTCAGTATGACTTTCCCGCTTTAATTATCTTTCTGTAACATGTTGCGTGGGAGGAAATCCATAACGCATCTAGTTAGTTTCCCGCATCTAAAGCTTGTTTGAATTCTGTGTGGAAGCCAGAATGACATATACATTAAATCACCTTAAATGTATTCATTCTCCTCAGGCAATGACTTGAAAACTAGCCCTAGAGACGTCAGGTTGCGTAACTTCATTGTTTGTTCGTATTCTTTGTCTGTGCCATGTAACTTTCCATCTGAATGTTGTCTGATGACATATTCTAATGTTTTACAGAGGTTTTCCCAGTGATAATGTTTAACTGGTGACACAAGAATGTCAGAAAACATGACACAGCAGTTTAATTAAGGAAGCATTGACTCGTTCTACATGCGCCCTCTAGTGAAACACTGAAGCGCTGCTTTTAAAACAATCAGCTCTTGTTCCTACACACGTCTGTTTATCACGGTGGGGAATTTTCATTGAATAATATGGGTTTAACACTGAGCTAATGATATTTTCTAACTCCTAACCCTGCCCATAAACCTTTTTATATTTTTATTAAGGCATTATTTAGTATGTTTGTTAAGTTTATATATATGACAACAAGGTTTCCACAGAGTATATTACCTTTGATTTCCAATTTGCACTCCACCTCATCTTCTCCGAGGTCGTTTACAGCCTTGCAAGAGTATTTTCCACTGTCGAAGGTGCTGGGTTTGCGGATGTTGAGCGTCAGAACGCCCTGGTTATTCTGCATCAGGAACTTTGGATCGTCGCCTATTATCATCTTGTTCTTCATCCAGATAATCTTCGGCTGGACAGAAACACAAAGAGGTCAAGCTGTAATTCCTACTGCAATTTCTATTTCAAATAAGACTAAAAAGTTGTATTCGTATATTGTATTTAAGCCTTTATTTATTTACATACACTCTCAGAAAAAAAGATACAAAAGCTGTCACTGGGACAGTACCCTTCAAAAGGGTTCTAATATGTACCATTTAGGTACTAATATGTACACGTTTGGTACCAATATGTACCTTTGAGGGACTTAAATGGGACTTTAAAGGTGTACCTTTTGAAAAGGTACTGCCACAGTGATAGCTTTTGTGCCTTTTTTTCTGAGAGTGTATTTGTAAGGTACTTTCTTTGTATTAGTTGTGTTTTGTGAAGATGTGTGTGATTGTACTGTGTATATGTGAGCCTTTTAACCTAAGACAAATTTCTATCACTGGCTGATAGAAAATAATGTTTTTTTAATTGAATTGAATTGAATTTGAATTAATATATAATTACTCTAATTGTTTATTTATTAATACATCTCATGACATCATAGTATTAAACTAGATATGACACTGATCTTGTTTCATGGTAAAATCAGTGAATATGTTGTAGTGCAGTGCAATCCTGCAGTGGATTGTAAGGGATGTGAATGATGTTAAATGATGGTGAGTGTATGTTAAGGCAAAAACATTGGTCAATTTTAAGATTTTGGGCTATTTGGCTTTTCATAATGTTGTTGTTTCAGACTAGTGGAAAAAAAAAATCCAAATTACACTGGTAAGTGTTTATTTATTGCACTTTATCTATTTGCACCTGTAGATTTAAACTAAAATACATCTTTAAAGGCTTTTTTTCTCTCAAAATCTTCACTTACATACACCAAATTGTACAGTTTTATTTGTATCTATATGAACAAATCTCTCAATAAAAACTTTCAGAATATAGATAGGAATAAAACTGTAAAATTTGGACTCCTTTAAGGCAAGAACTGCATTTTTTAAAAAGTTTTATAATGATATCCAAGGTCCACTTCTAATGTTAGCAAGATTTTTACACCAAAGCATCCTAATTTACAAGAAATAAAAGCTATTTTCTATCCTGTTTTGGACCCTCTCTTTCAAAAACTTTTTGATTGGTGTGGAAGTAAACGCCCACTGCAATGATTGGGTAACAGTTTTGCATATTAATATAATTTTCAACGTCCCCGCCACCATTACAAGTGTGAAACTGTTTTGAAAACTTCCGATGCTGAAAAATAGCAACCGGTGAAATTCAGCCATACATGTTTGAGCCAGAGTCTGATCCTGAATCAAAGACAAACCTACACCGCAAATACCAAAGACACTCCAGTCTGCGAGTACGTGGTAATTAATCATCTTTATTTATATTTATTCCTTATGTATTTGTAAGATAGTATTATATTTTATTATACTATGTTAGTGTTGAAAGAAAAAGCCTGTGTCGATCTGTGTCGCTTAAACACGAATCCACAGTCAAATGAAGTGAACACGAACCGTGTCGTACTGATGCGATCTGGAACTTTCATGGTTCATTCATGCTTTCCTAATGTTAGGATCATAAGTATGGAAAAGCAAAGACTGTGTAAAACGTCTTGTAATCCTCGGAGCCGTTTCTATGGTTTTGTTGCTGGACTAATCCTGTGTCTCTGGTATTTACCACTGCATGGCATGCATGAATCAGTGGGCGGGGCTAAAGAGGTAATGATGTAGAAGTAGGCGTTGATCATCTGCAGAGAGGCGGTCTTTCGTCACACTATGATGTCATACTGAGACAATATCCGAAACGAGTCATTTTGGGAGCTTGGTTTCAATCAAAGCTACCCAATAATATAACACACTGAGCTGAATACAAGGATTCTGCCCACATGTACTCAACATGCTGTTGAGATGATCACTGTGTCTTACCTTAGGAAAGCCCCTGACTGAGCAGCTGATGGCGGTGCTGTAGCCTATAGTCACAGATCTATTGACGAGGGGTGCGGTGAACTTGGGGGGAGAGGTCATATCCTTTTCCTTGTAAGGAGGATGTTTGAGTTCCAAATCTGGTAGTGTGACATAGAGAAAACTGACATCAAAATCTACAAACATTGATATCGGTGCGACATACAGCCAACATCCATAAATATTAGTATTGTAATTTTGCAGTTGTAATGTAAAATAAAATAATGAATTAATGATATATATAATATAATATAATATATTTATCATTAATAAATAATTATTAATAATGTATATTATAAATTTTATATTAGTAATATTACATTTTATAATAGTAATATATATATGAGTAATTTGTCTTCTTATTATTATTATTATTATATTGATATTTATATAAATTACAAAATGTCTTATTTTGTTTTATATTCTTATTTAGTAATAATAATTTTATTATATAAAAATATTACATTATTATTATTATATTGATATTTATATAAATCACAAAATGTCTTCTTTTGTTTTATATTCTTATTTAGTAATAATAATTATTTATAAAAAAATATTACATTATTATTATATTGATATTTATATAAATCACAAAATGTCTTATTTTGTTTTATATTCTTATTTAGTAATAATAATTCATTATATAAAAATATTACATTATTATATTGATATTTATATAAATCACAAAATGTCTTGTTTTGTTTTATATTCTTATTTAGTAATAATAATAATTTTATTATATAAAAATATTACATTATTATTATTATAATATTGATATATAATCACACATTTTGGTTAAATTGTGCATCCCTACAAACAAGCACACAGCAAACCTAGATTTTAAAATTGTAATTACATTTTTATTATTATTATTATTTTTTTTAATTATCCCTGAATCCTGCAGCCCTAACTAGCTAACTAGTCAACCTTAGTATATCTCTCTTTTTTATTTTGATGTTGTTGAACAGATTTAAATAGTTTCTGCAGTTCAGTCAAATAACTAATCTTCATTTTTATCGTGAATTCTCCTGACATTTATTCGGTTCCCCACACTGACCAGTCTTGGCGATGACAGCGGTGTTCTTGCTCATGCAGGGATCTTCACTGAGACCGCAGAGGTTCTCGCTGTAGACGCGGAACAAGTACTCGTTTCCGATGACGAGGTCAGAGACGGTGCAGTTAGGGCGGCGATTGTGTTCGTACACCGTAAACCACTCCTACAGGGTGATGAGAGGACAACACATGATGGATTGAAAATGTATCACCATAACAGTGGCCCATAACTTGACCCAAATGTTCCATGTAAGAAATAAAGTCACACAGGTTTGGACGTAAATGATGACAGAATGGTCATTTTTGGATGAACGATACCTTTAATGAGTGCTTTGGTGGATAAATGTAAACCAGATCTCTCACCTTGGTTTTTTTGTCTGCTTTCTGGATCGTGTACCCAGTGATGTCACAGTTGCCGTCATCTTTGGGTGGTTTCCACTCCAGCGCTGCATTGAAACCCCAGACATCAGTCACATGCACTTGAGTCGGAGGGCCCGGTTTATCTGGGAAGAGAGTTGGAGAGTCAGAGGCTAAACTTGATGAATGTCTCTGGAGTAAATCAGCGCTCAGTGTGTGAGTGATAAGACAGAGAGAGATTTTAGAGTTTAACACAGAGTTTCCCAAACCAGGGTTCGTGAGGGAACTGGAGAGGGTTTGGGATTTGATGAAAGCTAATTATTAGTCAAAAATAAATAAACATTTTCATTGTATGATTTATTTATTTATAAAATGATTGCATTCGCATAATTTAATCAATTCAATTTTTAAATAAAAATATTCAAAAAATTTAAATCAAAATAAATATATAATTTTAAAATGATTTATATTTGCATAAATAATTACATTAATAGTAATTAAATTATAAAATTAAAACAAATACATAACTTTAAAATTATTTTCTATTTACATACATAAATACTAAATAAATTAATAATAATGATTTATTATTTAATAATTAAATTAATGATAATTATATATAAATGTCAATTTAAAATAAATTAATAATTTCAAAATAAATAACACTAAAAAAGATGAAATATTTTTTTTTTGATTACCTGCATGTCATGTGACCGAAATCAGAGAACCGTTGAACATGCAAATCTGTTATCAAATTATTGAAATATTAACTTAATCTCAGGGGGTTAAGTTAATATGTTATTTTAAAGGGGTACTTAATTTGTAAATTGTAAATATTGTGTTAAAAATAACTTTATTAGTTATTTGTTATTATTAAATTGCATTAGATGGCTATTATTTCACCACCATGCTCTCTATATATCAGTATTGACCACTGAAAAATCCTTATTGGTCGACCACTGGTTTTAATGATATTCATACGTCTTTTTTGTCTTACCTACAATTCGGATGTCTATGGTGGCTGAGTCCTCCATGTTTTCAATTTTCAAGACAAGTGTGTATTTCCCAGAGTGATCTCTCTCAGCGGAACGAATGAAAAGGATGGAGTCGACGTTTGAGGTCCTGACACTTACTTTCTTTTCATCCACTGGCTGCCCGTCCTTCAGCCATGACGCAATAGGACGAGGTTTGCCCTAAAAACACACGTATACTTGTTCATTTGTAAAGCGATCTGGATTTGGATGCGGTTCATTTGTATTTAACATACACACCTGGAAGGGGATGACAAGGTTGATTTTCTCTCCGACTTTCCTGATGTATTTGGTTCTGAGTTGACGAGGAAGACGGATCTTCGGATGCTCTGAAGCGAGAGGAGAACATCACTGTGAAGGAACAAGTTTGCTAGAGACACAACTTATGTTTAATGAATCTTACTTTGTGCTTACCCATAATCTCTCTGACAGTGACTGATTGCCCGAGTAATGCTGGAGGGCTTTGGCCTGCAATATTTACTGCAAACACACGGAAATTCACCTTCTCTCCAGTGGGAAGGTTTCTCACCACGAAACTTTGACGATCAACGAGTCCAGCGTTAGCAGGATGCCACTCCGTTTCTGACACGGAGAGAAAATCAAAGAAATTTACATTAAAAAAAGGATTATTAACAATAATACTATGCAAAATGTAAATTTAAAGTAACTAAATAATTTAAAAAAAATTATATTTTAACATACATCATTAAAATAATAATAATAAAATCATAAAAATTGCAAATTAAAATAAGAATTAAAATAAAACAAATAAAAATATTTTATTTGTTAAAATAATTAACAAGTAAAAATTGGGCTGGATGATATATTGAATATTCAACATATATTTGTAATGATTTCACATGCAAAAGAAGATTGAGCAACACTGTCCTTGTCATGAGATTAGAATAGATTAATGAGAGCACTAAGACTGATTCAACGACACTGAATGATTTATAACGATTTGTTCACATTATCACTCAAAAAAGTTCCCAGAAGGTGTTCAGTGTATGTTAGTGTTTTAGTTAAAAATATTTGCAAGTAAATATTAGATTTTTATTGTTATAAGTAAACAAATATCTTTTTATAGTTGTCATTCATTTTGTTAATGACATGGGAACTTATATGGGAAATGCAGCCTTGCAAATTACCTAAAAAAAAAAACTAACGAACATGTTTTTTTATATATCATTTTGGTTTTAGTTAATGATTATAACCCTGAATGAACAGGCTGAAAATTAAAAAATATATATTTTGCTATAATTTATTTTAGCTATATCACCCAGCCCTATTATTTAGCAGGTGTTACAGTATTTATCCATGTATAGCATGATATAGGAGCGTTTAAATTGTATTAACAAGCAACCTTGCCCAAGCGCACACTGCACATGTTTCCACTAGCTTTGTGTAGTGTTAGTTTAGGTCTAGAATGATTTGACGTAGAAGATGATTCACCTCCTTCCTTGCAGTATTCTATGAGGTACCCATCAAGCCCTCCAGCTCCGATCTTCTCCGGAGCCAACCACTTCAGTGAGCACGTAGTGTCCGTGACATCATCAACGGTCAACTTAGTGGGCTCACTAGTGGGGGCTGAGAGAGAGAGAGAGAGAAAGGAAAACCAAGAGTTCAAGGGATAGCTCACCCAAAAATGTAAATTAGCCCATGATTTACTCACCCTTAAGCCATCCTGGTTGTATATGACATTCTTCTTTCAGACGAATACAATCTGAGTTATGTAAAAAAATGTCCTGGCTCTTTCAAGCTTGATAATGGCTGTATGAACTTGACGCACAACATCAAGTTTAAGTGTTAAGGTCCTTTCACACGACGCGATTTTGACGCACAAATAATTTGCCAATCAGCCAATCACATACTACAAGGACAACGATTTGAAAGACGTGTGGCGTAGCATTGCCAACCAACTCGGTTATCACGACTGTATGGAAGCTTGTTTCCGCCACAGAATAAAACATTTTAAAAGATAATTGCGACTTTTTATCTCACAATTGCGAGTTTACATCTCGCAATTATGACTTTTTTTCTCAGAATTTCGAGATATAAAGTCAGAATTGCGTGAAATAAAGTCGCATTTGCGTGTTATAAAGTCAGAATTGCGTGTTATAAAGTCAGAATTGCGTGTTATAAAGTCAGAATTGCGTATTATAAAGTCAGAATTCTGACTTTTTTTCTCGCAATTGCGACTTTTTATCACGCAATTGCGACTTTATATCTCGCAATTCTGACATCTTTTCTCACAATTGTGAGATATAAAGTCCAATTCTAAGGGAAAAAAGACAGACTTTTTTTTTTTACCTCAGAATAGTTTATACAGTATCTCACAATTCTGACTTTATAACACGCAATTGCGACTTTATTTCTCAGAATTGCGACTTTATATCTCACAATTGCGACTATTTCTCAGAATTGCGACTTTATATCTCGCAATTGCGACTGTATTTCTCAGAATTGCGACTTTATTTCTCACAATTCTGACTTCATATCACGCAATTCTGAGAAGAAAAGTCACAATTCTGACTTGATATATTGCAATTGTGAGAAAAAAAGTCAGAATTGTGAGATAAAAAGTCGCAATTATTATTTATTTATTATTCAGTGGCGGAAACAAGCTTCCATACGACTGTATGTTGTGTGATAGTTTTAGTCGTTGTATAGTCCTGTGCTGTGTAGGCTAACAGGCTAAACTACATTTGGGATAGAAAGCTAACACTATTATCGTCAAAGATCCGTGTTTACTTTAAACATGTAACAAAATGTAGTGAGACTATTTAGGGCTGCTTTTAGTATACATTCTTCATGTGATATCTACAGTTTCTATTCGAATGATTTTAACTTGTTACTTTGTGTGTTACATGTAATGTGTATTGACATTACAAAACGCACTGTGTTTAGTTGAAGACGCAAAAAAACTGTGGAAAAACCTCAGGGACACCCATGTGAGAAAAAGGAGAGAGGAAAAGGAAGCTAAAAGTGGACATTAGCATACTCCCCTTCAGACTCTCTGTTCTTTAAGATTGAGTGCACCCAAAACCTTCTTTTCTGTCTTTTAAAGAAAATGAAAAGCTCGTCTTCACTGGATGATGATGATGAAGTGTCCATGTTTTTTCAGCTGTCGGCGCGAAAGTTTTGGAATGTTGAAGCTCTGAACGTCACAGACGTCGCAGATTCGCATCGCGGCTGATGTGAATGGTTTTGACGCAAACTATTCACACGCGAACTATTCGCTTTTTCGTTTCGCGTCCGGTGTGAAAGGGCCTTTACTCTTTTGGTGTAAATCGATGCGTACGGTCGTCTGCCAGAAGCTAGTTATTTTAGTCAATAAAGTTTAAAATATGGATATTTTTCATACACAAATGCATCGCTTCACTTCAGAGGGCCTTTATTGACGCGTGGAGCACTTAAATCATGAATAGATGCGCTTTGATGGACTTCCAAAGACATAAAGCCTTTATTCACTGCCATTATGAAGCTGGAAGAGCCAGGACATTTTTTAATATAACTCTGATTGTATTCGTCTGAAAGAAGAATGCCATATACACCTAGGATGGCTTCAGGGTGATTAAATCATGGGCAAATTTTCATTTTTGGGTGAACTATCCCTTTAAAACAGGAGACAGAAAAATTTCATCACAAATTTCATAGCAAAACCTTCTCACCGATTGGCATGAATGGTTTGGAGGTGAGACTGGGACCCGACATTCCGATTCCATTGACCGCAAAAACTCTCATCTCGTACACAACGCCTTCAATCATGCGCTTGGCCTCGTATGTTGTGTTCTCATACACGTCAAAGTTAAGCCTCGTCCATCTAGATGATCCCTTCTTCTTCCTCTCCATCAGATAGCCTAGGAAACAGAAGCAGAACAGATTCCTGTTGACATGACGCAGTGACTTCTTCCAAGTGAGTTAAATAGGTTTTGTTTACACCGTCAGTTTTTTGGGATTGACAACCGCATTTACTTCCAGGTGTGAGTCCATGGTAGCGTCTGTATAAACGTGCAACGGGAGCGTATTCTCTTACCAGTAACCACATTAGCGAATGTGACCAAAGTAATATTAAAGATGGCGATGTCCATAAAACTGAAAGGTCTAATCACTTTTAACTTGACAAGAGCCCATCGGTCAAATCTTCATTAACCCACAGCAGGCTTTATATCTGAGTGGAGAGCGGAGCATTTGAGTCCTTATGGATAATCACAGAATGGTTGTGTTTTATTTTCTACTTACAGGTGAAACCCGAAAAATTTGAAAATCGTGCAAAAGTTATAATTTTGATGATTATGGCTTACAGCTTATGAAAACTCCAAATTCAAAGAAAATTTGAATATTACATGAAATCAATAAAAAAAAAGGATTTTAAATACAGAAATGTCGGCCCTATGAAAAGTATAATCATGCATATGTACTGTATATAGTTATATATACTAAATATATTAGTTTCACCTTTTCATTTGAACTACTGAAATACACAAACTTTTGCAGGATATTGTAATTTTTCGAGTTTCTCCTGTACTTTTCTTCTTACTTGTGCACTTTGTTAGAAAATGTTCATTTATTATTTCTTCAAGTTTTTTATTTATTTAGGATTGTTTTTTTTGGACCATTTCAAGGTTCTAAATATTCTTAAGAATTATGGACAATAATATCATTTATCGCAATTATTTCTGGGACAATATATCACCCAACAAAAAGTAGTTATCGTGACAGGCCGAGGAAGGAGTTCGGTTATAGACTGCGGTTGTCACTCCCGTAAATAACTGTACTGTTTCTGAACTGTATGAAGGACTAAAATACATTTTTCCATGGCTGTGAGAATGTGGCTATAATGTCTTGGTATTTAAGTGAGTGGGGTTGAATTACCTGTAATAGGTAATTTCAGGTGTGTGTTATGTTACTCTAACAGGTGTGTTACCCTTTAAAGGTGCTCCTCCATCAAACTTTGGAGGCTCCCAGATAATATTGGCACAGTCTTCTCCTACTCCAGTACACTTCACGTTCTCAGGAGGATCAGGAACATCTGCAAAAGTGGAGAGAATTTAGAAACACCTACAATGGCATGGGCTTGACTCCCAGGGAATGCATGAACTGATAAGATGATTAATAAGTTGCTTTAGATAAAAGCATGTGCCAAGAGCATAAATGTAAACCTAAATGTGCATTTAAGACCCTAAAGGTGCATTCACACTAACAGTGTTTCAATCATTAGAGGTCGAGTAGTGTTTGTAGCTAGTAGATGTTCAACTACTTGAAATGTCTTGCTTCAGTTGTGGTCATAACCACAGTGCCATCTGCAGGGAGAAAGAGGCAGTGCTGGAAACACACCTACGATTTTGATGAAGAGGTTGGCTTTGTCCTCGCCTGCCGGGTTGGTGACAGTGATGGTGTAGTTCCCTTCATCTTCTCGCTCGGCTCCTTCAATGACGAAACAGCTCAGCTCTTTCCTGTTTTCCACACGTACACGTCCCTCTGATTCTGTCACTGCCTGTAATATACAGGGACAGCGGTTTTATTATATTAATATTAAAATATTAAACAATATTTTGCATTGTCTCTTAAGCTCACCGCATTTATTTGATCAGTAAAAACAGTAATATTGTGAAATATTATTACAATTTAAAATAACTGTTTTATCTTTTAATACATTGTAAAATGCCATTTATTTCTGTGATGCAAAGCTGAATTTTCAGTGTCATTAATCCAGTCTTCAGTGTCACATGATCAGTGTCAATCATTCTAATATGCTGATTTGCTGCTCCTATACATACATTTAATTTATCTGAAAATTATAGCCACATGATCATGAGACCCTGTATTATTTCTTGTTAGTCTACTTACAGTACACAAAAAATAAATAAAAAATTGTTCACTCTGTTCTTCATCCACGGCACACACACATTTTTTTGTTATATTTGTGCAAATTATATTTCCATTTTACGGAGCCCTGCACCTGAAATGCAGGGAAAAAGATGTATATCCTGGCCACAAATTAACAAATAGTTCCCACTACTTACTAATACGTCAGCACGTTTTACTAATTCGTTCCCTCGTTTTAAGTAAATTGTGTGCCTGAAATAATAATACGTGCCCTCGATTTACTAAATCAAAACAAGGGAACGAATTAGTTCACAGTGGCCACAATTTACTAAAACCACTGAACGAACTAGAAAATCGTCACCATGATATGTTTATGTTTTTGTCTGCATGTCGTGTGGGGCTCCATACCATTTAACTTTTATTAAAAACCCTGGTAATAAGCATGTGTAATTTCTTTATTCAACGGTTCACAGTAGGCATACATATTTATTTCTGTAGTTGTCCTTGTTTTACCATATTGATACATCCCTAGTCATTACCAACTAGGCCAAGTCTCAAATAAGTAACTTCAAATATTTTGTGAATTATTTCACATTTATTACGTGATCTAATAGAGAGTCTACAACCTATTTAGGGATAATCACTGGCACATGACAATAGCTAAAGAAGAGTATGCATTTAATTTAAATAAAGTCCCTTGACCTTACAGAGTTGCTATAGTATAAATACTATAAAAGTGTGAGATTTGTATCTGTGCTAGTGCGCAGATCCAACAAACCATTCTGTGATTATCCCTCCGCGTGCCATAAGGTTGCCAACAGCTGTATAAGAGTGTTTGTGAATTATTTAATCGTGTCGTAATTGTCATCAAAGTTACGTGAGCGTATGATTACCTTCTCTCCCTTCATCCAGCAGACGGTGGGAGCGGGATCTCCTGTGATCTCCACATCCAGACGCAGCTTGTTACCAGCAACAACAATGATGGTGTTTTGAGAAACCATATTACCAGCCACATCCAAATGGATCTTAGGGGGATCTTAAAAGGAGCAAGACAAAGTAAGCGGACGCCAGCAAGTGCAGTAAGGGAGCAAAAGTTCTGATGCTATGTAGATAATAAGAGAAATTAAAAGTCTGGCAAAGGGATTAATCGTGGTCCTACCCAGGGTTATTATCGTCAACTAAAACTAAAAGGGTAACACTTCACAATAAGGTTCCATTTGTTAACATTAGTTGACTACATTAGTTAACATAAACTAACAAAAATATTTCTGAAGCATTTATTCATCTTAGTTAAGGTTAATTTCAACATTTACTAATCAAAAGCTGTATATTATGTAAATATTAATTAATGGACTTAAACTGACATGAACCAAAAATCAACACTACCGTTAACAAAGATGAATTAATATTGTAACAAATGTACTGTATGTACTTTGTTAGTTAATGCAATTAATGGAACCTTATTGTAAAGTGTTACTATTAAAACATTTAAACACAATTATGTTAATTGAAATTAAGCTGAAATAAATTAAAATATAAATAATAGTTGAAAAACTTAAAACTAAATGAAAATTAGTAATGTTGCCTTGGCAATAAACTGAAATATATATTTAAGTAAATATATATATTTTTAATTATTACAATTATTCTAGTTAATTTTTAAAAATATTAACTGGAAACAAACAAAAACAAAAAACGAACTAAAACTGAAATAAAAGCCCATTCAAAATATTAATAAAACTATAATAAAACTAAAATAACACTGGTCCTACCTTGTCTGGGAACGTAGTCGATCTTGATTTCTGAAAGAAAAAGAATAATCTGATTATGTACGGTCACAACAGATCAACAAATCTGAGATAGTTGAGTTTCCTTCTCACCCAGGAAGTTAAGTTTAGCGGAGAGTGAGAGCGCATAACCGTCTGGGACAAACGTGTAATCTCCAGCATCCTGTGGCTTGACGTCATCAATGACTAAACGATGAACCCTGGAATTGATTAACGCACACACACACACACACATTTAAAACATGCATAATTATATCTACGAGCGAAGTGAACACATGCGCATGTATCTGAACGCTGACCTGCCGATGTGGGTCATCTTGATACGGTCACTGGCCAACACTTCCACGCCATCCTTAAACCATTTCCCTGTGACCTTCTCGTCAGACACCTCACACTTGAACACGGCTTGCTCTGCCGATTTGACCGTAAGATCTGCGATACTTTGCAACACCTCCAGTTCCTTCTCTGGGGTTGAGTTTGACAAAGACAAGAAAAAAAGAAAGAGTTTTAAACTTCGGTCCTCAAAACCACCGGTTAAACAACTGTAAATAAAAGGATGGTTGGAGTAGTTACCCTCAACGATGAGCTCTCCCTTCGATTGGCCTCCATTGGTGTAAACAAAGAACATGCCATTGTCCTCTAGTGTTGCCTCCTGAATAATAAGACAGTGACGTTTCCCATCCTTTTTAAATCGATAGTTGGAATTTTTATCATCTCGAGACAGCTCCACATCTTCATGCATCCTACAAGTACACATACATTAAAAATGTAAACTGTGTTGCCTATGCAGTAATGATGCGATTTCATCCAGAATGCAAAAAGTGAATATTGGTGTTAGTTGACATAATTAGCATATTAGTTGACATATTAGTGCTGTCAAATGTGTTGTTCTGGAGATGAAATATGTAATTATAGCCATTCGATTTTACAGTACAATTGAAAGCAATATTTTTTTTAACATTTAATAGGCTTAAAAAACGTTGCAAACTATTGTCTGTTTGTAGTTTGTTTTTACCAAATGACGTGTGCTCCCTCCTCAGACACTTCTATCTCAAACTCCACTCTTTCTCCAACCACAACATGATAGTCATCCAGCAGTTTAGTGATGGTGATCGGTGGCTCTGCAATGCACAAATTTGGTGTGGTGATTTAAAAAAAAAGATTTTAAACATTGTACCAGATAAAGAAGGTGTTATTAAATTGCATTGTATCATCTCAAAATAAAACAATACATTTGAATGCAAGTTGGACTATTCCTTCAGAATGCAGTTTTACAGTTTACTTTGACAATAGTTAATGAAACTGCAACTTGCTTCTTAGAAGGAGAATTTTATGCTAATTAAATTCCACTTCACAATGATCAATTGTTTGCTTTGCAAAATCGATTGTAAGAGTGCTGTTTTTTTAAGGTTGCCCCCCTACTGATAAAATCTAAGATGAACTGATCGAAAAGAAGAGACTTTCCCATGACTTCTTTAAAAGATGATTTCTCAATTATGTGTTTTGATTTATGGAATAGTTCATTACTTTAAAAAGGGAAAACTGTTATGGTAATAGGGTCGATGCATAATCCCAAGTATTTGTAGTAATTATGTAAACTAAAAAATAAAAAAAGTAATGGCTTTTAATAGACATGTCAGTATTTGGAAACAGAGGTGGGAATAGGCCAAAATCAGGCAAGTTCATGTCAATAAAAAATGTGTATTAAATAATGACGTTACTGTATTTTTTATTTTTTTTGGTAATTGATTTACACCCACCTTTAACAAAGACTTCAGTGAAGCATTTATCAGTCCCGATCACGCATTCATATGCTGCATCATCTGCCAGACTGCATTTGTTAATCGTGAGGGTTCGAATGTTTCCATTGGACTCCATGATGTATCTGTCACACAAAGAGTCGGTTAAAGGGGACATATCATGCTAAATCCACTTTTTTAGCCCTTAAATGCATTTTGCTGTATATTTGGAGTGTTTAGAAGTACAGAAAAGTTGAAATTATTCTCTTCAGGTGCTTCGTGGATATCTTTATATTCTGTTTTGGCCTTATTTTTCAACCTGTTCAGATTTTTCTGTTATCTATGTCGTTTTGTGAACTATTACGTCACAGTATTTGCAGCTGAACTGCCAAATAAGGATATTGACTTCCAGCCCAACACTTCGAGCAATCCGCCATTTTTATTTCTCGCTGCAATTTTGTAGTCCAAGCTAAAGGATGCAGAAGTTACGAGAGGGTAAGTTAAAATGTTTGGTTGTTGGATGTAGTAACCCACACGCTTCATTACACCGTCTAATGTAGATGAACTGCCGCGCTTGTGACAGGGCGCATGTTTGACTGAAAGAACGAGCAGAGAGACGCACTCTCTCTCTCTCTCTTCGGAGCCAGGCGAAAGTGTAAACAAGACACCGTCTCCAAACTAGACGCTGTCTTGCTCTCTCTCCCTCGCACATATTAATCAAAATAAATCGACACGGTGGTCGGAAGACCAAAGTTTCATGTGTAAATACAGTAACACACCATTGCGATACATCCATATGAAGACGCACATCAGAAAAGGGGTAGAAAAGGGGCCTGTGGAGCTATAATAATGAGGAATTCAGACCCAAGCATTGCAGTTCCGCTTTATATAGACTACAAATGTATGATTTATATGTAAAAAGGAATGATTTAAAAGCATGATATGTCTCCTTTAAATCACAGAAATATTTCCAATATTAAACATGACAGAAGCCACAAAATAAGATTGGATCTACAGGCTTCTCATGGCCTGTCTATTTTGGACATTTTTGCCATTTTGTTCGGTGCATGAATGACACACTTCACTTTTAAAGTTCAAAATATTAAAAACTGGATGATCTTCAATAATCATAGCAATGTTTTTGGTTCAAATAAAAGCTGTTTTTTGGCCATTAATGTGTCTTTGGAATTGAATGTTTCTGCATTCTCACTTGGCAGAAGTTTTGATCTCTTGGCCGTTCTTCAGCCATTTGACCTCAGCATTAGGGTCAGCCACCTCCACAGACAGGACGATCTTCTTTCCTTTATTAACAGAGTACGCCGACTCCAAGCGTCTCAGGAATGCTGCGGAAACATCCCACACACGATCACACACACTCACAAACAGAAGCACAGAGACTTGATTTTTCATTCATCTCTCCTTCACGTACCCTCGCTAGCTTTGGGCTCCACAACCTTCATCTTCTTGAGTCGTTTCAACATTCCACGCAGGTCAGTGATGCCGTACTGAAATGCGATCTTCTCATACTCGCTGGGATGAGCGCTCTTCAGAATCTCCCAAACGTCAATCTCCAACTCTGGCTCTGGCTTCTTTTTCCTGTGAAAGAGACGTGATCAATAAAAGTCAGCGGTTAGAGGAGATGGAGTGTGCTTTTAAAGGACAGAATGAACACTTACTTTTTAGCAGCTTTGAGAAGAGCACTGAAGTCCAGACTTCCCTCGTCCTCCCCAGCATCACTGTAGAGCACGTGTTGAATTCACAAAACAAACATTTCATCCAATATAGTACATACTTGTAAAAAGAACAATTTATGAGTTAAATGTATATATACAGTACGTAAAAAAAACACAATCACATGCTCATATTTATGTTTGATTTACAAGTGTGCGTTCATTTGTTTTCCTCGCATTGAGGGAAAAGAAAAAATGTTCCTAAGTCAATGTTATCATATACACCCCAATTTTTAGATTTAAATTAGATTTAGATTAACAGTTGACCAATATGTGACCCTGGATCACAAAACCAGTCGCTAGTCGCACAGGTATATCAGTCGCAACAATACATTGTATGGGTCAAATTTATATAATTTTTTTTTTATGCCAAAAATCATTAGGATATTAAATAAAGATCATGTTCCATGAAGATATTTTGTAAATTTCCTACCGTAAATATATAAAACATTTATTTTTGTGAGTGAATGCAGCACAATCACGAATGTAAATGAACAACTTTAAAGGCTTTAAACTTTAAAATATTTTGCACCCTCAGATTCCAGATTTTCAATAGTTGTATCTCAGCCCAATATTGTCCTATCCTACCATACATCAATGGAAAGATTATTTATTCAGCTTTCAGATTATGTATAAATCTCAATTTCAAAAAATTTACCCATGTGACTGGTTTTGTGGTCCAGGGTCTCATATGTGTTTTTTAATTGTTGATTCAATTATTGAATTTAGTCCTGTAACTGTTCAGTCATAAATTGTGAGAAATATATTCTGTCACTTCTGTCTACTCAGACTTACGCTCTTTTGAAGGCAGACAAAATATCTGCTTGCTCCTCTTGTTCAGCAGCTACAGACAAGGAAGAATGATAAATATAGAACAGTCATTTACAGATTCATACTAAGAGATAAAGCGTGTAAGTGTTATTTTTGTTGTGTGTGAAAGACACACTAACCCTCCACAGTGACTTCAAAGGTGCAGCTGTCACATTTGTCTTTGGCAGACACTTCACATCTGTATCCACCTGCGTCTCCTGGGACCACCTTGACGATCTTCATCTCGTATGTGTAGATCTGGGAGAGAATGAGCGAGCGAATGAAATGTGCCACTTGATGATGTTCAACAATACATGTCACAAAGTCATTTTATTTGATCAACTTAGTGTAAAGAGAATCTATGTGTTGACAAAAAAAAAACATTCAATGTATAGCGCTATTAAAATGATTTAAAGAGTTTAGAAGGTTTATAATCATAAAATTAAAAACTTTAACATTACAGTTTTGACTTTGAACAATAACCAAATGCTCTACTTGGATCGAAGACCAATACACAGCATATTTATGAAACCTCTGGCCAGATGTCATCTAAGACTAATCATAACTTTTAAGTCAGTAACATAAAAAGGTAGATTAGTTTAATTTGAATCTGAAAAGTAAGACAGATTTGCCCTGACTAATTGTTATTAAGTCAGACTAGTTCTTAAACCGATGTCAAAAAACAAGTGACAAGCTTTATTTGTGTATTTTATCCTCAACAGTTTTTGAAATGATGCATGTTTTCAATCATCGTCTAATAAAAAAAAATAAATAAAAAAAAAGACTGCATCTGGACAAAAAAGTTGTGCTTGAACACACCACAACTAAAGCCGACGGTTAACTAGCATGTATGCTCTGTGCCTTTGTGAAAGATAATAACGTCCACAACAGCAGATGACAGCAGTCTGTATTCTTCATTCGAAAAAGTAAACGTGAATTAGGAATGCAAATATACAAACCGTTAACAAAGCAGCGCTCACTTACCATTTTGAAATAAATCATGCTGATCAGTTTGTCTTCACTTATATTAAAGGGATAGTTCACCCAAAAATGAAAATTCTAATAGGAGAAAAAAATACTATGGTGGTCAATGGGGGATGAGATCTGCTCGGTTACAAACATTCTTCCAAATATCTCCTTTGTGTACAGCAGAACGAAGAAATGTATACAGGCTTGAAACAACTTGAGGGTGAGTAAATGATGACAGAATTTATTTTTGGATGAACTCTCCTTTTAATTAGGCTTCATACGGCCATGTCGTAATGAAAATATTTGAAGAAGATGAAGATGTAGGAAAATGTGTAAGTGCGTTCTTTGTGAGCCCTGTTGTCTTAGTCGTTTGCTTGCTTTGTCACTTTCGTTTTTCTTCTCATGTGCTGGTTTACAAAGCTGAACAGACAATCTTGATGGGCCGACGCCGGTTCATCATGCTCAATTGGCCGGGCTAAAGCTGATGGAGTTTCCTAAAGCTGACGTGTGGAACACACCGCAAAAACTAGCCCAAAGATGCTCACCGACTGCTAGATGTTGGCCGACTGTCGGCTTGGTGTGTCCTGGTGATGTTTATGCAACTGGCATTTGCAACTGAATTTAGAAATCCTGTCATGGTGCATATTTTTTTACATTATATGGCATTATATATGACAGCACAATGCCCTCTAACCTTAGTGTTTCTGTCATAGGTCTCTTTTATCTGGATGTGTTTTCCCGCTTTGCTGCCGAGGTCCATCCACTTCCCCTTTAACCACTTCATGGTGGGTTTACGTGTGAGGTTGGTGGAGTCCACCTTAACCACAAATGATACATCTCTACCTGTGTATAAAACATCAATATCAGCATCCTGTCATTCCCATTGATGGTTGTTTTGTTATGGTGCTTTAATAATGTGTGTGTGTGTGTGTCTGGGTTTCTATACCTGTGATGGCTACCACACTTTCTGGCTTCTCCAAAAAAAGTCCTGTCAGCTCGGTTCGTCCTGCAAGCATGGAATGAGTAAATACAAAGATACACACACACACACACACACATGCAGACAGACTCGGATATTCACAGATAGGGATCCTGTAAATAACAAGCCATGGTGAAAATGCTGTCAACAAGCACGCTCTGTTTCCATTTTAAATATTCCTTGCAAATATTTAAAACATATATTAATTTCAAGCATAAAACATATTGGGTTGTCTAAAATTAACAACGGATTACATTAATGATAGTATCACTGAAATAAATTAATTCTGAATGAGCTTCATGCACAAGGTAAAAGTCAACAATTCTTTCCACATTTCACTTTTATTTTGCAGTCATTCATTTTAATTAAAATGTATTTCCATATTAGGGCAAGCCAATTATATTTACACACACCTCAATGTAAATATAATTAGAACTGTTGCAAATTATATAGAGTCATGTCATGCACACCGGCTTAGAACTCTAAAATAAGTTCTAAGTGACTCCTTGTAATTAGTAAGTGGTTTATATATAAGGACAATAGAAGGAAGTTGCTAAGGGATTTTTATCAGATTTATTACCATCCTCTCCTGAAGCTTCTGCAGATGAAAGAACACCATTAAACTAAAATCTACTGTGTGCACATCTGTATATTTTTTTAATGGTTAAATACTCTTGTCATTTGGAAACAATGCAAGCTAATGATGTCACTTACCATCAGGTTTTAACTCTGTGGAAAGAAATGAGAAAAGGTGACATTAGACGTGTCAAAATATATTCCTTGCAAATATTTAAAACATATTAATTTCAAGCATAAAACAGTAATACACTGGGTTGTCTAAAATTAACAACGGATTACATGAATGATTGTATCACTGAAATAAATTAATTCTGGATGAGCTTCATGCACAAGGTAAGAGTCAACAATTCTTTCCTCATCTCACTTTTTTTTTTTCAGTCATTCATTTTAATTAAAATGTATTTCCATATTAGGGCAAGCCAATTATATTTACACACACCTCAATGTAAATATAATTGGAATTGTTGCAAATTATATAGAGTCATGTCATGCACACCGGCTTAGAACTCTAAAATAAGTTCTAAGTGACTCCTTGTAATTAGTAGTAACTTAAGTGGTTTATATAAGGACAATAGAAGGACGTTGCTAAGGGATTTTTATCAGATTTATTACCATCCTCTCCTGAAGCTTCTGCAGATGAAAGAACACCATTAAACTAAAGAAATCTACTGTGTGCACATCTGTATATTTTTTAATGGTTAAATACTCTTGTCATTTGGAAACAATGCAAGCTAATGATGTCACTTACCCTCAGGTTTTACCTCTGTGGAAAGAAATGAGAAAAGGTGACATTAGACGTGGTTAAGTAAAAAATAGAATTATTTGTAATATAGGTAATATATTATACACTTTCAACTATATTTGGATTTCAACAATATGCTATTCTGTTAAGTTCTCATTTAGCTAACTAACTTTAGCTATGGACTTTCCTGAGGTAACTTAAACGTAACGTCACGTGACACGTTATTTGCAAGCTGATTTATTCCGCTGTTGAAACACTGATTTCGTGATTACATGAGGCATGATACATTTTAGTAAGTATGGTCCTTTATATTTCAACATACCTTCTGATGTTCATTCACTTTTATTTCGTGCTAAATGAATAGTATTGAGGAAGATTGGTTCACTCGCGCTCCACTGCCGTTTTGAACTGAAGAGGCGATTATCGTGATTAACTTCACTTCAGCCACATTTATTATTTTTTTCAGCCAAATTTCCGTCAAAGCGACATTTATTGTTTGGATTTCGCAATAACATGAACGCAGTTTGAAAGCGGAGACGTTCTTTTATCAAAATTAAAGTTTCTTAGCTATAATCTCGTTTGTTTTTCAAGTTAGCCTACATATTATGTGACCTCGTGATTTAACTAATTGATCTGGAAATCGGGTTCAAAATGTAGTCAAATTAGATATAAATATTTTAACTATTTTCGTCACATAACATTTTTTTTATTTTTTTGGCATAAATATAGAAATGCAAGCTCAGTGAATTCTGTGCACACTCGTTCTTCAGTGCCCTATTATTTAGATTAATGTTTGACTTATGTTTTTTTAATGGTTAATTCTTAAATTATTAGCCCCTATACATTAGGTCCTGCTAAATCCTAAATATGTGGTTACATATTTGTGAGAAACACATTCAGTCAAGTGTAGGCTACCTATGCATAACTTTATATATAGGCTATTTTAAATAGTTAAATGTCGTGTAACTTGGAAACAATGCAATCCTCTGTGGGAAAAAAGGAGAAAATTGTATATAGATTACAGCCAACTATTTACAATTAGAACAGTGAATAATAATACATCGACATTTTTATTTATTTATTTATTTTGAAACTATTTTAACTCAGAAATTGCTAGTAAATGTTACAAATAATTACAAAGAAATGGCAAGTAACACATTGAATTAAACATTAACTTTTTTAAAGTTTAGTAATATTAATGTCTCAATTACCCGACAAAAGACATGTTTTTAAATATATTTCAATAAAATGTTCAAATTGCGGACATGATGACTAAATGATTTAGTGAATCATGACTGATGACCACTTAAATTACTACAAGTAACCATTCTGACATCATCTGTCCTGATGATATATATATTCCAGACCTCTGAGTAGTAAGCTGATATGTTTCAGGAATCCTCAGGCAGTCGGCCACATGGAAGCCTTACAATACTAAAAATACGACACCAGAAGAATATAGGTGGAATAAACTGACCTTCTGTATATTTTTACATGCACTTAATAAGCTCTTTGACTGAGACTGATATGCTTTGCAGGGGACAAAAATGCACTTGTTATAGTGTTGGAGCCGTAAATTTGATTGACCTTGATGCGCTTTGCTGTATAAACATCGGTTCGATTCCTATAGGTTCTGGTTTAATGCACATGCAGTTTGTTTAACACTCTGGTGCTCTTCATGAGGTGGTCAAAATAAAAAAATATATTTTAATGAAATGAATGTACTTTTTAATTCGATCATTTTTTAAAATGTAATATTTTGTATTTTTAGGGGATTTTATGGTACTAAGTTTTATTAATGGAATAGTTATGATCCATTTATTACCTGTTAACCACTTTTTAAGCATAGACATGAAAATGAAATGTCCAACTTAAACTGTGGTAAATCTTGAATGCTTTGGAGCAACAGTCTCAGACTTCAGTTTGATCTATTTTCAAAGAAGACACTTTATCGCTGGAGTGAAAAAAATGTAAAAAGTGAAACTCAAAAAAATGATTGAAGTTTATTATTATGAAAAATGCACTTTTTTTATTTTATATGAAAAAATGTATTATACATAATATGTTTTACTCTAAAACTGTGAGAAAATCAAAGCCATTAATCTAAATAAGTTTTGAGGTTGATATCTCAAAAACTGAGCTTTCAGTAAGATTTAGTTTGGACCGCAGTACCAAAAGTTTCCACTAGATGAAATTCATCTCCCATTCATTTTCAATGCGATCATTTTTCACCACGAACAATACAAGTGTGACTATTTTTTTTCAGGAACATTTAACCTTTTCAAATCATGTCCATATTGTTTTTGTTTGTGTGTGTGTGTGTTTACATCAGGTGCCAAAACCTTTACCAAGTTTCGTAACATTCCGTTAAAGTAAAAAATTCACACACAAAAAAACAAAACGTAACATTTTTTCAATTTTTGACCACCACCAGAGTGTTAAAAAAGGGAATTTTCAAGTAACAAGAAAACTTTTGAATTTCTTTAAACAAGAAATATGCTGAAAAATCCTATAAATATATTTCCTAGTTATCATCAGCATCTGTGGTTGGAAAAACCCATATCGGTTGAGTGCTAATTTATTGTTTTGGCAATTAAGGTGTTGATGCAACTTCAAGAAGTTTCCACTCGGATGATGAGACTCTCTGTGATCATGTGGTCTGAAATAGCAGCATGCCTAACATCCACCCGCCTCATTCTCAGGAGGGCAAGATGTTGCCATAGCACTTGTGAAAAGGCCATGATAACTCCTAACCTCTCTTATGTCAGGCCAGGAATCCAACGAGCGACCACACCGATATCAAATAGCAAAAAGATCTTACTTTGCTCTTATGGTCAGACAAATAACTGTCAAAAATTACTGACCCCCAAGTATAATGACCCATAACCAAAGATATGCAGCAATTTATTTTATGTATAAGAGGACGTGCCAAGCTGGATGTTTTTATGTTTCCACTAATTGATTGTAAATAAACTAGGCGACCCATTCCAGCTCAATTATATTTTTTAAGGGCCCACAATCTTTTAGAAAGTATGGATCAGCTTCCTTTTGAAGGATGTTGTTGTTACTCATTTAGGTCTGGCTAAAATATGAACCCCATTGATGTCATTTGTCTGTCTTCCCCATGCAGCCTCTTTTTTAAAGCACTGTATCACATTTCAAACCACACACACACAAGTTAAAACAGTAAAGTTATAAGCACTCACAAACCTCTACTGGAACACCGTAAGTTCATAACATCCCATGTCATTTAACAGAAATAATAACACAGCGCAATCAGAAACAAATTTTGTCCCAGAAGAACTGATTGACCCTGTATAGTGTATTAAAGTTGAAGTGTGATTTCTGCACCAATAACGGCAGCATTTGCAGAAAGACAGCATGTGGAAACACAGTCGCATAATGCAGATTTGTTAAAGTTGCTCCAAATTTTGTGGCATTTAAAATTTGGAAATTTTGTTTCAATCCTGAAAACAGGTGAAAAAAATTTTTTTTCTTTAAAATTCTCTAAATTACTTGCAATATATATTGATTAACCCTGCCTTAAGTTTAATTTATGTTATAATCTGCTTTTATATATTTTGGTATTCATAAGCATTGGCTTTGTTATTTATATATTTATTTAAATGTATGTTGCTTGAATTTATTGTGTTTAACATTGATACCATTGATATTAAAAAATATATATTTAATAAAAGTCGAAAAATATCTTTCAGGTAGTGGATGAGCGACACACAAATTACACACTACACCTTTAATTGTAATATCATATAACACTTTTTTCAGTATTTGCCACAATTTATTCAAGCACTGATTTACTTAATTCTGTATCACCTTCTGGTCCATTAGCCACTACAAATATAAGTAAATTACTCCACAGAGAAGTGCGTAATATCGTGTTTATGGTTTAAGTATCATTTTTTGCAGTCTCTGGTATAAACACCTCACTAAGAAACTTGGTCTTTATGGTTGACCTATGTGTGTGTGTGTGTTTGTGTGTGTTTCAGATGGATTGAGGTGATACTCAACACAGTGTACTACTGGTGGATTTAGCACATTAGGACGGTAAGCTCTTGTCTTAGCACAATTCCACACATGGCTGTTGCTAAAGCTCCATCTATCACTAGAGCAATTGAGATTATGTTATAAAAGCGTCTGGTCGCACGTTACCAAATCAGCAAATCTGGGTGGCAAATAATAAAATGTTGCCGAGGCTGCGGTCTATATTTGTGCATGTAGACGGCTGATGTAGCGTCTGACACACACACAACCTGTCAGCATTGTGCCCTGAGCAAAGCACTCGATCCTGGGTCACTCCATGGGAATGTAATAAGTGTGCTGGTTCACGGCTGATTTCACTTCTGGACTTTTCAAATTCATATTTAAATGCATTTATCAAGTTGCAACCTCTAACAGGGTCATGTTTACTTGTACCTTGCATAGTTTTGATCCTGTTTTCTGAGGATGAGGGTATCACTATGATTATCTTCTATCAAGTAACAGATTCCAAGCAAACAGGGAACGTTCTCAGAACTTTCTGGCAAGGTTCTGTCAACATTATGAACAAAAGTCCTTCCAGTAACGTTAATGGAATGTTCGTTCAAATAAGAGCACAGAAACGTTATTTATAAATCGTAAATGGAACTTTTTTTTTCTTTCTGAAGTGTTTTGATTGGACGTTCGTCTAATGTTTTTTTTTAAATGTTACTGCGATCGTTCCGAGAACATTCAAAAGTAACGTTCCCATGATGTTTGCAAAAGGATAAAATGGAATGTTCCAATATTTTTGTGTATAATCAAGAAAAAAAAACTGGACTTTTTGAACTTTCAGAGAATATTCAGAAATAATGTTTTCATAGCTTAATGTGTTAGTGTAACATATTTTTGTTAGCTGGGTTAAATCTGTTCTTAGGTTTCTAGCAAGTGTCAAGTGCATGTTTTTATTTGCATTTTGGGCAATTATTTGCTCATTTTACAATTAGCAACCCAGAACATTGAAAATGTGTTTAATGTGTATAATATCAGTGTTTGGTTAAATTACAGTGCAAAATATAAGCATTTTCACTAGTGCTATCAGACTTTGGAACCACATTAAATTATTTTTTATATATATATAATAGATATTATTTTACATCTGCACTGTAATTATTTGTTTTTTTGTTTTGTGCTGATTGTTATGGCATGTGACTGACGCTTATCGTTGTGAATGTACACTGTCGTTCAAAGATTATTATTTTTGTAAAGAAATTAATACTTCTATTCAGCTAGGACACATTAAATTGAATAATAGTGACATATTTTATAATGTTACAAAAGATTTATTTTCATTCTTTTGAACTTTCATCAAAGAATCCTGAAAAATGTTATCACGGTTTCAACAAAAATACGAACTGTTTTCAACATTTATAATAATCAGAAATGAGCATAAAATCAGCATATTATAATGAAAATTCAGCTTTGATCACAGGATTTTACATTTTACACAGAAATTACATTTAAAAAAAATATTCATGCAGAAAATTTTAGCCTTGATGACCGGAAGAGACTTCATTATAAAAAAAATATAAAAAGATCGTATCAACCCTGAACTTTTGAATAGTAGCATAGCATTGCACAAATTTTATCTTACATCTGTATCTTTGATCAAATAAATGCAGCCTTGACGACTGGAAGAGACTTCTTTATAAAAAAAATAAAAAGATTGTATCAAACCTGAACTTCTGAATAGTAGCATAGCATTGCACAAAAGCAAACGCTGCCTTTTCTGCTGTGAGCCATGATTCATTTATTCCTTTAGCAATAACAGGGGGTTGAGTGAGTTAACATGACATAAGATCTCCATATGTTGAGTTGGCTCCATTTAAAACAAATTAGCTTTAAATTACATCATTAGGATAGTCTTCATTTCATGCAACTGTTTTAAAACAAGTTATTCATGGCCCCTTTAAATAGAAGAGTCAGCTATAACTATGCATTTGATGGTGGCAAACACTGTTAAATCTGCTCTCAGTGTGTTCTTTCACACTATAAAGTCACTGAAACTGAAGTGGCGATTATCAGATGGTATTTTTAGAGCTTGTCTCTCCCCCGGGGTTCTGTGGCATTACCATAACGGACGACAGCATCTGGAAGAACCCTTATAAGTGTGTGTCGGTGTGTAAATCAACACTTCTGACGGGCTGCTGATCAGATTTACTGCTGTCGGGATGCATTCGTTGAAAAGGAGGAGTGAGTTTACAATGAGAAATTGCAATGAAGCGGTCCGAGGGATTGATTTGATCACGTGATGTTTTTCATTGCTGTTTTGTCTGCCACATAATCACATTATAATAACCGTTGACTTCTCTTGCTTTTGCTCCGTTTGTTACTCAATTCATGAATAATAAAGTTGTGATTTATAGACCGGATGGTGAGGTGAAAAGGCAGAGGTCATCATGGGATATTTATATCTTACTCTGGAGTGTCAAAGAGGCCAACAATCCTAGATACTGAAAACCTTCATCAAATTCAGTTTGGGTTTTGTGGCATATGATACTGTCTGTCATGTGGCCGTGGGCATGGATTTAGTGAAGGTCTCGAGGGTCACTCTTTTATTAGTATGTGAACTGTTAATTGGATCCCAGCAGGGATTTATACACTTACTCCAAATGAAAGCACAAATAATATGTGGCTCCACCAATGTGGCTTGAGGTTTGGATCCTGCTCATCTTAAATTAGGGGTTGCCTTTTTCCAATTTCTCAAAAATCATTTAGTGTTAAAGATTTGTTCATTTAGATTGCATATCTATAATTAACATGCATATACAAGTTCCATTCATTTGTATCACAGTTTTAACACAAACAAACTAATAAACTGATTGCAATGCATATTTGTCATTCACACATAAATGAAAGAGGACAGGTTTCTGGAATATTACTAATAAACTAAATGTTTTAAATACATAATAAGCTGGTTTATATATTTATCATCAATAAATCCAGTTTGTTTCACTCTCATACATTTTAACTATTTGACTATAGCTTGTCTCACAGCTAGCCGTATTTAATTTTCACAATGAACTGATTCTAAGCAATCTGATTAAATGCATTTTGAAAATATGATTATTTAAATAAAAATCAAAAAGATGCAAATAGTTAATAATAATCTATTCCACAAATTGTGCATTCATTTATGTATGGCTGACAAATACGCATCACAAGTTTATTAGATTATTGATGGTAAAATCGATGAAGAAATGCATAAATCAGAATTTTAGGCCTAAATATTTTATGAGTGTAAATTAACCTATTAAAGTTGCCAAAGACATTTATAGGCTTGAGGAATGAATTATTTGTAATCCGTTGGTCACTGTGGAACCAGCGGACGCGTTCATCTCTGTGCCGTTCACACACCATCGCCGGCTTCTCGTCTTACAGGCTCGATAAAGCAGGATGGTTTAAAAAGATAAACTAGTATGACAGGAGGAAGAAAAATATTTCACGACTGTATACTTGCAAATCACTGTCAATCTGACAGAGCTTATGGTTTTATGTGCAGCGCCTCAGATTTAGTGAACTGTTAATGGATAGTTTAGACTACAGACAGATAGTCTATCAGCTATCTATCTACTATATCTTTCTGTCTGTCTGTATGTCTGTCTATCATCTATCTATCTATCTATCTGTCTCTCTGTCTATCTATCTATCTATCTATCTATCTGTCTGTCTGTCTGTCTGTCTGTCTGTATACATACATATATATATGTCTGTTTACGGAATGCAGATGAAAGTTATGACATCATGCATAGGCTTAATAATAAAAAACATGCATGATCATTAAAAATGTGATCTAGTGGTCATGTAAGTTTTGTTCACTTCATCCATTACACTGAAAAAATATTGTTGTAGAAAGAATTTGCACTCAGAAACACCAAGTAGCACATTGAATTAAATGTTAATTTTTGAAGTAGATAGACTGAAAGAGTCTTTTCTTGTAAAGTGTAACTCTATTAATCACTGTGTGTGTGTGTGTGTGTGTGTGTGTGTGCGTGTGTGTGTGTGTGTGTGTGTGTGTGTGTGTGTGTGTGTGTGTGTGTGTGTGTGTGTGTGTGTGTGTGTGTGTGTGTGTGTGTGTGTGTGTGTGTGTGTGTGTGTGTGTGTGTGTGTGTGTGTGTGTGTGTGTGTAGAAGTGGGAGTGTTCTAGCTTTCCTCAGCCAACTCTGATCTGGAAGGTTTTAATTTTAGCATCTGTTCAACTTTCTCTCTCTGCCCTGACACATCTGCTCCACCCTTTCTCTTCACACTGAGCCCTTCCTCATTCATGAACAATCTTTCCTCCTCCCCCCACACAGTTTTTATCCTCGAGCATTGCTTATACTATTAATTTGAGGTGTGCATGAGACATTTAAAGCTTCCAAACTAAAGAAAGTGCATGGAAATATTGTGCAAAATTATTAGAAGCAATGACAATTAGGGAAAGAACAGCACAATACATGCCAGATTACAATATATCTGTCATGTATCAAAAAGATACAAAATAAATTGTGTATCAATCTAACAGTTCTAAATCAGCAAATGCTGTTTTGTTGAAAAAAGTTTGATTCTTATCTCTTATCTGACCATATCAGCTGATAAATAAACAATAATATGAGTACAAATACACGCAAAACATGTCAGAAAAATATTTTTGTTATTAATTTGCGCAATTTCTTGTGGTCAAGTTATGTAAAGTATTTCTGTTATTGTCACCAGCAATACGGTTACTAAACATACTAGTTACTAATGCAGCTTGCTACTACTAATTAAACAGCAGAAGTAGCATAAATACTAAAACGGCAGAAAAGAGATTGATTAAGAATGAAGGGAAAGGAGAGATGTACCTTCTGTGGGCTCAGGCATGGTTGAGGCTGCGTCTTGCTTGTCTTCCTTCGACTGACAGCTTGTGTCACTTTTTTTGCTTTTTATTTCACAGTCCCTCTGTTATTCAAAGCGTTCAGGGAACTCAAATTACCCACCAAGCAAGGAGAGAGTGGGAAGGAGGGAGAAACCAGGGGGAGAGAAGAGAGAAGGACTGACACTTGAAACCCCACTTGGATTCTCCAAGTCCAGGAACAAAGTTTGGAGGGATGGAGAGAGAGACAGAGATGAGGGACGGGGCACCAGTGTTTGCTGACAGACGTGTTAAGGTGTTGTTATTTTACTGAGAATTTTACACCAGCTAAACAGATTACTTCTCTTTCAACACCATTTCTTACAAGCAAACCACAACATTTCTCTGTGTGCATCCACCTGTCTTTGACAGAATCTGCTTCTTTCTTTTTTTTCATTTTCTGTGGTGAGTTTTGTGTAGTATAAAATATTATTTAAATGTAATATTAATATAATATAATGTCAAATATATTAATATATTATACATATAATTTATATATATATATATATGTGTGTGTGAGTGTGTGTGTGTATATATAGATATATTTATAGATATACTTATATATATACATATATATATGTGTATATATATATAATATATATGTATATATACGTCAATCGATATATATATATATATATATATATATATATATATATATATATATATATATATATATATATATATTTAGTCAATCGATTAAAAAATTAACTAGATTAATCACACATTTTTTCTGTGATTAATCAGAATTAATCGCATTTAAAACACTTAAAGGAATAGTTCACTTTCAAATTAATATTCTGTCATCATTTACTGGCCCTCAAGTTGTTTCAAACCTGTATGAGTTTCTTTCTTCTGCTGAACACAAAAGAAGATATTTTGAAGAATGTCAGTAATCAAACAGTTAATGGTAGCTATTGACTTCCATAGTAGGAAAAAAAAATACCATTGAAGTCAATGGGGTACATCAACTGATTGGTTACTGATATTCTTCAAAATATGGTCTTTTGTGAAGAAATTCATCAGGTTTGAAACAACCTGAGGGTTGCATAAAGCTATCAAATTGAATAAAGCTATCAAACAGTCTGCACTGCATAAATGATAAATTAAATATATATTAATCCTTAACAAAAGTTCTTTAGTCAAGAGCAATGATAATTTTCTCTGTTATCTTTGTTCTTTGAATAGAGGGGTCTTTGATTATGATTTGACTTTTCTAACTTTAGTTAGTGTGTAATGTTGCTGTTTGAGCATAAACAACATCTGCAAAGTTACAACGCTCAATGTTCAAAGCAAAGGGAGATATTTGCTTTTAGAGAAATCGCTTTTTAAGGACTACAACAAACGGCTGGTAGAGACTACAATGAGCTTCTTCCCAGGTTAGTGACATCACAAACCCTAAAATTTACATAAACCCTGACTCCGGGAACAAGCAACAAAGGGGGTGAGTCCATGTTGGGCTGCTTTAGAGAAGAGGAAGAGTTGTTGTCCCTGTTTTTTACAACCCGGAAAAAGTTTTTCCTATGGCTGATGAACTTAGATAGGTTAAAATTAATTTTTAACACTGTTCCTAAACATTATAACCTCAATGTTTGTCTGTGCGCTGCACATTTTACGGAGAACAGCTTCCTGAAGAGAGTACAATGCAGGCTATACGCTCAAAAGCTTCTCCTGAAAGACATAGGCTAGCCATTCCCATTTTGTCGGGACAATCTGTTGTTTTTGGATCACAACTTGTAAGTATGTCTTATTATTTGTATTTATTATTTTGTTTTCTATTAACAGTTTCAATTATAAGTTTTATGCAGTTGCTAATGGTAGCTATGATGTAAACAAAGGGCAAAGCTTTGCCTCAGCTAGCCTTGACAGTATTGATGTAGGATGTACTGTAGCTTTTGTAAACTCTTGCTTTTGTAAGACTGCTCGCCCCTTAGGAAAATTATCCATGATTTTGTGATCGATTACTGTTTGTATCAGCAAAGTTTTCCGACAAATATGATTAAATGGTGGATAAAATTCTATCTATAAGAAAATTACAAAAAGAAAATTCCACTCTAAAAACGCCCTGTGTAATCCGTGCTTGAAATCCGTTCTGCACGATCCTCTTGTTCGTTAACATTGTCAGGGTCTGAATCAGGCTCGAAATGGTTTGAAATTGATGCCATTGTTAATATTAACATCTGAGTAGAGCTTGCGGTTATGAAGGGTGTGGGACATTTCCTGAACACTCACTATGAGCTGCCAATCACAACACACTGAGCCAGCTAACCAATCACAGCACATTTTGTATTTCGGTAGGAGGGGCTTAATCGAAAACAACGCTAAATATTTATATTTTATATATTGATGAAGTGTGTAACATCTACACTGTTTCCAGACAGGTTTTCTAAACATTCCTCCATCTTTGTTCAGATACACGGGTAATCCCGCCCTAAACTCACACCGCTGGAGTCAGACGACTTCACTGCAACTTCTTCCTCAAGGGAACATGTGAATCTTGGCTTTACGGATGAAGATACTTGGTTTAGGTCCTAATGAACTGGTCTTTAAAGCGGCAGTCCGTAGTTTTTCCTCTTTGTCGCCATCTCTGTTCGAAATCTGCAATTGCAATTATTCGCGAAATTATCAACTTTACGTGGGTTGTGTCTCGGCGCGGCACAGCGCGGATGAATCCAGTGTTTTGAGGAGAATGTGCGGCTGTCAATCGCTGCCGGTGTGGAGACTGTTATTCACAATCGCAGATTCTACTTTTTGGAAGTATGACCAACATAAAAATTTTCACCGGAAAATGTAATCTGAACAAGTAACACTGAACAATTTTGTTCTGACCAACTAAGGGGAAAAAAGCATTGCAATAAATCGCCCTGATTAAATCAAACGATCGCTTATCATATCACGTCAAACCGTGCAAATTATACGTTGTTCTCAAATTGTTAATGTTAACAACATCAGCATTGCGTGACTACATTTAATGCCTTTCCGATATTTATCCTTGTTTTCGCATGGGCCGGTTGCAGTCTCTTTTTTTCTGTAGCAACTCCGAAGGCTTTTGCATTTTACAACGGGTTAATATCTAGTTGTCACTGGTGATTGTTGTTTGAACCTTTCTGGATCCGCCATCAAATTGATAAGTTTAATTATATCAAGTGCTGTGAGAAGGCTATAAATCTCCACCTCCAACATCCTCACATAGCCAAGACTCCTTCTTTATGTGCACAGATGTGACGTTATGTGTACAGATGTGACGTTATGTGTACAGATGTGACGTAATGACGCAAACACATGCTCGAATTTCCCGTGGAAATCTACCAGTACCACTGGAGTTAAAAACATTATTACAAGCTTACCGTTTTAAATCGAGCTAAGGCAAGCAGAGAGTTTTGAACACTGGCTTATGTACTTGCTCAAAAATGTATTTTGGATAATTTTTAACCCAAAAAAGTTACGGACTGCAGCTTTAACCTCTATTTCTCCTATTGCTGCTTGAAACTCAATTCATATTCCCAAGCTCATGCTGATTTTATTAATAGAGTTCTCATCCCATATCTGGTGTGTATCGGAGGATCAGTACACGTTGACTGCAGGGCTGGTGAAGAGAGACAATCTAAAGTATGTGTCTCATGCTTCTAATGACATCACTGTTGTTCATTTGGGTTGTACACACCATGTGGATATGAGTGACAGTCATATTTAGTTGCAACATGTGTGAATTTTATTTACATGAACAAATAACCAACGTGCAATTAGGAAGCATTCATTTTCATTTTTCTTCATTTTGAATTTATTTTATTTTTCTTTAAAATAATATTACACCATGAATAGACTAACTGGCTATATTGGTTATATATTTTATTTTAAACATTTTGTGATGTGTTTTACAAAGTCAAAGTGTATTAAAAACTAAATTTTGGGTATAACATTTTTATTTTAAAATCATAATAGGCTATACACATTAAGCAGATATTTATACATTGAAGTTCCAATTAATTTGCACATTCTATTTTTAACACGAACATTTTCACCACAAATGGTGTATTGTATTTGAAACATATTTTCATAGTTATAAATATAGATCATTTTAAACATGTTTTGAATATCATGTTTGGATCTTCTGTTTTGCTTTCTAATTTCATAAGCAGTTTTTCACTATAGTACAATAGTACTAGTACACTCTGTGTGTTTTACCTTGTTTTTACTGAAATATTTCCTTACTGATATTATTGTCTTATTGTCTTCTTAAAGTTCACAAACATTTGAAAAAAAAGTGGCAAAATTATTAGGCATTGTTAGTGTCTTTTTTTCTTTATTTTTTAAACAATGTGATCAATTATTTTTATACAATTAAAATCTTATTGTATATGCCTTTTGTGGGTAATGGTAACCAAACAGTTTCTGGTCCCCACTGACATCCAATAGTATATTTATATATTTTTCATACTATGGAAGTCAATGGGGACCAACAAATGTTTGTTACCGACATTCTTCAAAATATCTTCTTTTAACTTCCACAGAACAAAAAAATTCATACAGGTTTTGATCAATAGAGGGTGAGTAAATGATGACAGATTTTTTATTTTTCTGTGAACCATCCCATAATAACCATAATTATGTCATTAACTTCAAGCTCTTTCTGAAGTAAATCAAGCGACTGACCGCAGGACCTCGTGGCGCAACGGTAGCGCGTCTGACTCCAGATCAGAAGGTTGCGTGTTCAAATCACGTCGGGGTCAAAACTTATTTCATCTTTACACTCAAATCTTATAACGTTATTAAATTAACAGCACACATTATATTCCGAGTACGATTATGAGATTAAGCCATGTATTTCTAGTAGCCTACGCACACAACTGCGGTTGTTTTTGCTTGCTAAAAAATAATTCTATAAGGATTAGGCCTATTAATTCTGAGATGTATTGACAGGTCGAGAATATCTAAGTACATTAAATTATTTATTTGTCGATTTTTTAATAATTATTATAAAGTTTAAACATTAAATCACATTTACTGGACAGATCAGAAGATGGCGCTGCAGCCCAATGAATGCACCAGCTTACTCGAAATGAACCTGTGTATCACCCTGAAACATAATCAGCTCTTATATGGTATAGACTACCATAATGAAGAATAAAAAAATAAACTTCAGGATATAGACCTCGTGGCGCAACGGTAGCGCGTCTGACTCCAGATCAGAAGGTTGCGTGTTCAAATCACGTCGGGGTCAAACCTTTACTCTTTCCACTTGACAATAAATGTCATAGCCTATATTTATAATACAATTACTTGTAGAAAGGGATACGAGAACGGAAATAATATCTTGTTATGAATTCAGTTCTCTGGTAGTTTAATAAAATGAATTGTTGATCGTGCATTATAAAATACACTATTTAAAAATATAAGTATAAACAACAATGTTTTGGCTCTCTGAGGGTTTTGTGAGTCTATAATGTAAATAAATGGATCAAAAATTTGAATGTTTTCCTTGCACTTAAAGTCGATCTTGCTCCTGCAATAATACAGATCTATCCTAGGGTTCAGTCAGCGTGTGTCACAGTGATGGTGTTTATTACAGCGCTTATGTAATAAGTCAAGTATATTTGTATGCTTTTCACAATACAGATTGTATCAAAGCAGCTTCACAGTATTAAATTAAAATAATACAACAAGGTTTGTTTCTAGTGAAATTTATTGATTGATAAAATTAAATGAAATATTCCCAAAATATCCCCAACTGAGCAAGCCAAAGGCAACAGTGGCAAGGATAGGGATAATAAGCAGATAACTAATCTAAAAAGTGACCCTGGACTTTCTAGCACAGAGCAGGCAATCACACCCGGTCCAGACCTCACCAATAACACAGTGCAGTTTTTAACACCACTTACTAACACACAAATATAACACAATACAGAAATATAAATGCTATTTACATTTTTAATAATAAGTCTTTTAACAAAATGAATGGCATGCATGTCTTTTCTGATGTGCATGGCAAATAGAATCACGTGACGATGGATAATTATTGATGGTAATCTAATCTTCATAAATGGGCCTGATTCACTGATCTTATATGAAGTCTAATCACTGATCATAAGTTGTATTATTAATATATTTAAATCTTACATTGCCAGCCCTGTGATGCTCCAGCATGAGATCCAGCATTGTCACAACAATAAGTTATGCTTGAGATATTTAAGGCAATCAGTTTCCACAGACTTTAAAAATATGTCCTTGGTTTAAATATTTGAATCAGAAGTTTGAGTATTTTGAACTCAACTAATTTTGAAATTAGTTGAAAATTCTGTCATCATTTACTCACCCTCAAGTTGTACCAAACCTGTATACATGTCTTTGTTCTGCTGCACACAAATAGGAAGATATTTGGAAGAATGTTTGTAATCTCGTCCCCCATTGATTAGTATTTTTTCCAAGATCAAAAATTCTTCACAACTTTCTTCGTAAACTCAACTCAAATAGTAGAAACATAACTCAACTGAGTGAAAGTGAAATGGGAAAACATGTTAATTGACATGCAACATAGTAAATATATCATCACATATTTTATATATATGGAGATATATTTTCTTTCCATAAGGGGCAGTGCTCCAGATGACAGTCAAAACAAGCAAACATAATAAATATAATGTAAGAAAAATATATCAATATGTTACGTGCACTAAAAAATCTTGTTGTTTCAATGTAAAGTGTTCATGTTGCCTTAACATGCTTGAAATGTGAAGTTGTGTGAGTGACTGATTTTATTGTGAAAGGTGTTGCTCTTCAAGGTGTTCATCACAATACACACTGAGGACAAGCTCGCTAAACATGCGCTAGCGACTGACCTTGTTTAGAATGACGCATATACATCTGCGATAATTATTATATAAGATTTATTGCTTCACACTCTCCATATACTGCAAGCTTCACATTGTATAATGACTTATTTAAGTTTTGCCTTGTATATAGTGTTTGAATCGGGTCATGCCACACAACTTATTTAAATTAAAGTCAGAAACGAAGTCAAACTACACCAAACATCTGGGGTGAGTGTGTAAGTTTAGAGGGGATACATTTGCAATTGCAATTTTAAAATGTGATTAAAAACGGGTTTGTTTTATCATCACTAATTGATAAATAAAAAATAATAAATAAAAACAAATACTACTGTAATATTTCACTGCAAAAATGGGAAAAGTAATAATAATACTAATATAGAAATAATAATATTATTATTTTACATTGCGACTGCAAATATATATATATTTGTTAGATTTTTTTTGTAATAATATTATTGTAATATTTCACTGTAAAATAAAATGTAAGAAAAATAATATAATATTCTAAAAATAATACAATAAAATGTTATTTTGCATTACAACTGTAAAATTAAATTACATTATCAATACTTATAGCTGTCTTAATTATTACTTAAATACTGTCTTAATACATTTTCAAATGTGATTAACTCTGAAACATGCAGTGCATATATTTATTTAATTAAATTGCAGGCTTTAATCGTGGTATTTAAGTTAATCCAAGTATTTCTGTCAGATATGTTCAAAACAGCATACCATACGCCTGTTACTATTTCTGTAGTAAATAATATTATAATTTCTTCATGCATGAAACAATATGCATACTACTCACTCAACACATTTGTCATGGGATAATGTGTGTGGATGTACTTGCTATTTTTAAAGCAGCGGCAGGACAGTATTACATTCTGGACATAGTGATCTCGTTCTTTGTTCTTTGCATTTAATGACAGTAACTCATGCCATGATTTCAGTACTGTTCAGTATTGTAATTTTACAATATATTTAATGTTTCATGTTTAATTCGATTTTTATTCTCTTTTGATTCCATGGTTTGTCTAATAAACAAAACATGAACACTGGATACAGTTTTCAGTCTTATATTTTTAATAGTATACAGTTTCTATACACGAATATATGAAATATTTTGCCATTTCATTTGCCTCACATTAAGATAAGCATTTTGGTTCAAAATAGTTTTCACTTTTTCATGTTCTACGGGGACTTTCCATAGACATATTGGTTTTTATACTGTACAAACTGTGTATTCTAATCACCCTAAACCTGCCCATCACAGAAAACTTTCTGCATTTGTACATTTTCAAAAAATATAATTTAGCTGCTTTTCTCATGGGGACCAAAAAAATGTCCCCGCAAGGACAAGGATGTGTGCCCCCCCCCCCCCCCCACACACACACACGGTTGGTTAGAGAAGGTCATTTTTAGCTTTGAGACATTGTATCACTTTGTCATTTTGACACATTTACACACACATACACACACACACACACACACACACACACACACACACACACACACACAGGATTTATGTGTTGTCAGATGTTTTGTTTCAGAAACAGCTCAATGACACACACAACACACACACACACACACACACACACACACACACACACACACACACACACACACACACACACACACTCTACATCTCACATCTGATCTGTCTATTTGTGATGTTATGTGTATTTATATTTTCCAGAAAAGACCGACTCTAAAACAATCATTACACCTAAACTAAATTCACAGGATGAGAACAAGCAGGGAAAAATGATACATAAATCACAAATAATCCTTGAGCTGATGATTCAAAAGAAAAGAGGAGCTAATGCAGAAGACATTAACTGTGAAAGAACTAAAGAAATGAGCAGAACTCTGTTCATCATAAACGAGAGGAAAACTGCAGTCTGGTCAAGAGCGTCACCATCTGACAGTAAAACACACTCAGTAATACACATGAAACACACATCAGTTATAACACAAAACCACTTGCTGGCAGTCTGAACTATTACTGAACTTGTTTAATGCCAAGCTAAAGCTATTCATAATTTAAATAAGTTATCAGTCAAGCTAAAATCTGAGGATCTCAATTGAGTGAAATATGAATAATACAATTTTAAACAAATAACTCCATTTATATAACTGAACATAAAACTCTGAGATTAAATATGAATATAAGAATCTTGAATATACTGACTATTTTATCAAACTTACTTTTTTTGTAAAACCTACATCGTTTTGCAAAAGCTCAAATTTAATGATTTTAGTTTTAGTTAGGATGAATTAGTGTCAGAGAAAATATAATCTGAGAGTCTCCAATGTCAGACAGATGAAAATCATAGAAACAATCAATCCATAATTAAAGTAAACTTACAATGATACAAGAAAAAAATAGAGAAAACTAAATATAAAATATAGATAAAAATGAACATAAAACAAAATGTGTGTTGGAAACAGGAACAATACTGATATGACTGTGAAAGCTGGGTTTAAACAGCCTTTATGTTCCCCGTCCCTGATTTCCTGTCATCATCATCCGGTTGTTGACTAGTTTCCTCTGATGGATACGGTAAGTGTTCTGCGGCCGGGTGAAGTTTCAGAAGGAACATGCGCATGCATTCTGTGCCCTTATAGACCTGCTAATCTCTGGATCATATAACTTATAAAAGTGTGACAGGAATGTGTCTGGTGAATTTAATTTGTCAATTCTGAAATGTACCACACACACACACACACACACACACACACACACACACACACACACACACACACCCACCCCCTTTGTTTCTTTACTCCGTTACTTTCTCAATGTCACTTTGTCATTAGTGTCATTCACATGTCCACAAATGGGGATCAGTCAACCTTCCAATGACGACCTAATCATGAAATAATTGAAACCGAGAAATACAGAAACCTTTAGCTGAGAGATAATATTGTTTGCTCAGAATAAAAACCACTGAATATAATGGAGTCGCCACCATGAAAACAAACAAAAGTGTCTGTGAATCTGTAACTAAATCTATTGGGTCAAATGCTGTAAATAGTTCCAGAAAGTTGAGGGAAAAAAAAGTAATAGTCAATGGAAATATAATAAAAAAAAAAAAATTATAATATATATATATATATATATGTGTGTGTGTGTGTGTGTGTGTGTGTGTGTGTGTGTGTGTGTGTGTGTGTAAATAAAAAAAAAATACACTAAAAAAGTTCATTTTTATTTTTTTAACGCAGAACTAACTTTTAGGATTATGTTTGAGAATCTACTATTTAGCATATTAATAATTATGTGTGTGAGTGTCTGTGTGTATGTGTGTGTGGGTGTGTGTGAGTGTCTGTGTGTATGTGTATGTGTGTGTGTGGGTGTGCGTGTGTGTGTGTGGGGGGGGGGGGGGGGGGTACTTGTACAACTATCTTTGTGAGGACCAGTTTGAGTTTTCGACCATTGGAGTGAGGATAAAGAGAGTAAAGAGAGGACATGTTGGCCGGTCCTCAGTTTCTGAGAGCCTTTAAAGGCCTGTTTGAGGGTCAAGACTTGGTTTTAGGGATAAGGTTATAGTGAGGTTAAGGGTCAGTTTAGGGTCAGGGGTCGGGTAGGCACTTAGTTGTGATGGGTAAGGTTAGGGTAAGCGGCTAGAGATTGCATTGTGTCAATGAATGTCCTCATAAAGATAGATGTACAAGTGTGAGTGTGTGTGTGTGTGTGTGTGTGTGTGTGTGTGTGTGTGTGTGTGTGTGTGTTGTGTGTGTAATTGGACCTGGTTTGTGATCCTTTCCCCCTCTTCAGTTTGTGTTTCTGACGTGCTGCTTTTAAAAGCCAAAGTTTGACACTGGAAACGCCCTCCTCACGGTTTCTAATGGCCATGTGCCAAATATATGTCCACTATATAAGAGCCGCTCTACTTTACACACACGGTCAATATCTAGACACATTACTGACAAACTCTCAAACTCAATCATCAAAATGCCTTCAAGCCAAAGAATCATGACGCCTCAAACCAGGAAGACAGGTAAAGCATTACTATCATAATTCAGAACTAACCCAGGAACAAATCTCACAATGTTTCTAATGCACAGACTGTTTTAGTGTTTTAAACTAAAATTAAAACATAAAAATGAAATTATGAAATAATGCTGCTCTGAGCTTAGTTGGCTTAACTGCAATAAGTCTAAATAATAAACGGTTTAAAGCTGTACATGAGGCCATTATGTCACACTTATTCATTACGTAAAATCCATTAAGCATATCTGTCAATCATTTTAATGCAAAAAGTAGTGCAACATTTTTTTTTTAAATAAATTAATGATGAATGATTGATAATGCTAATGATGTAATGATCAAGAAGCACATAATCAGTGTTTGTTTTGGTGTGTCGCTGGACTGTATTGGCACATTCTCAGAAGACTGAACAAGTGTTGAATGATTTTAAACTGGGCTATTGGGTCAGTGGGTTAAACACTCACACACATTCATGCACACAGTACATGCCGCGGGTTTGATGCTGTTACCAGAGACGAATCTGAATGTCACAGAGACTGAGAACAGACAAACACACACACACTACATTAACTTGACAGGATAAATCAATGTCCTCTTCAAAGGTTCATCTATTAGCACTTTACTGATCAAACTCTTTTCAGCGTCTTCTTTCTTTTTTTTTTTCCAGGAATGAAAATCAAAGCCAGAAATACTCCTGTTGGTATGACGGACTAAACATATATCTATCTAAACCCTGCATGCATGAATAAATATAATAATTATCATGAATACAATGGGGCCAAAGGCACACCTTAAGAAAAGTGGGCTTTTCACTACTCCCATAATGTATGAATTCAGAAAGAAATATGTATGTTTTTATGGAACATTGTTGGAGCAACAGATTTTGTGTGAAATTAAATCATAAAAGTGGTTTATTTGTTTAAAAATTGTATAAGAGATGGGCCTTTTAAAGGGACAAAAAGGACAAAGTATTGATACAAATATTTTAGCTAAAATAATGTTTTTATTAAGTTAATACTTGCACTTAAGCAAAGTTTGTACTATTTTCAGTTTATTTTGATAATTAAATTCAAAATTAACATTTTTGTTCAATAAATATGATTAAAATATGTTTATTTTAAAAATACAGAAACAAAATTATTTAATAAAAGTAAATATTCTGAAAGCATTGAATGAGATCCCATAATAATTTAATGTGACATTACAGTAGTAACAAACAATATGATATTTTATTATATGATTAATGATTAATATCATTTTTATTTATTTTTTATGATGGTTTCATTATAAATATGGGTATTATCTCTAAGGTGGACACCCAACTTAATAAATTATATTTACATCTGAATCTAACCATGTCATGTCAACAAATGAAAAAGTCAGTCAGCTGTTTATTATAAGTAAGGAATAATTGACGACAGGCCGTTGAATTATTAGAAAAATAATGCACACCCGAGGTGGTAATGCGGTCACGACGCGAAGCGGAGTGGCCGTTCACCTCGGGTGTGCATTATTTTTCTAATAATTCAACGGCCTGAAGTCAATTATTCCGCTTATACTACAGTTACCTCACCTCGAAACATTGTTCAGATTATGTATTTCAAGACGTTTGTAAAGTTTTTGTCATTAAAACGCTCTTGTATGTAGGACTAATTTCTTACGCATCTAGTCCAATGCCTCCGTTGCTAATTCCAAAACGTCATTTTAGAGTTAGTAACGGAGGTTTGAGCCACTGATAGCAGACTAATGCTGGGGACACACGACTAGCTGACACATTCTCTGACTGTTTTCATCGACTGCAGCAGATTTTAAACACCGACTCTGAACACAGACTGAACGCGCTGAACACGCGTTTGGGCATGATCAGTCATACGTATCAAATTACATTCATAACCGGCCTTAAAGTGTGTCCCCAGTTATTAATGCAGTTATTAGAGAGAGAGATGTTGCAATAATGAGACAAAAGCATGTGCGTCAATATTATAATTTATTTATTAATTCAATTCCTTTTAATTAATTCGAATTCATTCTTTTTTTTTCTATTATTGACAGATGACAGACTAGCCAAATAAATGAAACACAAAGCCCTTTTAACAAGTAGGCCTATCAATAATTATTTGTTATATTATCTGCAATAATAATCCGTGCTGCAGGATTATCCATTTATTTAGCCTATATTCAGTTTAATTTTCTATTGATTATAGATAGGACTATATACTTTATTTATTCACATTAAACTGCATGTTTCCATTGATTGTGAAGCTAGACATTGAAAATTCCAGATCAAGCGCATGGGGCTAAATGTTTTTTCTTGTTATGAATTGTATCCTATTTTCCGTTATTACCGTTAACTACGCGAAGTGATATGGAACTGTAATGCGGTCAAGACCTGCCTGGAACTACTTTAGCCGTGCGTTTCCCTGAAAATAATGCACACCTTAGAACGTTCGTCAACCAATCAGATTCAAGCATTCAACGGCCCTGTAGTATAATGCTAATTATTGTGTCTTTCGCCCTGACAGCAGGAGCACTGTTTACCCCAAATACCATCCTTTTACATATTCTTCCGTTATTAAAAAAAAATATTGCTTTAAAGGGATAGTTCACTTTGAAATTAAATTTTGGTATGTTTTAGCTTACCTCAAGGGCATCCAAGATGTAGGTGTCTTTTTTTCCGCAGTAGTTTCAATTTTGATATTTTTAGGTCAAACCGTTCTTGTCTGTCAGTCATATAATGCAGGTCTGCGACATCTAGTGTACATATCTATGCACCAGTCTGCATACACGTCACACACCAGGATGCGCTCGCGCCCTCAGATCACTTGGACGTGGCTGTGTTACAAAAGGTAAAAACGATATAAATACTGTTCGTTTTCTCACACAAACCGCTCGTTTCGTATCTTAGGCCATCAATGTGTATACGATGGGGAATTGTTTAATTTGGACGATGGGGAATTGTTTAATTTGGACTCTGTGCATGCTCTTTGAGACAGTGACCATAGACCTGCATGATATGACTGTCAGACAAGAACGGTTTGACCTAAAAATATAAAAACTGAAACTACTGCGGAAACAAAGACACCTACATCTTGGATGCCCTTGAGGTAAGCTAAAACATACCAAAATTTAATTTCATAGTGAACTATCCCTTTAATTACCTTTTATTGTCAATTTAGCAGTGGGTGAATTTGCACTGCTGCCTGCGTTCGCATCAAGAATCAGACAAATTTCCAAGTGCATCTTGAAAAGCAGAGGTTTTTGTGCCATCTAGTGGTTTAGAGGAGAATAAAAGCAATGGCGCTTTTTACCCCGGTGCGCCTTTAGCCCCTTTGTACCCTATAATGCCGAAGTCTATAAGGGCCAGATTTACTGTTTTTCTTCATCATACTTTCATAAAATCATGCATCATACTCTACCTTGTGGACATCGTTCGTTCCAAAGCCGGTGCTGGATAAACTGTTGGCGTACGTGCGACAGTAGGCTAAATGATTTACGACAGCGGTAATGGACAATTCTGCTTCCAACCTGTAGGGGGACCGCAGAGGAAAAGTTCCATAGTGTTGCTTTAATATGTGTTGACAGGGTTATTTTTGCAGCTGATCTTATTGCATATACATTTGGAGTTTCCCTTTCAGAAGCTAAATGTATGGAAGGAGAATATTTAATTGAATCATGCAAGGTGATTTACTAAGGTTTGCACTAGTCAATTTACTGGTGTTTGCAGCATTATTTACCGCCCTAAAGAAGCATGTCTTTAACCAGACTTGGTAGACTGCGTTGGCCATTATGGAAATGATCTGTGTTCTTTAATGTGCGTACGCCTCTTCAGTAGATCGAGCTGTTTCGGTATTGCGCTCTCACGCTAGTTTGCCCTGTTTAGTAAATCTGCCACTAGATGTACTCTGGTCTGCGCTGATATATTTCTCACATTCTCCCTCTTCAGAAAAGCTTCCAGTTTATGAGCCGAACATCCCAGAGCCGACGTCCAGAGAGGAGCTGCTTAAATGTGAGTCTCGCACACAGAACAAGAATCAAATAAACCAGTACTGAACAGGGGAGCGTTTCCCAAAGCCAACTATGGTCGCAAGTTCCGTCGTTACCAATAGAGTTCAGTAGAAATTGAGATCATAATTGGCCAACGATCCTTTTGGGAAATGCACCCCTGCTCCTTTCCAGTCTGAACCAGGGTTATTATATTTAACTAAAACTAAAAACATAGCCTACTGAAATTAAAAAAATATATAAAAAAAAGCCGTAAACTTATTTTATATAAGCTAGTTGCCAAGGAAACAATTTTTTTTCTCCAAAAATAACTAAAACTACAAACTACAACTAAAAAAATTGATTACAACTTTTGTAATCAAAATTACAAAAACACAACAAAGTTAGGCTACTCACTTTAACTACAATTAAAATGAAAACAGAAAATAATAAAAATAACTTGCAAATATAAACAAAAACTATAATATTATATCAATCATTGTAAAATAACACTGGACTGAACTTAATTGGCGTAGCTGACCTTTTTCTTTCATCCTAGACTGGCTCAATATTTCATTGGATGAACGAACTGCCAATAAAGTGCTGTGGCTCACAGAGGGCGGGGCTAAAGTGTCCCGCTTGACAGATGAGGTGTGTCCTTGCCTGGACAGACAACAGAGATTTGACTACAACCCTCAGGTGAATTACACACACACACACACACACACACACACACACACACACACACACACACACACACACACACACACACTTCATCTGATTGGACTTATTTATTTGACAATACTGTAAAATATATATGTAGTCATCAAAATGGTCAATCTTAAAATGTCCAAAACATTTCTGTTGACAGTTGCTTCTAAAATCAATCAATTAATAAATGTTTGTTTAAATCTAATGATCTAATAATGAATATAGTGAGCAATAACCATAAAAGTGTACTAATAACCAGCACATGATACTACTGCTACTACTAATATATATATATCTATATTGTTACTTTTATGAAGGTTTTTCTGCTAAGTGAGATGACAAAGTCAACAAAGTCAAAATTATTACCTTTCATAAAACTATTTAATAATATTACATCAGTTATATGATGAATAATAAAATAATTCTGATATCTTTGTCTCTCTCATGCACTATTTCCAGAATAATAAAGCGCATTCCTGCGTGTGTGTGTGTGTGTGTGTGCAGGTGCTGTGTAAGGAGTCCATCTGGGCGTCGCGCTGTTATTGGGAGGTGCTGTACTCCGGCTGGGTGGTTATAGGAGCGACGTATGAGGGTGCGGGGAGGAGGGCGGGCGACGGGACCTGTGGCCTCGGGGAGAACGAGGAGTCGTGGGGTCTGGGTTGGGCCGGGTCCTGCTATGACGCCTGGCATAAAGGAATCAACAGCAGGGTGGAGGACACTCACCAGTGCTGCACTATAGGTGTCTATGTGGATCAGCCCGCAGGCCTGCTCTGCTTCTACGCCGTGGAGACAGACGAAGAGTCAAAGAAGAAAGAAGTTAAACTTATTCACAGGTTTAAGAATCCCATAAAGGAGAAAACTCTGCCAGGCTTCTGGCTGGGAATACAGTCCTCTTGTTTAATACTCAAGAAAGAGGAATGAGGTGAATGGGAACACAAAATCAGGGGTCAGGGTGTACAAATTGTGGATTTAAAATGTATATAGGCTAATAAATACAATTTGCTATATGTAATAGTTTTACAGTTCAGACTGCTCTTTGGTTGCTGGAAATCATATATGATATTGAGCTTTAACTTTTGCTTTAAACAAACATTCAATTGTCTAATAAACCTGGCATTGTACAGTATATTACGATTATTGTTGGCTCTCTGATTAATTGCTTTTGTTCTTCTTTTGTAACGCTTTCTAAATGCATAGCAATACATGTAATGAAAATGTAAATTGGAAAGCAATATGGTAGCTTCTCTAGATTTCAAATCATACCATTTTTATTTTACATTATTATATACACTCTTTTTTCATGATAGTCTTTTTTAATCCTGCATTTTTCAGAAAATCACAAATTTGGTTTTAATAATGCATCATTTAGACCATGCTTTTTTTTTCTTTCTTTTTTTTGTCTAAAAGGAATCTATAGCATGTGAGTGACCTGGACTTTGCTGTTTCCCACCTCATTCGTGTCTCTGTCATCCTGCTGGCTCTGTTTCTTCATCCACAGTTAGTTCCTCCTGAACCAGGTTGCATCTTTCCTTTGCCCTGTCCTGATTTTTAAGTTGTCCCCGCTCTCATTGGCTCTTCAAGTCGGATTTCATGAGCTTCCTTTGCTGCCTGTACTCTTAATTCACATCGGAATTCACATCGGAAATACACAACGCGCATCGCCAGTAGTTAGCATATTTCAGTATTGGGATTTATTTAATGATTTATTTTGTGATGGCATTCATTTCAGGTGGTGACATGGACAAAAGGTTAAATATACCTGAATAATAGACTACTGTAGCTATATGATCTGCATTAGCGCTTCAGTCGACACGTTTGCTAATTTTGAAATTTGGGCTTCTGTAAATATAGGCTACATAATTTTAAGTGAATCTGAACAAACCTGGACACAAATATTCAGATGTACGGTTTATCCATAGCGGTTTATCAAGCTCTGAATCTGATGTGGCCGCTTTCACTCAAAAATACACCATCGGATCAAAATAGTGATCAAAGCTGTCATAGACTGACCAAGCTCAAACTTTTATATTATTATAATATATTAATATAATAATATTATTGCTTATTATAAGATCATATTGCTTTTCATAAGTGTGTGTGTGTGTGTGTGTGTGTGTGTGTGTGTGTGTGTGTGTGTGTGTGTGTGTGTGTGTGTGTGTGTGTGTGTAGCAGCTGCAGTTTCAGTTCAGTCACTGTGACTCTGACTGACGGAGGTTTTTGTACGACTCTTTATCACTGTGTGAACACATTTTCACTGTTGATGATGTGGCGACTCTGACAGTAATAATGTCCAGCATCTTCAGTCTGGACTCCACTGATGGTCAGAGTGAAATCTCTTGCAGACGAACTACTGCCTCTGAATCTAGATGGAGTTCCACCATAGTGTTTAGTTGATTGATAAATGAGGAGTTTATGAGCTTCTCCAGGTTTCTGTAAGTACCAGCTAAAAAAGTATGTTTTTCTTTTAGGATTCCCCCGTGAATTTAGTTCTATGTAAGTGTGCACATCACTGCTGGTTGTACAGTTGATTGTCACAGTTCCTCCTGGTTGTTCTGCTGTTATTGAGGGACTCTGAGTGACGGTGATCTGTCCTCTACACTCTGAAACACAACAAGAAGAAAATACACTCAAAACTTTGACAATATACTTGAAGAAATGAATTCATATCAACTTGTGCTCCACAAACCTTGAGCAAACGCTGTGAGAGTCCAGATGAAGATGATGATGAAGGTCATGTTGATGAAGATTGTTGTGTGTGTCAGTGATGAAGTGTTAAACTCACAGCACTATAAACACTCTCACACTCTGAAGATCTGATCAATATGCAAACACACTCCACATCATTTCCCTGAAGACAGTCACTCATTAACAGACACAAAACACAATCACTGAAGTGAGAACAGAGTAAAATTAATGTTTTTCATAATATATGATCTTCTCTTAAAAGTCAAAATGTTCAAATTGATATAATTCAATTCAGTTCTGAATACATCTACAAGACTAACTTCTGTATTAATCTGAATATCTGCTGAGACTTTGAGAATATTTTGAATTGAAACGTCGCTGTTAATCACCAAATTTTACTCCAAATCCATGTGTGTTCCTGCAGTTTATGAACAGACATGAGGATCATCACACACACGAGTCTCTGTCAGTCACTGAATAACTGAGTTTGATTGAGAGTCACACATGACATAAACATGTTCACTTTAATAAATTCAGTAATTCAGTGATGATGATCTTCATAAAGCAGGGGAAGTCAGTGAGTTTCTGTTGTAATGATTTGACGGTGGAAACACAGCATTCAGAGAGTGAGGATCCAAACGCAGTTTATTTACAAGTATAATCCAGTCATGGTCCATATATCAGACAGAGTCAAAGCACATGTTATCAGTCCGAACAAAATCTGTTCTATATCTATTGAAACTGATCTATTAGTTTATTTCACTGGTTCACTTTCAGCAGCGACACCAAACTGATGATGTTATACTTTATAAAACTATATACAGTATTCAGACACCTTCAACATTTCTCACATTATCACAGTTTATTACATGGCTTGGTTGAATTCTAATGTAGAATGCAGTCTGTTATTTCTTGATAAGTATAACACAAAGTTGCCATGAAAAACAGAGCGTTGCTATGGACGCAGGATTCTAACCGTAGAGACGGAACGGACTATTTTCTTTAGCGAAAGCAATACAATCATTTTTAAATCAATAAACTCCTTTTTAAATCAATATTTTGTGTCAAATTATTGATTTATTTGGTAGGTAGCCATATAATAAGCGGGATAATGTAGAGCGAGGCGGCTGTTATAGCGAATACAACCCCTTCAGGACGGTTCAAGCTCTGCTTCGCGTCAGGGTCCTGATCCTCTCGGGGTTGTATTCGCTATAACAACCGCCTCGCTCTACATTATCCCTTACTTATCCACTATAGTTTAGAAAATGGTAATAAAATATGACATATATTAAACTGTATCAGAACAAATTCATCTTGATAATGTCACATAACTTTGAGGAAAACATGCTCAGGTCAAAGTGTCTGAATCATTTTTGGTTTATTTAATTTAATTTAATTTATTTTATAATGTTTCTGAGACGCTTCTCGAGCTTTGGGTTCTAGCAGGATGCCGGTTGTTACGTTTCTGTAACGAGCGTTTAATCCACGACATATATTTAGACATTCATCTGCCAATCAACGAAAACGGAGAATCTGTGGCGTGCAGGTGACATCATCATCGTTATGGTGTATTATTATATGTTTAATCTCACTATGTGTGTCTGTGCGTTAGAGCGAGAGGTAAGTGATTATTTCACACTATTGATTTTGTCTTTCCCTTTGGACCTTTGGGGAGTTTTCTGTTTCCTGGCACGAACACACACTTCCTGTTTAGTATCAGTATTTCCGCGGTTTGAGAGCCCTTGTTAGTCGCTTGACGTCACAGTCCGGCTCGGCTCAAATATTCCCGAAGTGTAATGAGTTTAGGTTGGATGCATCATGCATGTTTAATAAATGTTATTTTGTTTCTTTTTGTAGCAAATATGTTGAATTGAATCTTATTCTTTCATATAGAGTTAAAGGTACGACCCTAAATTAAGACCTTTGTCAGGTTAGAAGCCATTTTGAATTTAACAGATGGAAACGAGGCTGTTATACTTATAAACGAGTCTGTGTCTGAAATCTCCTGAGTAGGTGCTTATTTTGAACAAGTAATTACTTCACGACTGCTAAACAAGTACATTCTATATAGTATGAATATAATCCAGACATACATTCGCCATGTTGTCATTATCATGTGATGAAGTAGTAGGTCATCTGGGTACTTTTTGCCTACTCTCTTATGAGTACTTCTTTTGTCACATGCTGTTTATTTATTTATTTTTATTTTTAGCCTACTATTTAGTAGATAGGAAAGTATGTGATTGTGCATGGCGCACATTATATAAAGGTCATATGAAGGAGTTTTTTATCTACTGCCTTTTTATGAAAAGAAGTTTCCTCATCTGAACGATCGGGACGTTAAACAACAGTGCGATCCATTAAACTCACTTTACTTATATCCCTCACAGCCTCGTTTTCATTCCTGTCTAAAAATAAATGCCTTCTGGTTTGTATTTCCACAGCATGAAGAAGATAAGATCTTACGCATTTATGAATGAACTGCTTGTTTTAAAGCCGAACTCGGCAACTCTAGCGAACTCTAGTCACTTCTTCGCTGATTTTCCCTTTTGTTGTCGCATGTTTTCCCCACGAGCTCCCCCTACAGCTGTGGGGGGGCGTATATTTCACAACACAGTCGTAAAAAACTCACTTGCGGCGGCCTCCTCCCCTTCTCTACCGCTGCTCATGTGCGTTTGTTTTGATCGGAGCAAGCCAACTGTATCGCGTGGAGCTATGTCTTCCGAGGTGGGTAATCTGGTAATACATCATACATGCGTGTGTGTTTATGTCGAATTGCCGTAAAGCAATTTGTGTTTCGCGCTCGTCAGTGCCGGCCCGAGCCTTTTGGGGGCCCTAAGCAGAATTTGATTTGGGGGCCCCCTCCCACCACGCGGAGTCACCTGTGCTTGACGATTATTGACACAATGTCACTCTATAATGTTACATTATAAATTAATACAATGAGGTTATGTATTAATACAAAATAAATAGCCTACTTAATAAAAAATAAATACTTAAATAAAAATGTTTTAACTTTTTCTTTACTCTTTTACTAACTCTTTGAAACTTCTGAAAACAAACTGTCAAAAAACATATTAAAAAAAAATTATTTGCAAAATATCCTCCAACGTTTTGCAACCCTTTGCAGTTTGAATGATGTCTTATATGAACATGACGGAGTATGTGTTTATGTTTCCACTGTTCGATCGCGTCCGCGCCTCACAAACACACACACACACACACACACACACACACACACACACACACACACACACACACACACACAACATAGGCTATTCCAGCACTGCAATCTTGACATCGCAGCCTGTTCGTTATAGCCGTAATAAAAAATACTAATAAAATAGTCAAACTAACATATAAAAATTACACTGCTCTTTTTAAATAGTCAGTAGTAGCCTACCATTCGTACCATTCAGCGCTGCGTAGCCTAAGCACCGCTCCACTGTGATGTTTCCAAGCACATTTTTGCGCATGTGAAGAGAATGATTTTTTCCCTCGATATTGGATTTCAAGCACATTTTTGCGCATGTGAAGAGAATGATTTTTTCCCTCGATATTGGATTTCAAGCACATTTTTGCGCTTGTGAAGAGGATGATTTTTTCCCTCGATATTGGAACGTGGGTGAAGTACAAAGAAGCCTATAATAAATAATAGTTTACCATCCAAATCCATCGCGAATGTTGAAACATTTTGATTCTAATGAGAGAGATCCGCTTTCACTTTCGCTTTAAATTATTTCGTTTTGGCTTGTTTATAGTTATTTTTTTATTCTTGTTCTGTTCTGAATATCATTAAATTTAAAGGATAAATCATTGATCAAATCAAATTTGTGTGAAATGGCTTAACATTAGGCTACCGTGACTTTGCGCACGAATTTTCTATGCACACGAGGTTATGCGCATATGACTCAAACACTGGCAGACACAGCAGCAGTTGTATGCAGGTATATTGATCATTAAATCAGAATTTTCTTGTCTTGAATTATTAATCCATTCATTAATTTATGTCACTTGTTTAATTTAATTAGGCCTAATATGTAAAAAAAAAAAAAAAAAAAAAAAAAACTCGCTTGGGGGCCCCCTGGTGGCGAGGGGGCCCCAAGCAGCCGCTTAGTTCGCTTATGCCTCGGGCCGGCCCTGGCGCTCGTTCTCGTTCTCGCTTTCGCTTCTCACGAGACTTCCAATTTCTATCTTGCCGGGACGGTAGTGAACAAGTTGCAAGGTTGGTTTTCCGCCTGGGAACGCTGGGGGGAGCGGGGAAAGTCACCAATATCACCAGAACAGGTTGTTTAACCATCCAAATGATTTCTAGACAGTTTTATTAAATTAAAAAAGCTACCAAGTTCTCCTTTAAAATCTTCCCGTCTACTGACAAGTTATTATGACATCCACTTCAATCATTACTGTGCTCATGATAACTTTAGTTAACTGTACAATAGGTTAATCCTCTTAAGCTAAATACTCTTAGACAGCGATGCCATAGAAATGTACAGAGCTAACGCAAAAACGGACACTCAAAGACAAAACTCTAAATATGGCTGTGTACTTGTTTCTCTAAGGTCTATAACTAGAGGAGGCTCTGAAGAGTCTTAAAGGATATTTCACATAATAATGAAAACCTGTCATAATTTACTCACTCTTATGCATGTTCCAGACATGTATGATTTTCATTTCTTCGGCATAAAGTTGATAAATGTCTATTCACATGCGTTGTGAATACGTGGTGCACATGAGCCCAGTGACCAACAGGGGGCAGCGAGAGACAATCAATCCATCAGGAGCAGAAGGTAAAAGTTCATAAATGTAAATCAAAGACATAAGCTCTGCTCGAAATATTTTGTTGGTTAGAATTTTCTTTATGTGAGTAAAATATAAGCTATTTTTTTAATGGCAGAAGACTGGAAAAGTCATGGAAATTCATTAATTGATCATTGATCAAGGTAAATTATTAGAAAAAGAAATGAGTCCATCAGGTTAATTTGGTCTGGTTTCAGATGTGTTTGCTCTGCTGACTGGTGAAAGTTTATGAGAGAGAAAACATTTATAGAAGAATGTTTAGATGTGTGTATTTGAAAACGTGTGTGTGTGTGTGTGTGTGTGTGCGCGCGCGCGTGTGTGTGTGTGTGTGTGTGTGTGTGTGTGTGTGTGTGTGTGTGTGTGTGTGTGTGTGTGTGTGTGTGTGTGTGTGTGTGTGTGTGTGTGTGTGAAAGTGTTTGAGCAGCTGCAGTTTCAGTTCAGTCACTGTGACTCTGACTGACGGAGGTTTTTGTATGACTCTTTATCACTGTGTGAACACCCAGTTACTGTTGATCAAGTGTGCACTCTGACAGTAATAATGTCCAGCATCTTCAGTCTGGACTCCACTGATGGTCAGAGTGAAATCTGTTCCATAATATTCTCCATTGCCAGTGAATCTAGATGGAGTTCCTGTTGTGATCTAATGTAATAAATGAGGAGTTTAGGAGTTTCTCCAGGTTTCTGCAGATACCAGGAGAGACAGGACCTACAACCCTGAGTACGATCTCCAATTCCTCTGTTAGTTTGACAGTTTATAGAAACTGTTCCTCCTTGAACGGCTGCTTCTGATGGAGTCTGAGTCACAGAAACCTGGCCTGTAATTTCTGTGAATGACATTTCATAAGATCATTATTACAGCAATTATTAAAGTCAAAGTATCCAGTACAAAATCTGAACATCAAAAGCATATAAATCACATCTTGAGTTATTAATAGAGTAAATGAACCTTGAACAGAAAGAATGAGAGTCCAGATACAGACGCTGATGATCATCATTCTTCTTATCGGTGGTTTACTTTCAGTCTGAATGAAGAAAAGCTGTCAGTGATGAAGTGTTAAACTCACAGCACTATAAACACTCTCACACACTGAAGATCTGATCAATATGCAAACACACTCCACATCATTTCCCTGAAGACAGAAGAAACACTGTTTTGTCTTTTAGTGTCTTTGCTAATAAACTTCTGTGGATCATTTTCAGGAACAGAAACTCATGATTTACTTCATGTTATTTTGGGTCGATCTTCTCGCTCTAAACACTGTTTTAATGATCAGTTTCATTCAGACTTTGATGCTGAGAGAATTTAATACCTGAGCTGCAGATTTATATCATCCATGATACTGTATAACAGGTCAAAGGTCATCCAATAGAGAATGACCATCTAAATCTGCTGAAGATTTCATTATAAAGCAGGTCAATTAGCAGAGTTTATATCACATGTGTTTGTAAATGTGATGAATGTATTTTGTGGCTCTTTTTCGATCAGTCATGGTTTATGTTGAGAAGATCTGCTGTTGAGTCTCATATCAGTGTGTGTGTGTGTGTCAGTGTGTGTGTGTGTGTGTTCGTTTGAGTGTGACGGAGGTTTTTGTACGACTCTTTCACTAGAATGAAACACTGTGGTACACTTTTGGTGGAGGAACTGAATTGACAATCAGAAGCTGTAAGTCCTTCTTAAATTATCTTATAAAAACGTATGATGTGTGTGTTTTAGAAGGAGGTTTAAGGTTATTTAACAGCATTTGGCAACAATATTCTTAATTTATTATAAAAATACATTATTGAAATGCTTTATTTGCTTTACTTTACTTCAACTCTTATTTATTGTCGCATTTTATTCTATTTTACTGATTGATTGCACGCATTCATGCATTTAAAGGAGAACTCGGCAACTCTAGCGAACTCTAGTCACTTCTTCGCTGATTTTCCCTTTTGTTGTCGCATGTTTTCCCCACGAGCTCCCCCTACAGCTGTGGGGGGGCGTATATGTCACAACACGGTCGTAAAAAACTCACTTGCGGCGGCCTCCTCCCCCTCTCTACCGCTGCTCATGTGCGTTTGTTTTGGTCGGAGCAAGCCAACTGAATCGTGTGGAGCTTTGTCTACCGAGGTGGGTAATCTGGTAATACATCATACATGCGTGTGTGTTTATGTTGAATTGCCATAAAGCGATTCGTGTTTCGCGCTCGTTCTCGTTCTTGTTCCCGCTTCTCACGAGACTTCCAATTTCTATTTTGCCGGGACGCTAGTCCCCAAGTTGCAAGGTTGGTTTTCCGCCTGGGAACGCTGGGGGGAGCGGGGAAAGTCACCAGAATCACCAGAACAGGTTGTTTAACCATCCAAATGATTTCTAGACAGTTTTATTAAGTTAAAAAAGTTACCAAGTTCTCCTTTAAATTTCATTTTGTCTGCTATATTATAAATGTCATATTTGGTGATATTCTATGTTTATTACATTTCAATCCATAGTTCACATTCATAATGTTTTACATTAGTAATTTCACACATAATGTGTGCTAACATTTCATTGTATTTTCAGTAATTGCAATGTTTTCAATTTCTAAATATATTTAATTTAACGCAAAAGTTGGATAATATAGACAAAATAAATTATCATCAGTGTCATCATCAGGCAAAAAGAAATGTAGTTGATAAACTAAATTTAAACTAAGTTTACTTATATTTCTGTTTACGGGGAAGTCAATTGAATGGTGATTATTTTCAAAACACAAATAATATATTGTGTTAAGTTATATTTAATTTAGTTAAATCTAGTTAGTTAAATCTATTACTAGTTTTCAGTGTATACAGTAAAGCAACAAACCTTTTACAAAATAATAATCTTTACTATAGCATTTTTACAGTCTTTTACTGTTAAAATTATGATTTTTTTTTTTACAATGTACAATATTTAGTAATATTGATTAAATGGAGAACGTTTTGAAACTAAACTCAGGATAGTCTATGAATGAAAGCAGTGAGGTGAAACTACAGTAAAGATGAAATGATTGTGCTTTTTACTGTATTACCATCAGACAAACTAAACCATCATTTAAACTATTAAGTTTGCGGATGATTATGATTGTGTCTTAACAGAAGAATTAAAAAAATCATAATTGAAATGGCCTGAAAATTACAATTGATTGTGAGTATCAAAATAGAAGAATATTTTAAAAAATACTTATGTAATACTTTATTCTAAATCTTATGAATTATGTATTATGTATTAATTTTATGTGGACAATGTTTTTAAAAATTTGATTGAGATTGAAAGGTTCTGTAACAATTCTGAGAAAATTCTATATTTCTAATTTATTTAATAATTTATTTTAATTTTATAATTCATATTAATATTTTTAAATGTAATTTTTCATTTTACATTAATAATTTAACATCTTATTACTTAGATACTTTAAAATCTATTCAATAATTTCTTCATATATAATTTTGTCTATAATTCTTGGTAAATGTAACTATATTAAGGGATTTTTTAAACGCATGAAACGAAAGTTGTATAATGTGGACAAAATACATATAATTTTTTATAATTTTCATCAGACAAAAAGAAACTCAGTTAAAGAGCATTTTGAAAATGAATCATTTAAACGATCAAATTTGCTGATGTTTATGATTGTGAGTTTCTGAATAGCAGAATATTTTCAAAATACATTTAATATTGAAATTGTCATTTAAATTTGTTTTCTAGATCTTATAACGACATCACAATATAACCATCAATTTACTTGGACAATGTTTTTCAAACTCATTCAGTGGATCATTTGAAATGTAACTTGTATATTTAAAATCAAATGATCATTCATGAATGTGTGTGTGTGTGTGTGTGTGTGTGTGTGTGTGTGTGTGTGTGTGTGTGTGTGTGTGCGCGCGTGTGTGTGTGTGTGTGTGTGTGTGAGTGTTTGAGCAGCTGCAGTTTCAGTTCAGTCACTGTGACTCTGACTGACGGATGTTTTTGTACGACTCTTTATCACTGTGTGAACACACTACCCCTGTGTGCACTTTGACAGTAATAATGTCCAGCATCTTCAGTCTGGACTCCACTGATGGTCAGAGTGAAATCACTGTTAGATCCACTGCCACTGAATCTAGATGGAGTTCCTGACTGGAGGAGGTTTGTTGCATAAATCAGGAGTTTAGGAGCTTCTCCAGGTTTTTGTAAGTACCAGCTCAGACACCGTTTGCTACTACACCAGTCGACTGGATCACTGCTAGTTTTACAGGTTACAGCGACTGATTGTCCAGTTTGAGAGAGCAGCTCTGAGGGAGTTTGAGTCACTGTCTCCTGCCCAACAGATTCTGACAAGAGAGAAAGATTAGAAATCACACACACTTTTACAACCTTATATCTTCACAACACACATAAAGATAACGAGTGAATAACGTTTGTAATCTTGACTGACACAAACCTCGACATAACACTGCCAGCGTCCAGATCAATATGGTGATGAAAGTCATTTTTGTAGGTTGAAGGTTCAGTTCTAGTGAAAAACAGTTGTTGATCATGTTTGATGTTTGACAGAGTTATAAACACATGCAGAGCACTGAAGCGTGTGTCGCTCATTTAAAACACACTCTATGCAAACGCTTCAGTAGCAACAGATTTAAGTTTAATGTGCTTTCATAGCTTGGATGCCAGCCGAACTTAGCCCCGCCCACGACATCTGAGGTCGGGAAGTTTGGTCTGGACTTGATCCGTTGTGGTAGCCTGGGAAAACCCAGACAAACTTCCGGCAAATTTAGATTTGCTCTGCAAGTAGTCTGGCAAAAAGCCCATTCAAGCCGATTTCTAATCCATCCAAATTGAGGCACCAATCAGAAACGTTGAGGCGGGCTTTACACGATGACGATCGCTCTGATTGGTTTTAGGTCTATCAAATTGCGCCCAGAAGCATTTGAGCGACGTCCGTTGGTGAAGCGCAGCAACTTTTGAATGCATTATTATATTCAAATTGCAAACACAAGAGGACAGTCTCCAGAAAGACCCACTGGCAGATGAACGTGCTACTACATTTCTCTTTATAGAGGATTTAATAGAGGACTTTAACTGTGACAAGATGATTGACAGGGCAGTTTAAGTGACAGGATGCACACGACAGATCCGTCCGATAAAGATGACGAAGTAGTATGTCCCAAAGCTTGCCTACTTTTTTGCTACACATTCAAAAGTAAATACCTTTTCTTCACAAAAAGAGTACATACTTTTATGGCGTAGTGTAACTTAGGACGCAGCATACGGCTTTACACGATGACGATCGCTCTGATTGGTTTTAGGTCTATCCAATTGAGGCATTTGAGCGACGTCCGTTGGTGAAGCCCCTTTGGAAATGAGTTATTAATGAAGCTTTGCCCAGCTTCATTAGCTGGTTTTAACCAGGCTACCGTTGTGGAGCAATTAAGCTCGAACCAGAGCTGTTCGGACCAATCAAATTGTCAGGGCGGGCTTTATACATGATGGACAGATGATTAACAGTAATATAATCATCCACGTCAAAGAGTGCTTGGGTTGAATATGTTTACAACAAAGACGGATGCCGCTGGAGAATTGAGATGTGTAGATTCCGCCCTCGCCATCGTTATAGAAGATATCGACAGCACATTCATTTTAAAGAGGAATTGAGAACCGCGATCAAGACATTTGTCTATCGGAAAGATGTTTTTGCCGTCCTTATACAGGATTTGGCAAAAGTTTAACTCATCAGCTGGCCCCGATGGTCGCTAGAAGATGGGGTGCAATGAAAACCCTGTGGTCATTGTGGTTTCTCCGTTGCTCTGATTGGTTGTAGGTCTATCCAATTGAGTGCAGAGGCATTTTCTTTCCTGGTTCAGTTGAAACACGCGCCTTAATCACAGCCAAATGGAGCAGATCAGACTCACATTCTGACTAGATCCTGAGTATGACGACGTCAGGCTAGTGCTTTCATGGAGATACAAAACATTTCACATATTAATATAATCCTTTATTGATAAAGCAACATCAGACGAGCAGGAGCACTATTTGAGTGATTTACATTTTAGTAATTTATATTGCCAGTTTTGTTTTTGTTCGGCCATCTGAAATATTTCCAGACGAAGCCACAGTAGGAACAACCGGAGAAACACACAGTATTTCTTGAATGAATCAGTGTTTTGAATGAATCGGTTGAGTTAATGATTCATTGACTCACTCATAAAGTCAGTCTCTTGTCGCCATCTACTGGCGTAACGATGAAACTTGCAGAAAGAGTCTCTGTAAAATCCAGCACTAAAGCTGCAGGTTAAACACATCTGTGTGTGATGATGGAGGATCTGCTTCTGTCACGAGACTCGACTCCAGCTCTGAGTATCGCTCCACTTATTCACTGAATTACAGTTTTTTACAAGTTCTAACAAGCGCTTACCAATACTTAAAGTACTTTTTCAAAACTCTTAACACAGCAACACACAACATGATCATACAATTAGCCACATAGTTACATTTCTGCCTAAAGCCACATTTTAATAATTAAATACCAAGTCTACATTTCAAAATGCAAAAAACCTACATATTTGTGCTTAATAGTTATTTGAAGTGTTTCTGGTATTACAGGAATATCATTAGAGGACGATGAACATCTGCTCTATTCTGAGAGAAACACAATTACTCCTGATGATGAAATATGAGTTTAAAGGCCCTTGCACACTGAGTGCGAAATTCGCGTCCGAAATTTTCGCACGTTAAAAAATAAATACAACCTCACCTTATGTCAATCACACTTGCACACTGCCTCCGAAACTTTCGGCCGTCAAAAAAAATCGTATCGGGTATGATTTTCTGCTTTTCTGCGTCAGAATGACAGATACGAAAAATCGAATGCGAAAATTTCGCACTCAGTGTGCAAGGGCCTTAACTCGCTCACTTTCACTGTTGAGGAGGTTTGTATAATAAATCAGGAGTTCAGGAGTTTCTCCAGGTTTCTGTAAGTTCCTGCTAATAAATCAGGAGTTCAGGAGGTTCTCCAGGTTTCTGTAAGTTCCTGCTGAAATAGTTTATTCTCATCTATGTGTTCATTGTAACGGGTTTGTTCATATTCATCAGTTTACACTGAGGTTTATCAAGTCATGTTATCATCAGCTCCCAGTTTATACCTTCTCATAATTTTGTGAATAAGTTTTCAATAAAAATTCAGTTAAAAGCACAAATTAAAGTCCAGATTAAAATCTGGCTCGTTCTTATCAGAGGCGTCTGATTGGTGGAGAGGAGGAAGAGGCGTGTCTAAACTGAACTGTTGATCAGAGCTACAATTAAAACAGCAAGCTAATATACAACTCTTACTGTCTGCAGTATATAGTATGAATACAGTCAATAGTAAACAAATTACATGTTAGTGGGATATGTGACAGACTGACTGTGACCCAGGACTTTTATTTTGAAGGGATTGAGCACGGGTATGTGCACACAACAAACTGTTTCCACACAGAAAAGTACACCAAAAACACTTTATACAGTAAGGGTTTATTTAATTTAATTCAGTTTCCAACTTAAATTCATGCATTTCAAATATCTACACTGGTACACCCCTCACTAGCCAAACCAGTACACAAGGAAAGTAGCCATGTTTAAACTAGCATGTGCTTATGGAAGATTACTCCATCTGGTTCTGACCTCATGGGGGAGAGAGGGAACCTAGTATGTAAGTTTTCTTCTTATGTTTTGTCTTTATTGTTTTGAGCCCTTTATATGGTACTAGAAATAAATTATGTATGGTTTAGAGTTGAAATGTCATGACAGTTCGTTTGTTTATGTCTTGTCACTTCTTTGTAATTTATAGGTTTCTCCCTAAAATGTTTTTTCCCTAAAATAGTTGGAGCTAAGGCCTATAAATGAGGTAGCCATTTTAGGGGAGAAAGTGGGTGTGGAGAGGTTGAATCTTGTTTGTATTTGTGGGCCTGTACGTCGGCATAGCCAACTTACATTTGTGTATTGTCAACAATTTTGATTTATTTTCTTTGGTATTATAGCTTTTGATAATCTGTTTTTTCTATTAGTTCACTATTGCCATTTGATATTGATATTTTTTGCACCTTTGGAATTACAATCACTCTGGACTGTGCTATTCCTGCCTTTGTCACGTCATTTACACCTCTGGCCGCTGGTACATCCTAACAGGATACTCAAATGAAATAACCATGGAGTATTATGAAAATGAAGATCTATTATTAATAAAAGGCAGCAACTAGGCAAACTGAAATCACTCAGATCTCAAATGTGTCACTGATCTATAAGAGCACAAAATCTCTTTCTGAACTCTATAATTATTAAGAGTGTCAGATTAATTTAGATGGTTTTATTTCAGATGCAAGTGTGACGATGTTATTTCAGATCCTCCTTTGAGCAGCTGCAGTTTCAGTTCAGTCACTGTGACTCTGACTGACGGAGGTTTTTGTACGACTCTTTATCACTGTGTGAACACCCAGCTACTGATGTAATGTAAACTCTGACAGTAATAATGTCCAGCATCTTCAGTCTGGACTCCACTGATGGTCAGAGTGAAATCACTGTTAGATCCACTGCCACTGAATCTAGATGGAGTTCCTGACTGGAGGGTGTTTGCATAAATCAGGAGTTTAGGAGCTTCTCCAGGTTTCTGTAAGTACCAGTGTAGAGGCTGAATACCCCAACCCTGATAGACGTCAGGACTGGTTTTACAGGAAATAGTAAATGTGTCTCTTAGTTGAACAGATTTCACTGCAGGCGTCTGAGTGACTGTCGGTTCACCGACTGATTCTACATCAAGAAGAATAAATAAACATTCAGAATTACATATTTGGTTAATATTTCAAGCACTGTTAATCAGTTAAAATAGTGCAGTTTAACTTCATATTTCCTCACCTGTGAAACAGCTGGAGAACATCCCGATGAAGATGAAGATGATGAAGCTCATGGTTGCTGTTGGTTTAGATTCTCAGTGTTCAAACTCAGAGTTATAAATCCTCCTGAAGCACACACACACACACACACACACACACACACACACACACACACACACACACACACGATGTGCTGCGATGCAAATCATCTCTATGTAAATCGGTGTAAGGATTCCAACACATGATGCTCATAAATCATAACAGTGTTTAGGAGATTTTCCCATGTTACGAGTCATAAACATTTATTCATGTGTCTGAAGCTTCAGGCTTTCTGATGATTCAAATGACAGAGTTGCTACACTATAGTGTGTCACTGTGAACTTCATTACAGGGCAAAGGTCATTCCAGAGGTCATAGGTCATCAGAATGTATTAAAATTGCTTTAATCATTAACAATGCATTGAGATGAGGGATAGAGTCAGTAGTTTTGATAGAAAAGTTATGATGAGTAATATCTTTATTATTATCTTGATAAACTTCGAGGGAAAGATAAAGCTGCTTGAAAAAGCTCAAAAGCATATGGAGGCAGTTTTGTTTGTTTGGTTTGAAGTGTTTGAGCAGCTGCAGTTTCAGTTCAGTCACTGTGACTCTGACTGACGGAGGTTTTTGTACGACTCTTTATCACTGTGTGAACACATAACCACTGTGATAACTCTGACAGTAATAATGTCCAGCATCTTCAGTCTGGACTCCACTGATGGTCAGAGTGAAATCACTGTTAGATCCACTGCCACTGAATCTAGATGGAGTTCCTGACTGGAGGAGGTTTGTGTAATAAATCAGGAGTTTAGGAGCTTCTCCAGGTTTCTGTAAGTACCAGGACACACAGGGTCCCGAGCCGCAGGATGCTACATTACTACTGAATTTACAGCTCATCTCTATAGTTTCTCCTGGTTTGGCAGGTTTCACAGGAGTCTGAGTCACTGTGATCTGAGATCTACAGCCTGAAAAACAATTCATTTATCAGTTTAAAGTATATATTATTTGACATATTGTTAAGCTGTGTAAAAAATATATATATATATTTAAATGATTTATTTCAAATATAAATTGTTCACCTTGTAGTATAAAGCAGTATAACAGTGTCCAGATGAAGATGATGATGAAGGTCATGTTGATGAAGATTGTTGTGTGTGTCAGTGATGAAGTGTTAAACTCACAGCACTATAAACACTCTCACACACTGAAGATCTGATCAATATGCAAACACACTCCACATCATTTCCCTGAAGACAGTCACTCATTAACACACACAAAACACAATCACTGAAGTGAGAACAGAGTAAAAATGAATGTTTTTCATATTTGATCTTCTACAATAGTCAAAATGTTAAAAATTATATAATTCAATTCAGTTCTGAATACATCTACAAGACCAACTTTAGTATATGAACCTGAATATCTGCTGTGAGAATATTTTTACTGTAGTTGGATTGAAACTTTACTGTTAATCCCCAAATTTGACACTAAATCCATGTGTGTTCCTGCAGTTTATGAACAGACATGAGGATCATCACACACTTTGTTTAATGTGTCCTTCACCCAAACTTCCTCCTGTTCCTCGACGAGGTGTGAACTGTGTCTATAACTCAAACTCCTGTTGTAAGTTGATTCTCCACATTGAGGATGATTTGTCTTGGTCTGAGGAGGAAAACGCCTCAAGAGGCTCGGGTGATTCTGTAGCCAAGATCGGCTCGTGATGCTGAACGTCCTCAAGACACTCGACATCATGTATTTTTCTAATGTCAGGTTTATGCATCTTTTACTCTTTATCGCTGAGCATTTGATGTTTTGTATTGATTATCTTTTAATTGATGTAATTGGCATGACACATTTACCTGACTAATAATTAATTGTTACATTTGGATTTATTCTGATTTACTCTGAAATGATTAACTCTAGTAGATTACATTAAGTCCATAACACCACAACTCTACACTCAGGTTAGTAACGGACTGGCATCAGCCGAGGAGGAGCAGAGGAGCTCGCCGACTGAAGTTTCAGAGATACGACTAACACATCAATAGTCTAATCTAAACAGGGTGAGCATTATTCTAACTAAGTGTACGTGAGAAACCACGGCATAATTATACAAAGTTACCATTAGAAGTAGTTAAGTTAGTCAGCTTAGTTCTATGGTAATGGTCGTGGCCTCTTAGATATAATCTTATGTTAATTAAGTGTGTTCAGATCTATGGGGTCTAAATAACTGATTAAACTGATCAAGCACAGATTTAAGATGCTGGTGATTCAGATTAGAAAGAAGAATATATAAAATCATAAATGCAGAAAATCAAAAAAAAAAAAAAAATGGTGAAGGATTGAAAAATATCCACTGAAGTGAAAATCAAAAGTGACTGAATGTCTACATAAAGGATGTAATAGGAAACAGGAGACAAATATGAATTCTGAAAAATCACAATCAAACAGATGAAAAACTGATGAAGCTCATATTGGGCCGTTTCTTCACCGTTAGGGTTAGGGTTAGTGTGTGTGTGTGTGTGTGTGTGTGTGTGTGTGTGTGTGTGTGTGTGTGTGTGTGTGTGTCTCGTTCTCTGCTGGAGTGTGTACAAGCAATTTTATATAATTGCTAACATTCTTTGTTTTTTTATGTTGATTTCAATATTATTGTAATATTATATTGAATGTAGTTTGTAATATTGTTATATTTTCTGTCATATTCAGTTTTTTTTAGAGTACATAATTGTGTCCATAATTCTTGATAAATGTAACTGCTAATACTTTTTGCAAAAGTTTGATTGTACGGATAAAATAATTATATTTTTTAATTTGAAAAATTCATCATTTGAAATGAAATTTGCTGATAATTATGATTGTGAGAGTCTTAAGAATTTTTCAAAATTCATTTTTGTAGGCGTCGTCATCAGACAAATAGAACGATTTGAAAAATTCATTAGTTGAACTGAAATTTGCTGATAATTATGATTTTTCAAAATACAATTAATGATTAGAAATGATTATTCAGAAAATATTTTTACTTTTTATATTATTATTATTATTATTATATTTATTTTATATTTCCAATTACTGTGAGATTCGCTGTATATCATGTCTGCTTTACAGAACTGATTTATATTTAGAATTACATGATACATTTTTTTAGTGCTAGTGAATATTGATTTAACTGAGAATATTTTTAAACTGAATTCAGGATATTTGTGGTTTATGAATGAAAGCAGTTTTGTGGAATTTCTGTAAAGATAAAATTATTGTGATTTCTACAACATGACCATGTCTGACATCTAACTCTGTGTGTGTGTGTGTGTGTGTGTGTGTGTGTGTGTGTGTGTGTGTGTGTGTGTGTGTGTGTGTGTGTGTGTGTGTGTGTGTCCAGCGGGTCCCTCCGTGTCTCCCTCCGTGTCTCTGCTGTCTCCATCTTCTCTGCTGATCTCTGGAGACCCCCCCGCTCTGCTCTGCCTGCTCAGCTCTTACTCTCCACAGGGGGCGACGGTGAGCTGGACGCTGGACGGGTCAGAGGTCACCGAGGGGGTTCAGACCAGCGCAGAGAGCGAGCGGGACGGTCTCTACAGTCGCAGCAGCGTCCTGAGCCTCAGCAAAGCACGCTGGGAAGCCGCAGAGCTCTTCGTCTGCAGAGGAACACATGCCGGAGCTCCTCACGAGGCCTCGTTCCTCAAGAGCTCCGAGTGCTGATGTTTCTCCAGTGAAGACCAGCGTATCTGAGCGTCACGTGATTTACAGCTCAATACTGAAGCAGTCTGTCAATGTGCTGCCATTGCTGTTCATTCAATAAAGCTTCATCTGAACGCAAGCGCACATTTGTGTTGGACTGCATCATTGATCAGTGTGTCGTTCCTTCAAAGTCCTGCACTAAAGTTTCAGCGGCTTTTGATTGATTGGAATTAGGGGTGGAACAATAATTACAGTGGATAGTGACAATATGTATCGTATCGTTCACCCAAAATGAAAATTACTGTGTTAAAAATTCAAATTTACAGGGTTTTCGTGTCACTACTACATTAAAGGAGACATATCATGCTTTTAAATTGTTCCTTTTTACATATAAATCATACATTTGTAGTCTATATAAAGCGGAACTGCAATGCTTGGGTCTGAATTCCTCATTATTATAGCTCCACAGGCCCCTTTTTTTACCCCTTTTCTGATGTGCTTCTGAAAGCAACTCGTTTTGGTGCGGTCTCTTTAAATAATATTGAGACACTTCATACCCCGCCCCCTCTCCAGGTTGCAGAGGTTCAACTCCACCCCGTTCGGCCATTTTTGTAGTCTGATATCAGAGATAGGATTATAGCGGCACAGAAACTTTAATACACACGCTATTAACAAAATGTCAACAACGGAAGACTTGTCCAGCCAGCCTTACATGTTCGAGCCAGAGTCGGGTCGAACGAGATGAAAAAGGAGCGGGATGAAAATGAAGACGACGAACCTGCAGAACAACGTCTTCATATGGATGTATCGCAATGGTATGTTATTTACACATGAAACTTTGGTCTTCCGACCTTTTACCACCGTGTCGATTTATTTTGATTAATATGTGCGAAGGAGAGAGAGCAAGACAGCGTCTAGTTTGGAGACGGTGAAGTCTTGTTTACACTTTCGCCTGGCTCTGAAGAGAGAGAGTGAGCGCGCGCGCGACCGGGTCTCTCTCTCTGCTCGTTCTTTCAGTTAAACAGGCACGTGCACACCAAGCCAATACTCCAATATTATCTGCCTGCAGAACCGGAGGCTGCATTTTCAGGACCCCACTTCTAGGACCGCATTTCTAGGACCCTAGGTTTTTTGTGACAGCGCCACCTACCGACTCGGAGAACCGCAGTCTCAGGAACGCATTTCCAGGACCCTAGTTGTGCCAGGCAGTATTTCCACCCACCCAGTTTTAACTACATTAGAGTTTTACAGTTTTATTACACCCAAATACTACTTTATTTATTGCAATTAAACCTGGTTCCTAGGAATGTTGAGAAATTATTGGGTCTAGCATAATATAATAACTCAAGTAAAATAAACAAGGAATCATGTTATAGTCTTTTCAGTCACTAGATCGACCACATTTTCAAGTATAGAGGGAAGACAAGGATGACTCTGGGGGTAGATTGTGTATATTTTACAAAATAATATATCACACCTCAACTTGAACACACTAAATATTTTACAAAATAATATATAACAACTGAACTTGCACACACAAAATATTTTACAAAATAATATATAATAACTGAACTTGCACACACAAAATATTTTACAAAATAATATATAATAACTGAACTTGAACACACACAAAAACAAATTTGTTCATGATGTGGACCACAAACAGAACTTCATGGACAACATCATCACTGACTCCTAAGAGAGAGAGAGAGAGAAGTGAATTAAATAAGGAACATTTAGTTGAACATGTTCTACTCTAATTTTTTTTTCTTAGTTACCAAACAGTGCACACATATCAATTAATGTTCATAATACTATTATTGCATACTGTTCAAAGATTTGAAAAAAAAAAATGTTTTGATGTTGTGGGAACAAAGGTTCTAGAAACACTCATGTCAATAAAGCCCATCTCAATTGAGAAATCTGAATAGAAATAACATTGACACGACTTTTTTTCTGACTATATATATATATATATATATATATATATATATATATATATATATATATATATATATATATATACACACACATTTACATATGTATATAATATTTGCATGTAGACGCATACTACACATAACATGTATTGTGGGTAACGTTAAACAGGCTGACTGTGAGCACGTGACAGTGAAAACATTAAGATTATTTTAACTGAATTAAAATGGAAGAACAATGAGTAATTAACAAGCTTTCAGAACGAACATGCTACAGTTTTATTGTGCTGTCAATAAGTCAACACAGGCTTATCACGCAACAGTTCCGTTAAATGAACATGCTAACAATTCATTTTCAAGCATTAGAGGCTAAATACTATGGCTATGCATTCAAGACTATTTATTTAGCAAATCACCATCACGTTTGCTACGTTAACTTTCCAATTAAATGCATCGCAATTGTAAAAATTTATTCGCATTTGATACTCACACTCTGATTGTCATCCATCTTCGCTGGTCCTCTAATTCGGTAGGTGTCGCTGTCACTAAAAACCTAGGGTCCTAGAAATGCGGTCCTAAAAGTGGGGTCCTGAAAATGCAGCCTCCGGCTCTGCAGGCAGACCCTACTCCACCAAGCGGCAACCTCCCCGTATCTCTCTTGAAACCAACACGGAAGTGAGTTAAACTGCAATTCGTTGACTGGCCGCTTGAGGCTGTTGTCAGAAGTGAGTCAAATCTGTATCTCCTCCATGTTAAAATGCCAAATTTTACAGCAGAAAAAAACGTGTTTAAAGCCTGGTGTCTGTATGTGGATTTGGTCTATACAGCTCATTTTGCCCTTCATAACAACTGTGAGGGGGGTGAATTATTTTATAACTCGTCCGTTTAGTTGATTAATATTTAAATTTAAGGGTGTGGCCACTGGCCACTTGAGTGACAGGTGGATTCCCGCTGATGTCAATGCTAGCCGTTTGTCTGCTGTTACTAGCCGTCACTTCACCTCAGCAAATGTTGCTGCTGAACTTGCCATCTCTGCAGTGTTTGTGCTTTTTTTCGGGATTATTATTTCATACAATTTAATACTTGGGTCACGTTACAAAGCCCACGTCTTTGGATTCCGTCGTTATCGTTCGAGAGAACAACCAGCGCTGTATTTCAGTTGTTTTCCTCTGTGAACATGCACTAATGGATGTCTGGCAATTTCGTTGCTTTTTGGGGTTTTCAAATTTAAAACGTCAATAAATGCTCGTTCGTTCTGCTCTCACGGAACAGATGGATTATAATATGCTTATGTACCGTCAGATGAAATCATGCAGGCGTCGGCGCTTTTCCGTCCGTGCAATAAATGCACATGAATGAGCGTGGATTTTCTAGCACATTTACTTGCACTTCAAAGGCAATATATCTATGGTTTAACGGTTAAACCATAACCCATTTGAGAGACGGCCAACATCAGAATTTAAAATGGACTGAATAAGCTCTCTACGAACTTGAGCGATGCCGCGCTGACGGACCATGAAAGAGTGACTGACATGTATGCACATAAATCACCTTCATACACAATCACTCTCGAAGTAATACACAGTCTCACTTGTAGCCATGTCTTTTAACTATTATAATATTTCGAAGGGCAAAAATAGGAACGTTTAATTGGCTTTACATCATCAGCTAACTCGATCACGTCGAGCTAGGTGATTTCAGATAGCCAGGCTCCTCAGCTCCACTCACGCTCCGCCTGTTTGCCTATTTTCTGTTATACGGGAGTGACGCAAAGCCAAGATGGCGACGGCCGGCTCCGCCCACTTTAGGCTTCAAAAATGCTCTTCAGAAACCTACGGGTGACGTCACGGACACTACGTCCATATTTTTTTACAGTCTATGGTGCACACATAGACATCAAAGGGGGCTTGAGCACCTGCCCTTTTTATTCCTGGAGAGAAAGTGCCCTTTTTTTCTGGGGTGCTTTTTTTCTATTTTTGAAAAATAATATATTTTCCTGTTTGCACACAGCTTCCCTGTCAAACAAATATATTTATTTAATTAATTAATAATAATTTAGCCGTAAATAAAATGACCCACATGATGACCTTTCACCTCATTCCTCACGCTGCACGCACATTTTTTTTTTTTTTCGCGCGGCTATGCGCACTACCAGAGGATGTCTTCAAATCTGCGGCTGCTGGTAAGTGGCGTTTCATTCTCAGCGAAGTGATTTTGATGTTCGTTTACTTATTATTATTTTACAAGGACGACGTGAAGAGAGCATGCAGAGATGTTGTTTATATTGCTGTGTGTAAGGTTAGGCTATAGAAGTAACTGTTTTCCTGAATGCCATCAAGATTGAAACCGAGACTGATTTCATAGCAGGTCAATAAACAAATAGTTAAAATTAAGTCATTTACATTTTAGACGCAATGACTATTTTTGTTGTTTCAGCAGCAGTGGCGGATTTAGCAAATTGGGGGCCCAAGGCGAAGGTATATATGGGGCCCCCCATTCGATCTTTAAAATAGAACGAAAAAAATATTGTACCGACTGAATGGTAGGTAAAGAATAGGCAGGTAAAGCTAATCTACGGGGAAGTAAAGGTTGGAGAGGTGAAAAAAAACCTTCCCCTTTAAACCCTGCATACACTTATTTATACCAAAATGAAGATGGAAAGCAGAGAACACACAGACAGTAGCACTACACAAACTAATAGTTACGATGGAACCCAACAGAGAATAAGGTTTCAGATATCACCTGAAAAATCTTGCATCACAATAAGTTTTGTGATTGTCAAAACATTTTAGTAACTAAACAGAAACATGTTACAATGTTCACATGGTACAATTTCTGCTAAGCTAAAATTTTTTATTATTATTGCTTGACACAAATTTCACGATTTCAATTCAATTCTTGTGATTTGATTCAATATTGACTCATTTGGATAAATATTAGGTACACAAGATAGGCGTTAATTTCTCTCAAGAAAAAAAAACTCACATAATGCTGTAAACATACAGAGAGCCCTATCAGCTGGTAGTATTATTATTTAAGGTTAAAAATATCTCAAATTAAACATATCATTAAAGTTTTTATTGTAATAAAAATGCATTATAAGTAAAAATATATTAAATATGTATAGTACACATATTTAGCAAAATACTCTATATAGCTCTTTTTTTCTAGCCAACAAACCTGCTATAGCCTATATTATGGTCATTAATTGGCTTTCCTGAGGTAAATGTTATGTGACAATTGTTCTCCAGCTGTTTTATTGACCCCTTTCCGCTGTTGAAAAACACTGATTGATCAATATTATGTATGAGGAATTTCGCTAAGTTGAACTGTATCTTTCAACATTGTTCATTCGTTTTTATTTACTATTAGCTAGTTGAGATGATCGGGTCACGTCACATTTACAAGCGCCAAAACAGTATTTATAGTAACTTAAGTGAGTGAGAGGGGGTAAGAGGGACGAACTGGGGAGAAGTGCACTGCATTTGGATCTAAGCAAATCCACGTATATCCATGTGAGTGTGTTAACGTTATCCTCACCTAGAGCCACTTCACAGCTAGCAGCATGTTCATCGCTTTGGACATTGTTCTTCCTGTCTGTATCCCCAACAGTAGCCGTAAAAAAGTTTGTAATCTTTAGGCAGCGTTGCCAAATACTTATCAGTGTCTTTTCGCTTTTTTTTTTATTTGAGCCGCTTGGGAAACTTTTCATTTTCACGTTTAGACCTATGGTTTAGACTCATCTTGCTTCGTCTCTGTTTTTGTACTTCCCAGTCCTCCTGTCACACTGCGTGTTTATCTTTCGCGCCGCGCACAATTACGGGCTAGTCCATTTCATTGTGAAAGTAGGGGGTGTATGTGTAGGTACAGATGACCATTAACTGGAAATTTTAACAACTACTTCAACGTTTCAACGTATTTCTTAAGAATATTAATAAAATGTACCATGCTTTTGAAGCGTTCATGATGATAAGGGGCTTTTTCTTTTCTTTTTTTCTTTTCTTTTTTTGAGGTTGGTTGGGGGCCCCCCTACTACGACCGCTGGTAGGGGGCCCCAAGCAGCCGCCTACCTATGCCTCTATGTTAAGACCGCCACTGCTCAGCAGCGAAAATAGTTCCAAACAAAGATCACTGCAGAACCATCGCGAATCTCACAGCAACACTTGTTGCATTACTGAATGATTCAGCATTTTGAACGAATCGGTTGAGTCAAAGATTCAATTACCCATTCATAAACTGCCTCATTCTGAATAAATCAGCCGTTTGAATGAATCGTTTGAATGAATGACTCAATGACTCGCTCATTAAGACGGTCGCCTGCCGCCTCCTACTGGCGGTTTAGTTTTATAAAGTATCATTCTTTTCAACATTCCTTATTTGTATATTCAAAAATATTTAAAATAATCCAAATTAATACAGTTATAATTTTTCAATGTTAATTATTTAATTTGATTGGTAACAGCGCCTAGTGTCTTATTATTTTAATTGAATATATTGATCAAATTTGAGAATTTGAAATGAAAGATGGAGCATACATTTAATAAAATTAGTGGAAAAAATGCCCTTTTTAAAAGGTACAAAAAATTAGTGTTTTCAAAGTGATGTAATGAAACATTGACAATTTAAGTTTGAAGGGAGTAAAGCCTCTGTTTAGGCTATTAATGAAATGCAATTTTGCCAAAAGAAGAACTTTTATTTTAAATAAATGTTTGTTTTAAATCAGCCTACTTCAGTGTGATATGTTACCATATTATCATGCTTAACACTGAGAATTTGAATAATTGTAATGTGATGATCAGATGCAGATATTTAAATCAAAGAATATGGGCGGTTTTGCGGGTGGATTATTTATTTTTAACAGTGGATTCGGGTGACTCAAAGTGCACCAAATTAATGAATTTATCTTTAAAATGTACAAAATTTTCTTCCGGGGGGGGCATGCCCCCGGACCCCCCTACAGATACCAAGCTCCACCAACAAAAATAATGTGGGAAACACATTAGGCTATATGATGATCTACAAAAAAATACAAATTTAATTATCTTATTATTAAAATACATTATTAGGATTTTTACCACCTCCGCCTCATTTTGAGGCTGTAAAAACCCTGTTACTGTATTTTGATCACAGCCCTATTTAAAGCCTTGTTCCATGTGCCCCCTTTTATACTTTGAGCACCTGCCCCTCCAGAGGTCTCTGCTCGTTCTTTCAGTTAAACATGCGCCCTGTCACAAGCGCGGCAGTTCATCTACGTTAGACGGTGTAATGAAGCGTGTGGGTTACTACATCCAACAACCGAACATTTTAACTTACCCTCTCATAACTTCTGCATCCTTTAGCTTGGACTACAAAATTGCAGCTAGAAATAAAAATGGCGGATTGCTCGAAGTGTTGGGCCGGAAGTCAATGTCCTTATTTGGCAGTTCAGCTGCAAATACTGTGACATATTAGTTCAAAAAACGTCATAGATAACAGAAAAATCTGAACCGGTTGAAAAATATGACCAAAACAGAATATAAAGATATCCACGAAGCACCTGAAGAGAATAATTTCATCTTTTCTGTACTTCTAAACACTCCAAATATACAGCAAAATGCATTTAAGGGCTAAAAAAGTGCATTTAGCATGATATGTCCCCTTTAATCTATATAATGTTGAATATAATGTATAATAATGCAATGGGGGAATATTTGTGGGTCCTGATAATGCCAAATGTCTGATGTTACCAGTAAAAGTGTCCTACATTATTATAGATATATCTAGTCAGAGACATCAAGCATATTCATCTGAAATAATTCTGTATTTTCAGCTTCAGAATCATGAATATTGTTATTCTGGTGTCTCTATTGTCCTGCATTGGGTTATCAGCACCAAGTCCAAGCCTATTCATTTACACACACAATGTTAAACCAAATTAACCATTTTGATGGAGTATGGCAATAATATGGTATTGTGAGTTCAGGATGGTGACATAAGGGTCTCGTTACACCCCTAATTGTAATAGTTGAGAACAGCTGCATTCAGCAGTAAATGTGAAATGAAGCTCTTGGGGTTTGAACATGGTCCCTGGAGACGAGCTGCTCTATTCTGAGACCATCACAATCACTAAACCTGACAATGCAAATGAGATTTACACCTCAAACTCACAGTTTCACTCTTTTACTGGTTCAACGCTCTGAACTGGAGCAGTTTCACTTCTGCTAAAATTATGAGTAATAAATTAATTATCAGCTTGAGAAACATCTTTCATCAGCTCAAAAACATCTTTATGTTGCTGGAGATACACAATTTGTAGTTTAATGTACACAAACAAAATAGAATATGGCACAATTATGTTTTTATTTTATTATTTTTTTTTTTTTTTTATATTTTTTTTATTTACTTGTTTACAGAATAAAATAAGACAAGCTTAAAAAAAAACCACCCACCCCAACCACTCCCCCATGCATTCATACCACAATCACAACCACAATCATCCACACATTCATAGTGTTATGACAGGAAAGCAAACTATAAATAGAAAGGAAGCACAAAGCAAACAAAATTAATAACATAAGAAAATGAAAAATAAAATAAATCAATAATACTGATCAAAAATCAATAAACAAAATACAATTAGCAAAACATTTATGACATAACACATGGCACACCTTTAAGAAAGTACACCTAATATAGGCTATCTCTAACTCAAGTAAGCAGACATTCCATTTCTTTTCATGCTAACAAACAAACAATACATTTTTTGTTTGTCTTGATGTAAGTAATCAACTCAGTAATTTTCATGGTGATATCTAAAGGTTAAAAATTTTTACCCTATTCAGGTGAGAAAAAAAATGAATAGGCTTATGAATAGGCTATATTTGGGTCTTTTTCGAAACTTTCCCCTAACGGGATTCTTCGGGACTTTTTTTTCCTTACTCGGGACATATTGAGGATACAAAATCAGTTGAGTTTGCTTCTGTTGCAATTTGTTCAACCTTTTTTCATAAAATGACTGGACTAACAGAAGGAGAGGGAGAAGGGATAATAATCACCTGCACTTTTTAAATTTAAAAGACTTAAACAAATAGCATGATGTTACACACTCCTGTACAGTAGGTCGCGGTATGCACCTAAAAGTTGTTTGCAGTCCGGCATTAATCAAGAGAAGAAGAAGGAGAATCGAAACTAAAGTAGTTTGAAGCTTTCATGACGCAGTTAGAAATCCCCATCACCGCCATTTTGTGCACCCAGATTAGATGTTTACAGTCGTGATCTTGAGTTCTTGAGTTCAGACCGACACAGTAAACATCCGTGGACTTAGATAGGCTAATCAGAAGATTATACATCATGGAAACGGGTGTCGTGACAAAGAGTTTTACTCTGCTTTGCTTTTTCTTTCTTTGTGGGACTTTGTCTTCAGTTCAAACGGGTAACGTTATGATTACATTTTGCTGCGTTTGTTGTTGGAGAAAGTGAAAGTAACATTTTTAGCATACGGTTTTGAAATTTGATTACGAATTTATGTTACATAGTAGGCTACATGGAATTTAAAAGTGTATCTTGTCAAATAAAAAAAGCTTACTTTCCATAATTTGACATCGATCAACATGGCCTAGCGGCCTAGTTATAATATTACTGTTCATATGATCGATACCAGGATTAGCCGCCTCAGATTACGTTTTCAACATAATACAATCTGGATATAGCCTACCAAAGAGTAACCTGAAAATAGTGAAACTATTTCAGATCCAAGTAGGCACAAATTTTTATTAAATGGCCTTGAGCTAATTATAGGTCGTTTTTTTTTTTTTTTTTTTTTTTTTTAATTACAATAGATTTAGTCTGTTTAGTCTTTTCTGTAACTGAAATGTTTTGACTGTTCTGTGTGTGCTTAACTCACCTCATATTTGATCTGTTCTCTCCTTCACTAACCAATTTGATCACATACACTTGTTTTATACAGTCTGTTTTATTCATTTGGTTTACAGAGACACACTCCCTGTACTACATTTACACAGCTTTGTCCAAACCTGTCGATCTGCCAGGCATCCATGAATTCACAGCTATGGGTCTTCTAGATGACAGACAGATTGACTATTACAATAGCAAGGAAAAGAGAAAGATTCCCACACAGCACTGGATGAAAGAGAAAATGCAGGAGGATTACTGGGAAAAAGGCACCCAGTCAAGAAAGAGCAAAGAACAGTGGTTTAATGTGAATGTCAAAATTCTGATGGACCGTATGAACGACACTGCTTCAGGTGAGAAATACTGATACATATTTACCTCCATATACATATAATTATCATATTATATTGTTATTATTACCTGAAAAACATTTTGTTTTCTGTTCCTTTCAGATGTTCATGTTCTTCAGTGGAGACATGGGTGTGAAATTGATAAAGAGGGAAAGGAAATTAAGTTTTCCAAAGGCATTGATGAGTACAGCTATGATGGCGATAACTTCCTGTCTTTTAATGATAAGGAGTCTCAGTGGGTTGCCCCAGTTGATGCAGCTCTTCCAACCAAGAGGAAATGGGATAATGTGCCCATCCTGAACCAGTACACCAAGGGCTACCTGGAGAAAGAGTGTGTGGACTGGCTCAACAAATTCAGAGAATATGGAGACGAGGAGCTCACAAAGGGCTGTGAGTAAATGTAGAGTATTTGTATTTTTTGATTATCTGCAGCTGTCATAGAGATAGAACTGATTGATAATCTGTGTCCGCAGCTCCTCCAGATGTTCATGTGTTTGCGAAAAAGTCTACCAGTGACAAAACTAAGCTGAAACTCACCTGTATGGCCACTGGTTTCTACCCCAAAGATGTGATGTTGACCATAAGAAAATATCGCACATCCCTGCCTGATAATGAGATTGAATCCACAGGAACCAGACCAAACAATGATGGAACCTTCCAGTTGAGGAAGCATGTGGACATCAAGGAGGATGAAAAAGCAGAATATGACTGTTTTGTGTCCCACAAAACTCTCAAAGAACCAATTATTGTCAAATGGGGTAGGTAAAGTGAAAGTATTTAATCATTAGAGTAGGGCTCTTTCCCCCGAGGAAACACGCATGATGTGTAAGTTTTTAGTTACCAATCAGCTTAGTGAAATTAGAGTTACATCTCCGTGTTTGTGACCATCATGACACCTGCAGTGTTTACCGAGGGTTACATTACATCCATTAATGTGCTACACAAAAACCTTTTAAAATCTCAGAAAATGTAGTTTAGTGTTTTATGACACCTTAAAATAACTCTATCAACAATGGAATTGAATTTTGTAGTAGACATTTAGACTTTACATACAGTAACTTTGTCCATTTATTATTATTTTTATATTTTTTTGCAGATGGAAAATGCATTGACTGCAATGAAGGCACTACCCTGGTTATTGGAATTGCGATTGGAGCTGTAGGTGCAGGAGCTGTTGTCGCAGCGCTCTGCTTTTACCTTTACAAGACTAAAAGAATTGGTGAGTATTACAACATAAATACAGATTCTGTGCACAATCTTTTTAATAATTTTCTCTGATAAACTTTATTCAACTGACAGGACCAAAATCTTGAAATAGTCCAAATCATTGAAATCTATATTAATTATTTGTGCTGACCAGACTTCACTTGATTATCTCTGCCTCTGACAGCAATGCATGTAGATAGTAACTGTATTTATCATCTTTATTTGTAATCCTCTATAGCTTTCTCAAAAGAGAGGACTTTATATAGAGAACCAAAAGAGGATTGTGCTAATGGAACAGCGAAAGGTCTTCTCCCAGGTAAGCTGCTTCAGAGAGAACTCTACCAGGGTGGCACAGTGACAACTGACACCCTTAGAAAAAACATTGCCACCCCTGATTTATCCCCATATAAAATATAAATGGAAGCAGTGTTTTCTGTAACTCTGTTACATTGTGTTTTCTGTAATTTTGTTCATTTAAGTAGCTAAAATATCTGTTGTCAGTAGAAGCATCTATACTGTAGAAAGATACATAGCCTATTAATGAGCTTTCTGTGTTTATATCTTCTTTTGTATTCCTCTTTGGATTTCCCAGGCGGAAACGACAATGGACATGCACTCAATGAAGGTAAGCTGTTAACAGTGCAGAAAAAGCTGCTGATCATGTTTTCTAAAGTAAAGTGTTGTGTAGCAACTCATAATGTAATAACAAAGCAACAATGATAATGGCACATAATGGAATAAGAGGTTTGTAAAGTAATAATTATAGTTTTGTAATGTAATCATTTTTAGTTATTGGAGCTCAAATTAATAATGATTTTTAAATTGTGGGAAATTTATTACATTATGAACTCACCAAATTGTATATTGTAATAGTTTGTATAAAAAAAAACAATTGTATTCTTTTTAAGGCACAACAAACATTGATGCATTTTTATTTTAGTTTTTGAATATTAAATGCACTAGATTTAAACATTCCTGTGTTTATTATTATTATTATTATTATTATAATTATTATTATTTAAGGGGTTTAACAAAAAAATATTACATGAACCATTTAAGATGGGGTAGCCAACCCAGCTCCTAGAGAGCTCTCAGGCAGAGTTTAGCTCCAACCCCAGTCAATAATGCCCATGCAATCCAAAGCATTTAAGCTAAGTAGGAAAAGCTAAGTAGACTGCCATTTATCGTACAGAATGTATATACAGCCTACACTTGAGTTGGCATATGGTTATCGTGTTCATATTGTTTCACATGTTCATGTTAAGAAAAACAATATCCACAAGCTCAGGTGAAATTTGGCTCCTCAGTCTGATAACAAGGTGTGCAGAGAAAGGGACACAAAGTTTCTTACAGCTTTGCGTAGATTTTTTTATTTTTTGGGTTGTTACTCTCTAATTAGATTAAGACATAAAAAATAATTTCATTTTAAGTAAAAAAATGATTTTGTGCTCATGATTATGTTGACAGAAAATTATTATTGTAAACATTAATTTATTTATCCATTATTACAAGTTGCTAGTGTTTATGATGTAATACATTTCTTATACAATAGCCTATTTATGTGGATAAAATAAAAAAATATTTTTGGTTTTGAGAAATAATTACATTAACATTTTATTGATAATATATTACATTACGTGCAATTATTATATATTTATATACCACAGCAACACTACACAAAAGTGAACTTTTCTTGCTGTAGTTTGGTCATCACCAGTTTCAACAGTGATGCTCAAAAAAGTATGAGTTTTGAGTCATAAAGTACAATGTAAATGTGATTGATTATACTGTATATTTATATTTAAGGTTAAATGTAAAATATTCAGAAAATATATAGCACACAAACCTATAAGTAGTTTTAGACTACAACTCTTATCTTTTATATTTTGGCCTACATCAAGATTTACTTAAAATGTCACAAATTGCAAACAAATTGTTCTCATGGCTAACAACTTGTCTTATTATTGCAGGAAGCAATGGAGCTGTTTAAAGGAAGGCATGGTCCAAAGCAGTAATAACCTGGCATATGTGTGCAAGAATTATGCCCAAGGATTTGATCTCAGTCACATTTTTTTGTGATGTTGATTACGGTTTCTTTTGGTGCCACAGGAAACAGGAAAAGTAAGAACTAGGGATCTCAGTCATGCTCACTCCCTTTTTTTCCTCTCACTTTGGTCATCAGATTAACTATATGCATTGTTTTCCTGAATTTTAAGCATGTGAGATTAGATTACATTTTTTGCCTTTGGCAAATCTTTTTATTCAGTGTGAATTTCATTGCAT
>NC_138242.1:29756228-29778728 GCF_964197995.2 Scardinius erythrophthalmus | reverse complement strand
ATATAGCGTCTTTACATCTTCAACAATGCAACAGTTTACTGTACAGTAGTTCAACACATGCGATCATTTGATTTGTAATACTCACATTTGAGTCTCGTCCGTCATCCTTTCCGTCACGTTCGAGTATGACCTATCCTTCTTCTTCTTTTTTATGACGTATCCTCTCGCGTGGCCTCCTGGGATAGAAGAGTATCCATCGTTGAACACTCAAAAATCTGGGCGGAAGCGAGTAAGCCATCCGGGAACTTCTCGCCTACTCTTTTATGAACACTGATGTTTCTAACGTACTGCTTCCTTCACGTACTGTTTTCGCCTACTATATAGTAGGAAAGTAGGCATATTCGAACGCACTTAAGTCCGAATCTCGCGATAATTAGTACGTCACCCAGGTAATTCTCGCCTACTCTTTTGGATTCGTACATACTAGGCTTGTTTGAGATGCGCCTCGCCTCGCCTGAAATGTAGGCGAGAGTAGGCGGCTGCAGTGAGGGGAGGAGTGAAAAAAGCGCAGGCAAGCCGGACAGATCTCTCTTCTCGCAGTGGATCTGACACCTGTGAGATCAAAGGCGGATATCGCGGGATTCACTGGATTCACGCTCGTTCACAGTGTTGCTAATAAACTGGATCATGGATGGAATTTAAGTTCTGTTGCTTTTATATGAAAATAAATATAATGAACAAGACACCCAAAGTAGCCTACTTATATAATACATGTTTATCAGTCTTTTTTCTTTAATACAGACGTGTTTTTTTTTTCTTTCTTTTTTTACATAAAAATTACATTGCATAACCCATAGAGATCGCACTGAGATAGTTTGGGAATATTATCACATAACGTATACACATAAAACATGATAGCCTATCAGAGTTTTAAAATCAAACATTTTAAAAGAGAACAATACATCACGGTTGTTTAAACCAATGAACATTAAGCTGTGTCGTCAGCAAGTCGTTTCCCATCATGCTTTTGATCAGCGCAGTCGGTGGAGAGCAACTGCGCCCGACTGCAGAATCCGACAGGTGCGCCTTGCGCTCGCGAGAGATTTTTGACATACGTCAGCATGACATCAGAGCAAGGCGGACCGCACTCGGACACATTTCTAACCGGCATGCATCTCGCGCTGATCACCGGTGATCGATTCTGCGCAGATTTTGCTCATCTCAAACAAGCCTAATGATAGCCTGCAAGAAGCTTGCGATCCAAATTGTCTGTGCACTGATTTGCAGCGAAAAGGAGAAAAAGAAAAACATTATGCGTGAGGAAATGGCTGGGAAGACAAGGGGAGCAAGGACTGTGTGTTCTGCAAAGAGAGTTTGGGGTAAATAAATAATGTTGCAATGTGCTGCTGGTCAAGCAAATGTTTGTGCTTTGTTTCTGTTTGATATAATTGTAAATATATCTATTAAAATACTGATATTGTGGTCTATAACTCCTCCCCGAACTCCCCGCTGCTCTGTATCTTGCTCTCTCATTGGCTGTCGGTCATCGCCGATGTAGTTTTCAGTCAGAACACTTTCACACAGCAGGATTTGGAATCGCCGATAGGTCCAGATATTTAGCATGCCAAATATCTCACGTTCGTCGGCGACTCGTCGGTGATTCTCTCAGATCGCGTCTTTGCTCATTCACACTGCGTGATTGTCACTCGCGTGAACGAGCACCGATTTGCCTGTGATTTCGGGCATTTGTCGGCGATTTCTCAAAACCTGTCGGCGAGCCAAAATCGGGGCTAAAATCATGCAGTCTGAACTCGGCATAACCCAGGGCCAATCCCACTTAAATCAAGGGAGAGGGCGAAGTCCATTAATGATCACGGGGTTGCTCCGCAAGCAAGATCAGGTCACAGCAAGATGTCATCAAGTGAATATCATTCATCAGATTATCCTCATTTAAACTGATTTCTCCACCACTGACCTTCAATCCTGTGAATCTCCTGTTTGATGGTTCACACAGGTTTGTGTCCAGGAAACAACACAAAAACTCTCTGAAAGAGTGAGAGCGAGGCACACTTTCCTTCCCGCTCTGATACAGTGGCCTTCCTAATGTGCTCTGCATCTCTGATGTTATATAGAAAAATGCGCAATAAATGAATGAACTGCACTTTTCTTACTTAGTCTTTTTGTCTTGTTGTTTCCAGTCAAAATATCTAAACATTCTTAAATCAAGATGCATTTACTACATAAGAAAAACTCTGGCTTTACCGAAGAAAACCTGCTCCCGACCAGGTTAGGTTCACAGAGTAAGTTACCATGGTAACTGACTCTGAGTATAAGCTACCTCTCTTTCAGGAACGGGCTTGACTTACTCTGCTTTCTCCGGTTTGATATACCTCCCATTCTGAAACAGAAAACCCAGAGTTTGCCTCATTTCAGGGTTAACATACTCAGAGTTTTCACTTGGGCCCAAACAGGCTCCTGGTGTGTGTGTATGTGTGTTAGACTGGAGCAGCAGGAGTGTGTGGATAGCCAGTGTTCAGAGGAGATCTGCTGCTCTTCTCACATGGCGACCAACAGTGTGTTTCTCTGCACACATGAGGGACTCGTTCATTCTCCATCAGCTTCAGTCGCTCTCGTCTGCACCGCTTTCTGCCTTTCATACTAGACTGTGAGTCTTCTTTGAGTCATTTTTGTTCCGGGTCTTTCTCTGGATCAGGGCTTTAGCTCACATTTTATAAATAAGCTTCAAAGTCAATGAAGCATGAACACACCTGCAGATTCATGATGAAACAAGAACATTCGGACAAATTATAGATATAGCGTTAGATGAATATAATATTAAGAGTGATAAAGATTAAAGTGTTTAGCTTGTAAATTAATTTAATATCCATTAATATCCACACTCTCAGTTTAGTGAGAAATATTTAGCTAATGCTGTTGAAGGATTGATGTTGAATGCTGAGTCTTCCATTGGCCCTGATGATTTAATTTGTCTTTTTTATGCATCCTGTTCTGATATTTCAGATTCTATTGCCCCTTTCAAGATAAAACAACCAAAGCAAAAATCGTACTATTGGCTGGATAATAACACTCGCTGTCTCAGACAGGCGGAGAGGAGATGGAAGCATGATTGTTTGACTGTATCATTTGAGATTTTCAAAGAGTGTTTGGTAAAGTTTCAGAGTGCTGATTTAATTGCTAAACACTGTCATAGACCCAAGATTTTATTTTCTGCGATAAATTCTGTAATTAGTCCAAAGTCTCAACTTCATGGGGAAAATTCGGCTGAACGTCGTGAGAGATTTTTAACGTTTTTTGCTAATTATGTGTTAGCGATTCATTCATCCTTCACTTTACAGCTTCCAGATCAGTTTTCGCTTGCTAGTCCATTTTTTTTTTCATAATTTTGAGCATGTCTCTTTAATGGAACTTTGTGACGTGGTTAACAACATGAAGACTATCACCACACTTTTCCTATAATTGGCCCCAGTATCCAAGCGTTGATAAATTCATCTTTGGACACTGGGATCGTTCCGAATAGTTTTAAGCATTCGGTTGTTCAGCCTTTGCTTAAAAAACAAGGTTTGGATGAGGGTTGCTTTAATAATTATAGGCCTATCTCTAAGCTATAACTTTTATCAAAACTTTTAGAAAAAGTCGTGCTGTCTCAATTGCACTCATTTTTTAAATGCTGCAAATTTACTAGAACCTTTTCAATCTGGTTTCACTGCCCATCATAGTACAGATTCTGCCTTGTTAAAAGTGTTCAATGACATTTTACTTGCAGTTGACGCCGGTAAAAAATGCCGTATTGATCTTACTTAATCTTACAGCTGCCTTTGATACTGTAGTAGACCATAGTGTATTAATTTGGCGTTTAGAGCATTTATTTGGTATCAAGGGTATTTTTTGGTATTACGGTGGTTTAGGTCATATCTCTAAGACAGGTCTTATTCAGTGGAGGTACATTTTCTTCATCTTCTGCATATAATTAGTGGAGTTCCTCAGGGCTCTATTCTGGGTCCGCTTCTTTTTAACTTGTATATGCGTCCATTGGGGGATATTATTAGGAAGCACAATGTTTCGTTTCATTTTTATGCAGACGATTCACAGCTGTACCTGCCGTTAAAAGCTGGCGATTCAATTCAACCTTTGTTGGAATGCATCGGGGACATTAAGAAATGGTTAGTGCTTAACTTTCTCCAAATTAATGAGGACAAAACGGAAACAATTGTTTTTGGTTCCCCAAAATTGAGGAGTATTATTATTAAGGAGCTAAGCAATCATTTTCCCTGTTTCCTCCCAAGTTAGGAACCTTGGTGTTGCATGGACTTGTGCTTAACTTTTGCACCATCTGGAGGCGACATCACTTGGTCGCCTCCAGATGGTGCAAAATGCAGATGCAAGGCTGCTGACCGGGACAAAGAAATACGATCATGTCACCCAAATTTTAGCGTCCCTTCATTGGCTCCCGATCCATTTTAGAATTCAGTTTAAAGCTCTTAATGATCAAACTCCATTTTACCTTAAAGGGGTCATATAATGCCATTTTTGTACAAGCTAATATGATTCTTTAGGGTCTAAATTTAAAGTTTGTAATATACTTTAATTGAAAATTCTCATTAGTATTGTAAGAAAACACTCATTTTACCTGGTCAAAAACAGATGTTTTCAGCACGCCGTTTAAGTGCATGTGTCTTTAAATGATAATGAGCTTTGCTCTCCCCGCCCCTCTGTTCTGTGCGTACACCGTTTGTAATACAATAACACAATAACCATAACGCGTTGTTCATTATAAACGTGGGATTGTGAATTATATTGAGAACGTTGTACATAGAAAACATGCCGTAATGTACCCTGAGTGTACAGCCGCATTCATCGTGAAGCGTGCAAGTGATTTGCAAAGAGTAATATAAATATTAATATAAAGGTTAATAAAAAGTTACACTCACTTCAGTTCTTCTGGAGGTGCAGCAGGAACACAAATAGTTGGTACCGATCCTTTTTTCAGGAATAGCTTATTAGCAAAACCAGTTTTATACTGATCCTCGTTTGTAAAGCAGTCTGGTGAAATGATTCCTGCAAACATGACAGCATGGATGTTGATCGTGGGGAATCCCGAGGGAATCCCCTTGTCAATGCTTTGGGAATATTCCATCAAAACTTCAAATTGACTGCTGTGTTCCTTATTACACCCAAGGACTGAACGCCACAATCGCTTAGACAACATTCTTCTCCAGCATATCAATGCACTATGATGACAGACAGCTCGCTCACGAGCGAGGGCGGGTCTGTGTTGAAACGCTGCTGTCAATCACAATAGTGGGAGGGGCGTCGATTTTGTGATGACACAAAATCGAACGGCTTGATTTCAGAGAGGGTCAAACATATAAGGAGATAAAAAAAAAAAACACTGGATGGATTTTTATCATTTTATGATGGTTGTGTACAGGCACTGCCAACACACATTTCAGTACAATCAACTTGTAAAAGTGCATGTACCATTATATGACCCCTTTAAAGATCTTCTTACTCCACTGTCCCCTTCCAGATTAAGATCTGCAGATCTTAAGGCTCTATTATATATTCCCCGCTCCCATTTAAAATCTAAGTGAGATAGAGCTTTCTCAGTTGTCACCCCCCCGTCTATGCAATCAATTGCCTCTGCACATCTGCCTTGCACCTTCCATTAACATTTTTAAATCAAAATTGAAAACATACCTCTATTCTCTGGCGTTTTCATAATTAATATCCTTGTTTCACTGTTTGTTTTGTTTGGTTTTACGTTACTGTGCTTTTATTTATTTTATTTTTCATTATAGCGCTTTGGATAGCTCTGCTATGTTGAAATGTGCTTTATAAATAAAATTAATACTTACTTACACACTGTTGAGTGTGAAAGTGTTTGAGCAGCTGCAGTTTCAGTTCAGTCACTGTGACTCTGACTGACGGAGGTTTTTGTACGACTCTTTATCACTGTGTGAACCACAGAATGCTCTCAGGCCAGTATAAATTCTGACAGTAATAATGTCCAGCATCTTCAGTCTGGACTCCACTGATGGTCAGAGTGAAATCACTGTTAGACCCACTGCCACTGAATCTAGATGGAGTTCCTGACTTGAGGCGATTGGCCCAATAAATCAGGAGTTTAGGAGCTTCTCCGGGTTTCTGTAAGTACCAGGCTAAGAAATCATCAGCACCATCATTGTACACATCTCTGCTGGTTTTACATTTGATATTGACAGTTCCTCCTGGTTGTTCTGCTGTTATTGAGGGTCAGCTGCCAGTTTATACCTTCTCATAGTTTTGTGAATACATGTTCAATTAAAAATCAGTTAAAAGCGCAAAATTAAAATTATTCTCTTGCGCTTTCTTATCAGAGGTGTCTGATTGGTGGAGAGGAGGGAGAGGCGTGTCTAAACTGAACTGTTGATCAGAGCTACAATTAAAACAGCAAGCTAATATAAAACTCTTACTGTCTGCAGTATATAGTATGAATACAGTCAATAAACAAATCACAGGTTAGGGTGGTCAAATGAAATAATCATGACTTATGAAAATTAAAGTCTATTATTAATAAAAAGGGGGCAACTCGGGCAAACTGAAATCACTCAGATCTCAAATGTGTCACTGATCTATAAGAGCACAAAATCTCTTTCTGAACTCTATAATTATTAAGAGTGTCAGAGTAATTTAGATGGTTTTATTTCAGATGCAAGTGTGACGATGTTATTTCAGATCCTCCTTTGAGCAGCTGCAGTTTCAGTTCAGTCACTGTGACTCTGACTGACGGAGGTTTTTGTACGACTCTTTATCACTGTGTGAACACATCTTTACTGTTGATCCAGTGATAACTCTGACAGTAATAATGTCCAGCATCTTCAGTCTGGACTCCACTGATGGTCAGAGTGAAATCACTGTTAGATCCACTGCCACTGAATCTAGATGGAGTTCCTGACTGGAGGGTTTTTACATAATAAATCAGGAGTTTAGGAGCTTCTCCAGGTTTCTGTGAGTACCAGAATAAACCTTCATCCCCATCACTATCCCTGTACACATCACTGCTGGTTTTACATTTGATATTCACAGTTCCTCCTGGTTGTTCTGCTGTTATTGAGGGACTCTGAGTGACGGTGATCTGTCCTCTACACTCTGAAACACAACAAGAAGAAAATACACTCAAAACTTTGACAATATACTTGAAGAAATGAATTAATATCAAACTTGTGCTCCACAAACCTTGAGCAAACGCTGTGAGAGTCCAGATGAAGATGATGATGAAGGTCATGTTGATGAAGATTGTTGTGTGTGTCAGTGATGAAGTGTTAAACTCATAGCACTATAAACACTCTCACACACTGAAGATCTGATCAATATGCAAACACACTCCACATCATTTCCCTGAAGACAGTCACTCATTAACAGACACAAAACACAATCACTGAAGTGAGAACAGAGTAAAATTAATGTTTTTCATAATATTTGATCTTCTCTAATAGTCAAAATGTTACAAATAATATATTCAATTCAGTTCTGAATACATCTACAAGACCAACTTTAGTATATTAATCTGAAAATCTGCTGTGAGACTTTGAGAATATTTTTACTGTAGTTGGAATGAAACGTCACTATTAATCCCCAAATTTTACACCAAATCCATGTGTGTTCCTGCAGTTTATGAACAGACATGAGGATCATCACACACACGAGTCTCTGTCAGTCACTGAATAACTTGAGAGTCTCGCATTATATATACATGTTAACTAATAAATTCATATATGAGCTTCATAAAGCATGGGAAGTCAGTGAGGTTTTCCTTCTAATGATTTATTCGTTTATTTCACTGTGATTCACTTTCAGCAACAGCACCAAACTGGACAATGGCAGTAAGTAAATCATCAAATGTACATTTTAAAATAATTGCGATTCTCTTTCTTACTTTTTTTTACTCTTTGAAGAAAATGGGCTTGAATGTGTATTTATTTTGGATTCTTATTTGTCTTTCTCAGTAGATTCTAGTCTTCATTCTCACATCAGCTTCAGTCGCTCTCGTCTGCATCTGCACCGCTTTCTGCCTTTCATACAAGACTGTGTGCTTTATCACAGTCATGACTTTATTCATATTCAGTCAAATTAAATAAAAGTCTAACTTTATGTCTTTGTGTATTTTTTTGTGTGATTCATTAGATCAGGGCTTTAACTCACATTTTATAAATAAAACTTCAGTCAATGGAGCATGAAAACACCTGCAGATACACACGAGGAAACAAGAACATGCGGACAAATGATGAACCTCACAGATATAGAGTTAGTTCAATTAAATAAGATAAAATGTGTTATATATTAAAGTATTTAGCATTTAAAAAAACTGAAATGAAAGTTTTATATTTAATTTAATATCCATGAAAATCCTCATTGTTGTGTGTGTGTGTGTGTGTGTGTGAAAGTGTGTGAGCAGCTGCAGTTTCAGTTCAGTCACTGTGACTCTGACTGACAGAGGTTTTTGTACGACTCTTTATCACTGTGTGAACACACCACCACTGTGATAACTCTGACAGTAATAATGTCCAGCATCTTCAGTCTGGACTCCACTGATGGTCAGAGTGAAATCTGTTCCTCCAGATCTTCCTTTCCCACTGAATCGACTGAGACTGTTATCATAGAGCTCATCTACCCTGTAAATGATGAGTTTAGGAGCTTCTCCGTGTTTCTGCTGATACCAAGCTAAACCCCAGCCACTTATCCCAGGATCAGTTTTACAGTCTATAGTGGCGATTTCTCCTTCAGAAACATTCACAACTTCAGGCTGAGTCACAGTGATTCCTCTGGACGCTGTTGACAACAACATTATATGAGTTTCATCAAATGACATGAACATTAAAGACTCAGAAATGACAAGCTTTGACTTCTGTTACCTGGAATAAAAGCGGTCAGAATCCAGATGAAGCTGCTGAAGAGATTCATGGTGTGTGTTGGGTTTGTACCGTGGTAAACAGCAGTGTGTGAGTATAAAGTGTGTGAGTCTGAAGGCTATAAACACTCGGAGAGCTGAAACACGTGCCGATGCAAAGTGACTCTCTGAGCAAAAACCAGCTGGAGGAAAACACACATGAAAATGAACACATGCAGAAGAAACTGATCCAGTTTTGTGGCCTTTAATGTGTTTTATTCTCATGATCCAGTGGAGTGTGTTTTCACTTCTGTAGGAGTTTACAAATCATTTCTTCTTTATTCTGCACGAGTCTCTGGTTCAGAGTTCAGACTTTCTGATCAATCAAATGACAGTTTCATCACTACAGTTTTTTACAATCACTTTGTTACTATTTTTAGAACCTTGATGTAATTTTTCACAACTCTAGACACAAAACTCACAACCAATGATCAAAATGCACATTTTTCAAAACTCTAACCCTTTTCTCAATTGCTTGGATACAATACACATAAAACTTAGATCATTTGTTCATTCAACAAAAATCACTTGTTCAATATGACACAACTTAACATCAAAGTACTGCTATTTCAAAAGGCAATTCACACATTACATTTCAAATGAGTGTCTATTCATTTCCTTACATTGATCTAACTATCAATTGATACAACTGCTCAAAATGATGTTACTGTTGCATTACTCTTAATGCATAGTTGTATGGAAGCAGACAAACAATCTTCCATGTTTACTGTAAATCATGAGAGTTTCAAGATAACGAGATTCATTGTCACCAATTAGCGTTGAGCATGAACCATTTAGACTACAATATCCATGGATGTAGCCTAAAATATTTGATAATGTTAGATTCATAATGCTTCATCAGACACTGTCTATGGTCCCAAATACTGTACCATCTCTTCAGACTATTTACAGTATTGACAGCACTGCACTGTATAGATCATCACTCCTGTTCTGTTTCTTACAGTACAAGCAAGCAAGTTGAGGAACACTGCATTTGATGTTTTGCTGTCTTTTCTTCTGTATTTCATAGCTAATTATTTTTGCTTTGATTCAAATAACCCTATGTTGTGATTGTACTGTAGTGTTTTTCATCAATATATTACAAACTTTGTTCAATGATTCCACTGTGTCTGTAGTATTCTCTCTATTACTGCAGTGCTTTTACAGAGATGTATTTACTGTACATGTAGTGCCATAATGAAACCTGTATCAACTATTTTGTTCTACAATATTTAATGATTGTACGAACAATGACACAGTGAAACTATCGGTTGCTTGTGTGTGGGTGATCTATAGTTATGTCTCAACGGTATTTCACAGTAAATTAGTTTTTTGAACCAATGATTGTGCAAGTGCAAGATTTATTTAAAGATGTGAATACACAATGCAATGTTTTGAACATTAGACAGCCTGTGTTACAAGTGATAACCGTTTTGAGTTTTGTGTCTAGAGTTTTGAAAAATGACATCAAGGTTCTGAAAATAGTAGCAAAGTGATTGTAAAAAACTGTAAAAGAAACAAGTATTTCACTGTGAACTCCATGAGAGGGCAAAGGTCATTCCAGAGGTCACAGGTCATCCAAACTTATTAAAATGCTTTGAGAAACACAAGATTATTTAGAAACTCCATGTTTTCATGCATTAAGAGATTGTGTGTGTGTGTGTGTGTGTTTGTGTGTGTGTGTGTGTGTGTGTGCGTGCGTGCGTACGTGCGTGCGTGCATGTGTGTGTGTGTGTGTGTGTGTGTGTGTGTGTTGTTCGTCTCTTTCTCTGCTGGAGTGTGTGTTCATTTGAGTGTGGCGGAGGTTTTTGTACGACTCTTTCACTAGAATGAAACACTGTGGTGGACTTTCGGTGGAGGAACTAAACTGACGATCAGAAGCTGTAAGTCTTTCTTAAATTATCTAATGTAAACATATTTATTGTCACATTTTCTTCTGTTTTACTGATTAATTTCATGCATTTAATTATTTATTTATATTTTATATCTAATTTTTTTCTGCTATATAATGAATTTTGTCATAATAAGTGATATTCCATGTATTTAACATTCCAATCCATTCACATTCATAATGTTTTACATTAGTAATTTCACTAATGAATATGAATTCTAACATTACATCTAACATTACATCTAACATTTTAATTAATTGCAATTTTTACATTTTTTTCTTAATATATTTAATTTGACACAAATGTTGGAATGAAAGATTATTTTCCAAACACAAATAATATATAGAATTTATCTTTTCCAAATATTATAAAATATCACAATAAAATCATCAAACTGGACTCGGACAGAGAAGTTCTTGAAAATCAGTTTAACATTTTAATTAATGCAGGACGGAACATATATCATTTTTCTGAATCATGATTGCTACAGAGAACTGATTTATATTTATGCATATATCTTAAACTTGATAAACTATAAGCAAATCTGTAACTTTTACGGTAAGAAAAAGGCAGTTTTTTTTGCCAGAGCTGTTATTTTCACTTCAAAAACTGTAAAATTACATGAAATATCCAGTTAAATCTATTACAGTTTCACTGTATACAGAAAATAACAAACCGTTTACCAATTAATCATTTTTACCATAGCATTTTTACATTTAGCATTTAGCATCTTTTACCGTTAAAATTACAATAATTTTTTTACAGTGCACATTTAGTAATAGTCAATATTGATTAAATGGAGAATATTTTGAAACTAAACTCAGGATAGTGTCTATGAATGGAAGCGGGAGAAACTACAGTAAAGATGAAATGATTGTGCTTTTTACTGTATTGCCATCAGACAAAGAAAAATTTAGTTAATGAGCATTTTAAAAATCAATAATTTAAACTATTAAGTTTGCTGATGATTATGATTGTGTCTTAACATAAGAATAAACAAAATTATGATTGAAAATGGGCTGAAAATTATGACTGATTGCGAGTATCAAAATAGAAGAATATTTAAAAAAATACAGATTATACTTAAAATATTATTTTCTTATGAATAAATAATCAATTTTCATGGACAATGTTAATAAAAATTAGATTGAGATTAAAATGTTCTGTAACTTAATTCTGAGAAAAATCAATTGAGTATATTTTTTCATTCATTTCATTATTAATTTAAATTGTATAATTAATATTTTTTTACATTTTTTATTTTACATGAAAAATGTAACTTATTATTGCTAAAATTTAGTTCATGTATTGACTGCAGTACTTTAAAATCTATTCAATTATTTCTTGATATATAATTTTGTCTATAATTCTTGGTAAATTTAACTATTAAGGGCTTTTTTAAACGCATGAAACAAATGTTTTATAATATGGACAAAATATAATTTTTTTAAGGTCTTCAGACAAAAAGAAATAGTTGAAGAGCATTTTGAAAATTAATCATTTAAACTATTTAAACTATCAAATTTGCTGATGTTTATGACTGTGAGTTTCTGAATAGCTGAATATTTTCAAAATACAATTAATATTGAAATGATAATTTAAATTAGTTTTCTAGATCTTATAACGACATCACAATATAACCATCAATTTACTTGGACAATGTTTTTCAAACTCATTCTGGGAATCATTAAAAATGTAACTTGTATATTTAAAATCAAATGATCATTCATGAATGTGTGTGTGTGTGTGTGTGTGTGTGTGTGTGTGTGTGTGTGTGTCCAGCGGGTCCCTCCGTGTCTCCCTCCGTGTCTCTGCTGTCTCCCTCTTCTCTGCTGATCTCTGGAGACCCCCCCGCTCTGCTCTGCCTGCTCAGCTCTTACTCTCCACAGGGGGCGACGGTGAGCTGGACGCTGGACGGGTCAGAGGTCACCGAGGGGGTTCAGACCAGCGCAGAGAGCGAGCGGGACGGTCTCTACAGTCGCAGCAGCGTCCTGAGCCTCAGCAAAGCACGCTGGGAAGCCGCAGAGCGCTTCGTCTGCAGAGGAACACATGCCGGAGCTCCTCACGAGGCCTCGTTCCTCAAGAGCTCCGAGTGCTGATGTTTCTCCAGTGAAGACCAGCGTATCTGAGCGTCACGTGATTTACAGCTCAATACTGAAGCAGTCTGTCAATGTGCTGCCATTGCTGTTCATTCAATAAAGCTTCATCTGAACGCAAGCGCACATTTGTGTTGGACTGCATCATTGATCAGTGTGTCGTTCCTTCAAAGTCCTGCACTAAAGTTTCAGCGGCTTTTGATTGATTGGAATTAGGGGTGGAACAATAATTACAGTGGATACTGACAATATGTATCGTATCGTTCACCCAAAAATGAAAATTACTGTGTGAAAAAATTCAAGTTTACAGGGTTTTCGTGTCACTACTACATTAAACTACTGTATATAATGTTGAATATAATGTATAATAATGCAATGGGGGAATATTTGTGGGTCCTGATATTGCCAAATGTCTGATGTTACCAGTAAAAAGTGGCCGACATTATTTTAGATATATCTAGTCAGAGACATCAAGCATAATCGTCTGAAATAATTCTGTATTTTCAGCTTCAGAATCATGAATATTGTTATTCTGGGGTCTCTATTGTCCTGCATTGGGTTATCAGCACCAAGACCAAGTTCATTTACACACACAATGTTAAACCAAATTGACCATTTTGATGGAGTATGGCAATAATATGGTATTGTGAGTTCAGGATGGTGACATAAGGGTCTCGTTACACCCCTAATTGTAATAGTTGAGAACAGCTGCATTCAGCAGTAAATGTGAAATGAAGCTCTTGGGGTTTGAACATGGTCACTGGAGACGAGCTGCTCTATTCTGAGACCATCACAATCACTAAACCTGACAATGCAAATGAGATTTACACCTCAAACTCACAGTTTCACTCTTTTACTGGTTCAACGCTCTGAACTGGAGCAGTTTCACTTCTGCTGATGGAGGGATGAGACCGTTATGAAGTTTGAGTGATAGTTTATATGACTTGTATGACTTATAAAACGTAATGAGACTCTTCACTGGTAGATCACGTGTGACTGGACTAGAGCAGTAAATCTTTGGGTAGATGTTGATCTGATTCAATTCACGATTCATAGGTTTTTGATTCTTTTCAAGAAAGATTTCTTTCTAGTTCACAATGATTCGATTTACTATAATATTTGACAAAGTGTGCAATGCGCCTAAAATACCTAGGAAATGTATTCCATATTTCATAATTTCAGTAAACTATCCACATATTAAAATATTATCTGATACATTCAAAGTCTCATATGCAAATGAGAGAAAATCATCTGTATCCTAAAACCTACGGTGGCCGAGAGAGCTCAACGCGCTGCAAATGAATAAAACACATGCAAACAGAAAAAAACGCATGCAAACAGAAAAAAACGCATGCAAACAGAAAAAAACACATGCAAATAGAAAAAAAAACACCAGCGAATAAGAAAACATCTTCATCAGGTTTACAACTCACGTGCGTCCCAATACTCACAACACAACCAAATACGGAAACGCGCTGCAATTACAGAAACGCGCTGCAAAAGTTCACAACAAAACCAAATACAGAAACGCGCTGCAAATAGAACAGAACACAACGGAAATGTTTCCGGGGAACCCAATAAGTGACGGACGGACGGCTAGGACATGCTTACAGCTGTCTACTTTTATTTATTTATTTTTATTATTTTTTTGCAAAACATACAAAGATGACACGTTTATGACATACAACTTTGTAATGTTATACAATATACAAAATGTATTTGCGATATGTTCAATGTCATAAGAATACTAAAAAGAACAATGAGCTGAAGACTAAAATAAATAAATAAATAAAAAAGATAGAGAAAAAGAACGAGGAAAAGACATTAATCTATACATCAGTTACATTGAACACATTTTGAAAATTTTCATAAGTTTCATGAGAAATGTTAGAATGTAGCTATAGGTCCAAATATGAGACGGCAAGTTTTAAAGTTGAGACACTCACACAAAGATATAACACATATTTTAAAAACTTTGTTGTATAAAATGTATATTTATTTGCAACAGTTATGTTAACAGCATTAATACTATATTTCTGGTAAGAACAGCTCAGCTGATGGACACGCGCTGCGTTGTCATGGGAACATCCCAAGTGAAAATAATGAGGAAATTACGTTGTCTTTCGTTGCTCCCTTCATCAACATAATGGCACACAAGTGCCCCGCTCACTCCAAAGTGCCCAATTCAAGGGCTCTGCCCTTTTAAGAGAGTAACGTTAGGGCATAGGTAAAGCCAGAGCCCGCGTCTCTCTGGTAAAGCTTGCGAGCCGTCCGTCCGTCACTTATTGGGTTCCCCGGAAACATTTCCGTTGTGTTCTGTTCTATTTGCAGCGCGTTTCTATATTTGGTTTTGTTGTGAACTTTTGCAGCGCGTTTCTGTAATTGCAGCGCGTTGTGTTGTGAGTATTGGGACGCACGTGAGTTGTAAAACTGATGAAGATGTTTTCTTATTCGCTGGTGTTTTTTTTCTATTTGCATGTGTTTTTTTCTGTTTGCATCATAGGGTTTGCATGCGTTTTTTTCTGTTTGCATGTGTTTTATTCATTTGCAGCGCGTTGAGCTCTCTCGGCCACCGTATAAAACCCCTTAAATGTCGTCTCTCCCAAATAAACACTGATCTCAGTAAAACTGCAGTATTTTATCTTGTAAAAATAACAGTGAAGTTTCCACACAATGAAGCGCTTTATTTCAGTGTTGAGCAATAACATCTTTATGGATGTTTAAGTGTGTGTGACTCGAGACTGAAGTGTTGCTGTGAGAGATCTGTCTTCTGCTCATGTGAGACTCAGACGCATCGCTGGATTCATAATTAATGTGTCCAGAAAACAGTGAATGGTCACAGACAGACTGATTGTGGGACGGTTATGGCAAGCCGTTTTAGCTTAAATTGTACCAAGCGTTACTCGTCGTAATTGCATTTTTACTAGTAAGAATTCAATTAGAGAGCTCTACAATTCAATTCTTACTAGTAGCAATTACAATTGGAGAGCTCTCTAATTCAGTTGTTACTAGTAAGAATTACAACTACAGAGCTCTCTAATTCAATTATTACTAGTAAGAATAACAATTACAGAGCTCTCTAATTCAATTATTACTAGTAAGAATAACAATTACAGAGCTCTCTAATTCAGTTCTTACTAGTAACAATTCCAATTAGAGAGCTCTACTAATGATTTTTTACTAGTCATATGTCTCCATTGACTTCTATTCATTTTTAATTACAGAGCTGTATAAGTGAATTGTTACCAGTAAGAATTACAATTAGAGAGCTCTACAATTGAATTGTAACTAGTAAGAATGCAATTGCAGAGCTCTTTAATTCAATTCTTACTAGTAACAATTTAAATAGAGAGCTCTCTAATCCAATTATTACTAGTAACAATTCCAATTGGAGAGCTCTCTAATTCAGTTGTTACTAGTAAGAATGCAATTGCAGAGCTCTTTAATTCAATTACAGAGCTCTGCAATTATACATATCTTTAATTCCTATTTTTACTAGTAAAAATTCAATTAGAGAGCTCTCTAATTGAATTCTTACTAGTAAGAATTTAATTAGAGAGCTCTCTAATTGTAATTCTTACTAGTAACAATTCAATAGTAGAGCTCTCTAATTGTAATTCTTACTAGTAACAATTCAATTGTAGAGCTCTCTAATTGTAATTCTTAGTAACAATTCAATTGTAGAGCTCTGTAATTAAAAATGAATGGAAGTCAATGGAGACATATGACTAGTAAAAATTCATTTGTAGAGCTCTCTAATTGGAATTGTTACTAGTAAGAACTGAATTAGAGAGCTCTGTAATTGTAATTCTTACTAGTAATAATTGAATTAGAGAGCTCTGTAGTTGTAATTCTTACTAGTAGCAACTGAATTAGAGAGCTCTCTAATTGTAATTGCTACTAGTAAGAATTGAATTGTAGAGCTCTCTAATTGAATTATTACTAGTAAAAATACATTTACGACGAGTAACGCTGTGTACAATTTAAGCTAAAACGGCTTGCCATAGACGGTGGAGCGTCTGATCATGTTAAATACGGTTACTCTCTTTCACTGAATCAGTTCATCTGTGACTCTTGTACATGATGATCTAAACAGCAGCTTATGGAAGATGATTAATAAACTAGTCAAGCAACAACATGTTTATGATTCACTTTACAGTATGAGTGTATGATTAGGAAGAAAAAAATCAACCATATGAGAATAGATATACAGTAGATATCATAAAAAATATGATCAATATAATTTCTTATTATCTTCAGTAATATTAATAAAGTGCAGCAAAATTGATATTAAGTTTCTGTTGAGTGTGTGCGAGAAAGTGTGTGTGAAAGTGTGTGAGCAGCTGCAGTTTCAGTTCAGTCACTGTGACTCTGACTGACGGAGGTTTTTGTACGACTCTTTATCACTGTGTGAACACATAACCACTGTTTGTGTTGAATACATTCTGACAGTAATAATGTCCAGCATCTTCAGTCTGGACTCCACTGATGGTCAGAGTGAAATCTCTCCCAGATGATTTACTGCCACTGAATCTAGATGGAGTTCCTGAATTGAGGGTGCTTGTATAATAAATCAGGAGTTTTGGAGCTTCTCCCGGTTTCTGTAAGTACCAGCTCAGAGCGGGTTGTCCATTACTAGTACAGCAGGAATCTCTGTTAAATATACAGTTTACAGAGACTGATTGTCCAGTTTGAGAGAGCCGCTCTGAGGGAGTTTGAGTCACTGTCTCCTGCCCAACAGATTCTGACAAGAGAGAAAGATTAGAAATCATCACACTTTTACAACCTTATATCTTCACAACACACACAAAGATAACGAGTGAATAACGTTTGTAATCTTGACTGACACAAACCTCGACATAACACTGCCAGCGTCCAGATCAATATGGTGATGAAAGTCATTTTTGTAGGTTGAAGGTTCAGTTCTAGTGAAAAACAGTTGTTGATCATGTTTGATGTTTGACAGAGTTATAAACACATGCAGAGCACTGAAGCGTGTGTCGCTCATGTAAAACACACTCTATGCAAACGCAGGAGTCACAGGAGTCACAGATTTAAGTTTAATGTGCAGTTTCATTGAGACTTTACAAAACTTTTCACGAGTTCACATGTTAATATGATCCTTTATTCATATAAAGCAATATCAGACGAGCAGACGAGTTTATTTTCTGAATATCAGACCAACAGCACGAATGTGAGTGTGATATTGCTTTGATACAACAGTTTAATGAACAATAATCTATTATTGAGTACTTTACATTTTAGTCATTTATATTGCCAGTAGTTATTTACTAACTGAAAGTTACGGCTGACTGAAATATTTCCAAACGAAACCGCAGTAAAACAAACCAGTGCGACTCTGAGAAACACAATCGTGGCCTAATAGTTAGAGAGAGTCAGAGAGGTTTAATGCAGAGGACAAACTCTGAGTTTGGGGTTTCCACACTTGGCCTTCATATGTCACTTTCATAATAGTTCCTGAATAAATAAGTGTTTTAAATCGGATGATAAAGTTAATGGCTGCATCCAAAATCAAAATCAAAAGAAAATATACCTCATTGGCCGCATAAACCCGAGAGGGTAAACTTAGTTGTGGAATACATCTTGATGCTTCACAGACAAAACTTATGGATAACTTTACAATCTTCCTGGGGCTTTCAGACAGCAGGCTCGCAAACCGTAGCAGCACATTTCTCTCTCTCTCAACTTAGCGAGTGCACCCATATAATATGGAGCGTCCCCATAACAACAAATTAATATTTCCACATGGAACAAAAAATAAGTTCCCCCTTTTTTTCACAAAGTTTTTTAACAAAAGGAAATAAACATGAAATTATTATTTATTGACCATGAGACATTATTTATTTCAATCATATGCTTTTTAACCCTTTTATATTTTAATATTTTAACTGTGAACCATACTGAACTGAAATATATGTATGTTACCTTTGATGGCAGCTACAGATGCAACTGATGCTGGTAGATCACATGATAATGACAACATGGCGAATGTTACATTCATACTACACTCATTTATACTATATAGAACAGGCTTTTTTAGCGGACGTGAAGTAATTAATTATTCAAAATACTGTAAGTACCTACTCAAGAGAGTGTGTGATTTCGGACGCAGACGTTGACACATTCGCTGTGTCCCGATTCAGAGACTTCATCCTTCGAAGGCCGATTGCGTCACCGCGGCAAGGCGAAGTCTGTCTCAATTCTAACGCTCCTTTTACTTAAAGTACTTTTTCTAAACTCTTAACACAGCAACACACCTACATCACACAATTAGCCAACTTAATTTTCTGCCCAAAACCACATTGTGTTCATTAAATACCAAGTCTACATTTAAAAATTCAAAAGAAAACATTTTTTACATATTTTTATGCTTAATAGTTATTTTTTCTTAATAGTTAAGTGTTTTTGGTATTTCAAGAAAATCAAACTCTGAGGACGATGAACACCTGCTCTATTGAGAAACACAATCACTCCTGGTGATGAAATATGAGTTTAACTCGCTCAGTTTCACTGTTGAGGAGGTTTGTATAATAAATCAGGAGTTCAGGAGTTTCTCCAGGTTTCTGTAAGTTCCTGCTGAAATAGTTTATCCTGTTGCAGTTTCTCACCATTGTAACGGGTTTGTTCATATTCATCAGTTTACACTGAGGTTTATCAGGTCATGTTATCATCAGCTCCCAGTTTATACCTTCCCATAATTTTGTGAATACATGTTCAATTAAAAATCAGTTAAAAGCGCAAAATTAAAATTATTTTCTTGCTCTTTCTTATCAGAGGCGTCTGATTGGTGCAGAGGAGGGAGAGGCGTGTCTAAACTGAACTGTTGGTCAGAGCTACAATTACAGTTTTTTTCAGTCGCTAACAAGCGTTTGTCCAATCAGTTGTCACATTTTCAAAACTCTAAACACAATTAGCACAGCATCGGTCTTTTGTGGCCATACCATTCACACATTTCTTGTCGTTTTCACACAATATGCAGTCAGTGAACACATTTCCATAATGCTTACATTTTCTTAACAGACAAGCTATACCTCCCAACAAAATGATGGATTGTTTTTGTAGTATTTACAAATGTTAACACACAACATCCCACAATAGTAAAAACAATATTCCAAACCTTAGATACAGTATGGACTGCATATATTTACTGTATTTACCATTTACATGAAACTTTTCCCATTTTTGTAAATTTCATGATTTTAGAAAAATGTGATTTTGATTGCTAGCAAAATGTGTTGCTTTTGAACAATGTCATGAAGAAACAAGCTTTTCTTCCTGGAGTAATGATGCTGAAAATTCAGCTTTTCATCACAGGAATAAATTACATTTTACACAATTTATTACATGACATACATATTTTTAAACAGAAATCAGTTATTTCAAATTGTACTACTGTAATATTTCACAATATGAAAGTTTATAAAAACCTCTGCTTCTGCAATGATATCAGTTCAAAAACAATGTATCAGTGAGAGAGTCAAGGAGCTACAACGACAATATGTCCAGGTATAGTGTACTGTATATTCAATTCAATGTCCAGTTCTATAAGCTTTGCACTTTGCAAGTAGGTAACCTACACAGCAATAGGTTACAGTACAGTATGGTATACAGTAAATGACATGATTTACATAAACTTTGTTTTGAGAATTATGGAATTGGAGGCCAACAGGCCCCTCATGAATTCATATACATAGATGAGGCAGGATTCAATCTGGCCAAAAGGTGTCAACCTGGACAAAATGTAATGTGGAGGTGGAAGGTTTATGACCATCAGCCACATGACCTGATGTCCTTCCTTGAAGCCATGGATGCTGGCTCCAAGGGTGGATCCGACATACCAAGCAGTTTTATCCCAGGTGCATCGCCTTGGATGATATCAGATGTGATCTTGATGAAAACATGTGGCCTAACCCTGAAGATCGCAGAGATTAGATACAGTAATTTTATGTTTTTTTTTGCTGTTGTTTTTTTGTTCAGAATGCTCTTGTGTGTTTCATGGATATTTTGTTCACTGTAAGCAATACTGTAAAAAATTTTCTGTTCTATCAACCCGTGTTTATACTGTACCTCCTGTAGTAAACAGTAAAGGAATAAAAACTGATTTGCTTTTTACTGGAATGATTATGAATGTGAACAGTACTGTACATGTGGACAGTTCCCAACCAAGAATTTACAGTTTTTTTCAATCGCTAACAAGCGCTTACCCATACTTAAGATACTTTTTCTAAACTCTTAACACAGACTCACACCTACAAAACACAATTGGTCAAATGGTTAATTGTCTTCTCAAAAGCACATTTTGTTAAATATATACTAACTCTTCATTTCAAAACAGAAAACATGTTTCTCTGCGCACACACTAACTTTACCAAAACACTGGAAATCTGACTCAAAATTAAATTTTTCTGTCAAAGAATAACACTTGTTTTCACTTCACAAGGTACATGCACTCAATTAAAGTACACCAGGTTTCAAAATCCTGGCTATTGTTGACATTACTAAAACTGCATAGACTTTTATGTTTCAGTTTTACAGGTATTTGCATGCAAAACGTGCAATCCACCATTTTACACTAAATTCTTGGTTGGGAACTGTCCACATGTACAGTACTGTTCACATTCATAATCATTCCAGTAAAAAGCAAATCAGTTTTTATTCCTCTACTGTTTACTACAGGAGGTACAGTAGAAACACGGTTTGATAGAACAGAAAAAGTTTTACAGTATTGCTTACAGTGAACAAAATTTCCATGAAACACACAAGAGCATTCTGAACAAAAAAACAACAGCAAAAAAAACCATAAAATTACTGTATCTAATCTCTGCGATCTTCAGGGTTAGGCCACATGTTTTCATCAAGATCACATCTGATATCATCCAAGGCGATGCACCTGGGATAAAACTGCTTGGTATGTCGGATCCACCCTTGGAGCCAGCATCCATGGCTTCAAGGAGGGACATCAGGTCATGTGGCTGATGGTCATAAACCTTCCACCTCCACATTACATTTTGTCCAGGTTGACGCCTTTTGGCCAGATTGAATCCTGCCTCATCTATGTATATGGATTCATGAGGGGCCTGGTTGGCCTCCAATTCCATAAATCTCAAAACAAAGTTTATTTAAATCATGTCATTACTGTATACCATACTGTACTGTAACCTATTGCTGTGTAGGTTACCTACTTGCAAAGTGCAAAGCTTATAGAACTGGACATTGAATTGAATATACTACTCTATACCTGGACATATTGTTGTAGCTCCTTGACTCTCTCACTGATACATTGTTTTTGAACTGATATCATTGCAGAAGCAGAGGTTTTTATAAACTTTCATATTGTGAAATATTACAGTAGTACAATTTGAAATAACTGATTTCTGTTTAAATTTATGTATGTCATGTAATAAATTGTGTAAAATGTAATTTATTCCTGTGATGAAAAGCTGAATTTTCAGCATCATTACTCCAGGAAGAAAAGCTTGTTTCTTCATGACATTGTTCAAAAGCAACACATTTTGCTAGCAATCAAAATCACATTTTTCTAAAATCATGAAATTTACAAAAATGGTAAAAGTTTCATGTAAATGGTAAATACAGTAAATATATG
>NC_138242.1:29628728-29751228 GCF_964197995.2 Scardinius erythrophthalmus | reverse complement strand
CAGAAACACGTCCTACTTGCTAAAACCACAGAAAGCTACTGAATTAATAAGCCACAGATGTGTTGTGTTTACTATATTAGACTATAATTGGTCTCACAAATCACAAAGTTGATAACTGATTAATACTCATGTAGAAATGTAAGTAATATTTCCAGGTCAGTTAAAATCCTCAAGAGTTTGTATGCATTCAGAGGTATTACAGTATAATCAGGAGATTTAATGTGCATGTATAAAAAGAAAAAATTCATAGTTGCTAAATGACACATAAATGACCTCAGTGTTTAATCTGCACTGTGACCCATTCTCAAATAAAACTACAGTTCTTGGGTTTCACGTGCAATCTAGTTTTCTGCATCCCTAATCAGACAGGACGCTTTTCTTGGTGCAATGGCACACACAGATCAGCATGATATGATTATATATTTCATGAAGGATTGAAGCTGTTCTGAAGGTAAAGGGAATTTAATTTCCCATCCAATACTTTTATCGTATATCATTCACTATCTATCCACTTCTGACATTCCTAATCTTTTGTGTCTGATTGCCTCTTTCCCTCACTTTCTTCAGCCTCACTAAAACACTCGTATCTACAGGCTTGTGCTGACCACGGTTATCCTCGGCCTGCAGTCCTGGACGAGATGATTTATTACTGAGCTCTTCATGACAGAGCCGTAGACTTTCTTCTCTTTCCCTCTCTTGCACGTGACATCACTTCCTGTTCGACTTGTTCTTGCACTGTACTCCCCATTGACCTCAGTGTGAGACGGTCCAGACTCATTTACGGTGAGGTTTGATGGTTGTGATTCATCTCCACTGGGTTGATCCCTCTGATTCTCATCAGCATCTCCTGATCTGGGCGAGCAAAACTGGATTTCCTCATAAATGCACAGCTCTGGTTTGGATTGGTCAGGGTTGGACGTAAATTGATTGTCAGATGCTGTGATAGGTTGAGCGTCTGGTGGTTGATCGGGCATTTCTTTGAGGTCAGTGCAGCTTTTCCCATTTGTTTGGCCATTATGTGCCTTTTCGAATGTTGTTTTGGGACTCTGGCTCCGCCCACAGTCTCCTCCCACTGGTTTATCAGGCGTTTGATTGGTTCCCTGGTTTGGTTGTTGATGTTCCTCTGTAGAAAGGGATGCTTGAGGTTTTGCTTCGTGAACATAGACCGGGATTAACTCGCACCGTCGGTTATTTGACACAAAGCACTCAGATTTCACATTAGCAGAGACTGACAACTTTTGTCGGTCAGAACTTCTGTTCTTTTTATGAGGTTTGTGTGTTTGATTGTTTCCCTGATGTCCCTTAAACACTGTAAGAGTTGAAATATGATTGATGGAGTGGCTTTCTATGACGATGATATCATTGCAAGATGATTGTTGTGCTGTTTTGTCCTTTATTTTACTGTGCACATTTGCGTCATCACATTGTGGCATTATTGGGTTGGCCGACTCGCTGTTGTAGCTTTTATATTTGCGTCTATCACTGCTGTAGCCGTTGCTCAAGTGTGCAACAGCAGAATCTGGAAAAGAAGAGAAACATGCATTAAAATGAAATTCTTTTATCATTTACAAATTTTGATTGTGCTACTGCATGAGGCTAATATGCATGTGTATTATTTAGAGTTTTGTGGTTTAATTAACACTAATGCTTCTTAAATTCTATCAAAATAGTTTATACCACACAATGCATATGAGCATGCATGTAGAGTGAATGCAAAACAAATGCTTCATGTAACCTGGTGTGTATTTCTGGACATCTGTGTCTTTTTCACTGGCTGTAATAAGTTTCAAGGGATGAATGTCGTCTATGAAGTGCTCTCTGCCTGCACTAAAAGTAAAAGAAAAAGAGAGAGTGATGGAGAAATATTTTTCAGAAGAATATAGTGTCAACATGGATGAGACTGAATGTTTATGAGTGAAAGACAGCAGTAGAATAGAAAAGCTGTTCGGCTAATTTAAAACAAAACTCAGACCGAATTAAACATGTTGTAAAGATAGAGATTTAAAGACATGTGCAACCTAATACATGCACAACATACAGTGCTCAGAGAAATTAAAGATTAAGTGCAATTTTGAAACCATGCATAGTGGAAGCAAAGCATGTATTTGTATCCATGCAAATATATCTTTAAATACTGTCTATATATATATATATTTTTTTTTTTTTCATACTGTAACTGACAGAATTGTTCACGGGTGTAGATGGTGTAAACATCCGTACCTCATGCTTCTGTCTCTTCTATCCGTTCGTCTGAGTTTAGTGTGGTGTTTCTGAGAGCTCATGGCAGCGTCGCAGTCAGACTCAGAGTTTGTAAGGCACAAGGCTTCAGGCTCGAGCTGGAACATGCATTCATGCACACATGCATATAATCATCCACATGTATTATGATTGCACTCAGTCATTAGTTTCCCAGCAGGCTGTGGGTTATTTCAACCACTTGACCCTAACAATGTCAATGCTCTTTCAACATGGAGACCAATCCAGCAACAGTTTAACAACTTTTGGATGTTGTATGGTATAGTGCAGAATTATTGTAACATTTTAAAGTGTAATTTATTCCTGTGATCAAAGCTGAATTTTCAGCATCGTTACTCCAGTCTTCAGTGTCACATGATCCTTCAGAAATCATACCAATATGATGATTTGCTGCTCAAGAAACATTTTTTTATTATTATCAGTGTTGAAAATAGTTCTGCTGCTTATTTTTGGAAATCATAAAACGTTATTTAGGATTATTTGATGAATATAAAGTTCAAAAGAACAGCATTTATTTGAAATGGAAACATTTTGTAACATTATAAAAGTCTTTACTGTGACTTTTGATCAGTTTAATGTGTGTATGCTAAATAAAAGTGTTAAATTCTAAACTTTTGAACAGTAGTGTATAATATTACTTACGAAGAAAAACATTATCATGATTAAAAATGACTTTCATAAATGCCTTGAAAATAAGATTATGAATGTCTGAACCATTCATTTGATATCATAAGGGAGGTACATGTATCTCTACGCAGCAGGAAAAGTGAACAGTATTTAAATATGAAATGAAATAGAAAATTTCACCTCCGTCTGATGGTGTGTCCAGACCTTTCTGTCAGCCAGTGCCTTCTCTCTGGGATTTTGAGGCGGTTTCTCTTGCGGTCCGTCGGCCCAGTGTAAGCGTCTGTTGTCGGCCGTCTCATGCATCGTTCTTCTGGGTTTCCTCTGGCTGTTCCTCAGTCCTGACTGCAGGGGGATCTGCTCAGGATGGGGGTCGTCTACAAAAATGCGCTCTGCGATTAGCGACGACGGAAGGGTAGACGTCACGACTCGGGTCAGACGCAGCGGTTCGTGTGGGACGTCGTGTTCGGCGCTCGGCCTGCTGTCATTGGCAGGGCTCTCTTGGGTCCAACTCTTATAGCTCTGGTGAATCTTCATGTAGTCCTGCTGCTCTGCTTCAGTCACACACTCCTATTACATGAGAAAAAGAGAAAAATATCATGTCTAACAAACTACACATCTTTTAAATCAAACTTTTTAATGCCAAGAACCCCTAAATATGATGATCCGTGAGAGACCCTTTCTTTGTGTGTATGTATCAGTATAAAGTTTATAATGTGTGGTTTGAAGAAATTTTTTTTCAAAATTAGATATTTTTACATCATCATTTGCATGAATTCAAATGAGTAAAATATTATTTAGAAACTATTTGCGATGATTTTTATCCACTATTAGAATAATTTAGATGTAAAAACCTATACAGAAACATTTTCAATGCAGTACAGTGCAAATGTATTTGTATAGCACTTTAGCACATTACTTCTCAATCGCTTCTCACACACACTTCCTGACACAACCCAGCACTGAGAGTGTTATACTGACCCTTTATTTTCTAAAGTTGACATTCATTTTAAGTATTTTGCTCCGATTTTTTTTAATGGATCCCAAGCTCCCTCTTGTGGCCATATTGGGGTTTTTGATGCCAGTTTTAAAAAATCTGACTTAAATGTTCTTCTCCTGCTGTTAATAAAAATGTTCTTAGTTTTCTGCTGTATTTTTTTAAATATGAGCTTATGTACATTTATGCTCAGAGCATTAATGTAAAATGGCTAAAAGTCTCATTACCATGTTGAGGCCTCCTAACTCGCCCTCAAAATAGGGAACGGGTTTTGGCTGAGGAACTGAAGGATAGAAAGAGAAAACGATTTACATAAACGTGCTTAAATGAATGAACATTGACAGACCGACACATTTACTCACCCCCCTGCATCTGTAGACCCAGCAAGGCCATAAAGCGGTTCTTGTTCACCCTCAAACCACACAAGATATCCTCCATCATCCAGAGCTGCCTCTGCGCCTGAATCTGCTCCTGGGGTTATTTGGATTTAAACTTTTGTTTTTAAACATTTAGAAATCTGTAAGTAGTCATTTAGCAGTCTAAAGTCGCTTACAATATCTTTAAACATTGTTAAACTGTTACAGTATAAGTGTTTCTGTATGCTGATGGTGACAGCCAACAAAACATTTATAGGAGCAGAGCATCAAGTGATCTTCTCAAACGTGGCATTACCTGCGGCATCCCGAAGTGGAGGATGTGTTGAAGATGAGAATGGAAAACCGACAGCTCGCTCTCCATCCGTTCATAATCACTCCACAAACTGTCCATCTCCTGATGAAGAGAGGTGTCGCTCGATTATTAATGCATTAATCGTATCTACTAATGTGAGAAACACAGCAAGAAAACAGATGAATTAGTTGATCTTTTTTATACTGGCTTTTCAGTTGCACACACAAAGGCTGCACAATTTGCGGAAAAATCTAATTGTTTTTTTTTTTTGCTAAAAATTGCAATTGGGATTTAAAGTGTATATATGTATATATGTAATTTTATATATATAATAAATATAATTTTATATATTATATAATACATTACAATTGTAAAATTGCAATACTAATATTTAATGGCGGTCTTAATTTTTTGATTTTAAAACGTTAAAGCATTGACCTATTTCTACTGAAAACCGCAGGGAGCTCTTAAAGCTACTCTTTTGTTGATAAGTGCTTCTCATTACAAGTATGTGAGGATTTTGCATTCACAAATGCACATTTAATCTACTCAAACTCAGAGAAGATGCAGATGGAGTTTGTTTACTGTGAACCGAGACGCTGTAAGATCACAGTGCCGCCCTTCACTCTGAAACATGCAGCGCACACATTTAATTAAATCACCCGCGAGTATTTGTGCACGCATAGCACACACACACACACACACACAATCAAAACTGTACCGATGACAAATCACATATTCTGGCTCTGAGTGTAACCAGCTCCTCCTGAAGCAAAGCCTTCTGGGATACTTCCTGCTCTCCAGGTAGTCCGTCTTCCCTCACCAACCATTTGATTTCTAGAGCATGCTCAATGCTTTTCTAAAGAAAGGGACAGAGCAGGCAGGAATATTTGTGTCGTGTTTTTATGCATGCATTATTTGAGTGTGTGTTATCTGTTTGTGTGATAGACCTTATCTGCCTGTAACTGAGCCAGCTGCATAGAGACGGACTGCAGCAGTTTATCACATCCACACAGACGAGTGAGAACCACCTGAAGGACAGGAGGAGGACGACAATGGCTGACAGAAGCTCAACGGGTCAGATCCACAGTTAAGAGGTTTGTAAGAATCTTCCTGAGAGCATTTCTTAAGAAGTTCTTGAATATTTTCTTAATATTTGAAACTCTTTGGAATGTTTGATGTTGGAAACACAACAGTGATCTGATTGCAGTAGTATTCGAGTCAACTGTATACGGATACAATAGCAGTTTTCAAGTCAATAATTACAACAACAAAACAATTGCCACCAAGGGAGCATTTCAGAACACTAGCTACATAAAAAAACATGTATAATGCAAACAATGATCTGTCATGATTATGCTTACTGTAGCATTTTGTTGAATTCGAATTCAGTAACAACTCAACAAAAACTACTTAAATTTTAGATTTTTTTTCAATTACATTATTACGTCATTTTATAATTATGCTTATATTTTTCTTTCTAAAATATTAAAATATCAAAATCTCTCTCACTCTCACACGTTCACACACTACAGTGCACTCACATCTGTATCGGTTTCCAGATCTCTGATTGGCTGAATTTCTCTCTCCATGAGGATGTCTGGTTTACCTGCCTGGATCAAAATTATATCTGATTAGTCATAATTATATCATTAATATGCAATATTATATTTTTCTCTCTAGTGACAGCCATTCAAAAGTAGATGACCATGTATTATTTATTTATTTTGCAAGCTTCATACATTTTTATAGATGTGAAATCTGAATAGCAATTGACTTAAATAGTCAAACAGCATAAATCTTTTAATTTTATTTTTTAAATATCTCAATTTCATTATTACATTAATATAATATTTTAGAGCATGTAATATGCCACACAGAGACCATGTGATAATGTTAAAGAATTGTTATTTTGAGCTGGTTCATTGAAATTTAATGTATTAATTGAATTGTTGAAAAGAACCGATCTGTACTGCATGTGCTGTATAGCAAGGAAAATTCACTTTGAAATGTTCGTAACATCACAGATCACAGATTTGTCTTACCTTGCACATTGCCATGTGTTCAGCCGTGTGGTAGTTGGAAGAGTAGCACACAGAACATGGAAACTCGGGCTGAAAAGGCTGAAACCCAGACAGACAGTTAAAGAAAGCGTGGATTTTGAATATGACCGTATTGGCACATTAGTGTATATTATTTATTTTCACCTGATCGGGCACATGTCCTCTCTCTGTGTAGATGTATGGTGACAGGGGGGCGCTCGAGCAGTTATCAAAGGGCCAAACGTCCGCTCTGCCCATGCCACCGTGACACGGCGACCCATACTGATCTCTGGGAAATGGAGGCTGCTTGAAGGCTGCTTTCGGGTGGTGGAAGGAAAGATGTTCCTCATCTGCATTTACCAAACTTGGAGATTGCTCATTCGCTTCAGCCGTGCTGATAGAGAGAAACAGAGAGCTGATCTTAACGATTTAAGTGGATGAATTGTTTTGAAAATCTGTCACAATGTATTGCTTGGATTGCATAGAGGCTGTTATTGAAGGATGGGACTGAGCAAATGGAAGATATTAAAGCATGTTCACTCATCCCACATCTTTACAGATTTAGATTAGTGGTTCTCAGCTGGTTTTGCTTAATGGCCTAGATTTTACATTGGATATCAAGTGGTGTCCCAACAACCAAAAAAAAAAAAAAAGTAATTAAAATGAATTACCATGAAGTGCATAGACCCAATAATATGCAATAAGCCTGGTTGCGTTTTATGAATTGTTTTTTGCATTGTTTTCCTCTTCAGTTCACGGCCCATCAGACCAGACTCATATTTTTAGGTTGCAACCCACCAGTTGAGAAACACTGACCTATGTACATGATTTATTATGAATACATTAGCAAAAACAGCCTGTTTAATTCAGAAAGAGGTAGAACAAGTCAAAATTACAACTTGTTATGTCACAAGAAACCTTGATGGACCTTAACTAACTTAAAAAAATGCTAGAAAATGTAAGTTATGGTCCTTTTATAGCAAGTTAAAGACAATTTACTGAAGGAGAAGCATCTCAGATCATTTACCTTGGTCTGCTACCATGTCTTCCTCTCAGTTCTGGTGTCTTCATTTTAATTCCCGTCATCTCGTGTTCCAGTAGACTCGGTTCTGTCTGCACCCTGGTCAGTTTTGTTGCGGTCTGGCCATTTCTTTCTGGAAACTGGGTCATGTGCTGGAGCTCCATTGTTTCCGCATTATCTCCCATCTGAGTGAAGTCCTGGAAACTGGCACAGCGTCTAAAGAAGAAAAACAGTACGGTGTATTATAGAATCCATAAAAATGGACTGAAATGGAAAAGAAGTTTGAGGTTCACCTGTTGATCATGTCATCAGCCTCCATGCTTGCTGATTGGCTGAGAGCCCTGACCCAGCCCAACATGTCCTCCTGAGTCTCAGCGCTCATGATGTACGGCCGCATCCCCTGATGAACCACCTAAAAGCACATGTTTACAGTGAGAATATAAGATATGTACTGTACTGTAAGGTTTAAGGGGACGTTCACTCTCACCTTGAATGCATATTTGCGGTTCCTGCACTCTCTAGGTGAGCAGTACAGAATCCTGTAGCTGGGAAGAGGAATACTGCCCAGAACAGACTCCTCACGGCTGTCTGGAAGAAGTCATTTCAGGGAATGAGTCTTTTTGAAATGGAAGATTAATGTACTTAGATAATTTATATATAAAACAATAACATGGTTTTACCTTTATAATAATACAGGCAGAAATTAGAGAGGACAAACCATCTTCTTTTCCATAATTTCAGTCCACTGCTATCCTATAGAAAGAGATATTTATGATCACACACACATCTCTGATAAATATAACCTTGATGTATTTAAAATGCAGCTACACTTCTAAGATGACCATGTTTTTAATTTCTGAATCTGTATTTTATATATTTCTGTGGGCCTTAAAGTAAAACATGTTGGTGGTATAACAAAAAAACGAAATAACATCACAAAGACCCCTGCAGACTGTCAAGGTCTGCTTTAAAGTTTGTTATGTCTAATGTCTAATAAAAAAAATAAAAAATAAAAAAAAAGGTCTGCTTTAAAAATAAATAGTTTGTTTTTTTAGTATTACTTTTTTTCTATATAGCTTTAGTCTTTAGTCTTAGTTAAGGTAATTTTAACTTGTGTCTTGTTTATTTGAGTTTTTGATCTAATTATTTAAATTTTATTTTATTTCTGCTTTATTTTAAATTCTGCAAATCTATCACCAAACGTTTTAGTTTGCAATAACAACACTGGCTTCAATATTTTTTTGTTAAATATATGAAAACAATGTTACATTTACACTCAAACGTATTCAAGGTGCTAGAAAATTTTTCATAGTGTACGAAATCAACGTGAATACAGATATTTATGTAACGAACTTGGTATTTAAAGCTAACATTTTTGTGGTCAAAATTTACAATATTTACATAATGAACAACAAGTGCATCATGAATCCATTTTCCAAACCGTGTTTTTGTCTTATCCCTAATCACTAGGGTACACCAAAATTAAGTGTTTATATTCGGATTATTTTTATTTTATTGGTTACCGCAGCGGAGTAGCTCAGTAGCTGCGCGACTCATCATTATAGTCAGAGAGAAGTAGATCCGGCAAAAATATTCTTCCGCAAGACGCGTGCATTGCATGCAGTTTTGTTTATTAACACTACAGGCTAGAGCGCCAAAAGTTACGGACAGCAGCTTTAAAGTAAAACCTAAACATGTTTTAAGATATTTGTTAAGTATTTCTCCGAGATCTTACACCAATGGTCAGTATTGTGCACTAAACGTTACCCTCTTGTACAGCCATCCTCTGATCACCACAGGGCAGTTGGGGTCTCTTTTTGCCGCTTGACATCTCTTTCCAAACGTCTGCACTTTGTCGTGACACTGCACATATATAATCACACAAACTGTGTCATTGGGTTTGAAAAATTCTACCTGTGTTTGTGTAAAAATGTGATTCACCTTGTCTCTGATTGGCAGAAAGGAGACTGTGGCGCTGCTGGAGGCCTGACTGACTCTGTCCTGATCCTCCATCCTAGAGACAACAGCGATGGACACCGAATGAATCATCAATAAACGTCAAGCTGTTCAGGTTAGCCAAGTTTGCTGTTAAACCACAATTTTGGATTTAAATGTCACATAGGCCTGGTTCCTGGTTATGGTTTTTCGAATATTACCTCTCATGCTGGGTGTTATATAGCTGTTTGTGAATGTAAACGTTCTGCAAAGTTGTAAAGTCGAAAGTCTACGATAAATAAAGTTATTGTCTCCCAAAAGAGAGAATCGACTCTGAACTGCAAACGAGTCTTTTTTTTTTTTTTTTTTTACCTGCAAACGAGTCAGACGGGGGGGTTGAGAATGAAAAGAGGACAGTAGTAGGGAGGTTAAGTGACTTTTGACTTCAAGTCATGATGCAAAGGTCCCCTTTGGTATGGAAGTACCTTAGGGCCATAGAAATAAATTTATCCTAAGACACACGTGAGATCACATTTTGTATCTTATATACGCACATTTTTTAAAAATGGCCGCCGACCATACTTGAGAGGCCCATATCTTTGCTTCTGTTATAGCTATAATGACAAATTTGGTATCAACGTGTACATTTTTGGGGTCAAGGAGTCCAATAAAATAGGTTCCAAGACTAAAAAACAATAATGTTGTCCTTACCATGACAATTGGAGGTGAAGTATGCAATTTTTTATTAAAAAACACATGCCAAACACACAGTGTTTCGTGGGAGGTGGGAGGTTTTTTCCTAAAATGTTCGATTTTGACATCTTAATTTCAAAAGGCTATATCTTAAAAGTGATAAAAGATAGAGACTTTCTGTAAATTAGAGAAATATTAAGGAAGACCCAAAGTTTATGTAGGGATTACATTTCCCCATCTAATTTGCATATTATGACGTCATTATGGTGGCGGCCATCTTGGATTATAGAATTCTCATGAAAAGTCACGTTTAAATGATAAAATGATCAAATGCAGCACTTCTTTCCCCCCAAAATGTCCCTCACCTTCTGTATGCTATATTGCACAATACTGAATGCTCAGGTAAATAGTAAGTAGTAAACAAACTGTGTAAATCATTACTAATAAATGGTAGAAACAAACCGAATGCAAGTAGCGGTTGGCCTTTTGCTGTAGAGATTTTCTATTTACTACTTATAGTAAATCATCCTCATTGGCCAAGTACTCAAAAGCCGGCATTCCCATCAGCTTGCGATAGACTATGCATAATAGCCCCTCTGCCCAGTGTCACACCGTCTCTGCTCCTGCTGGGAGCAGCACGGCCAGATCTGCCTCGCGCACGCGCCGAGTGTGCACAGCTCGGACTACTGTCATTGTCATTGCGACTCCCCACCCTGCCTCCACCTTGCCCCCTAACTGTCCTATGAATACTTCGACCTCGTCTAACATACCCAGTGGCATTAGACAAACAAAGTCTCCACCACAATACTGTCGCCACGATTGTGGAGAGGCACACACGGTAAAAATCTCCCGCCTCGTTCCCCACAACACTAACACGCCTGCTAACTTCGCGATGAACACTCCGACCCCGAGAAACATTGTTCCCACCACTGACATTGGGTAAAGGACCATCTAAATTGGGCAAAGGATTCACCGTTTGTGCTTGGTGTAGGGCTATACTTTCACTTTCAGAATCAGGCAGATATTCCCCTTCATCAGGGTCCACGAATAGAAGACCCAACACTTCATTGCGGGTAAGCTTTATTGATGCCATTAGATATAATAATAATAATAATAATAATAATAATAATATAATGCAAATACTCGCTGACGTTGACAATATTGCTCTGATAAAATGGCTCACTCGCACACTAGCTCCGCTTTTGTTCGCACTGATTCAATGCACTCTAGCTCGAAGATTTTGTATAGAAGCATGACGTTTTTTTGAGTCGCGGATGAAGTATGACATGTCTGCCATCTAATGGAGGGTAGGTTGAACGAAATTTGACACCCTATTTGACAAAATCGGCCGTTTTATTCAGTGGACTGCCTGAGGTGGGACCACGACACCAATCTGCTCCTAGTGACTGATCACTGAATTCGCTATATCTATGCTAAATGTTTTCAAGTGGTCATATGACACACATTCCTCTTTTATGCATGGCCTCCACCAGATATCTACTACCACTTTGCTGGTGTAGTTTCATTGCCAGATATAGCGAAGCTGGTGTTTCCCTCTCTCTTATGTGACGAGGAACACTGCCATGTTTCTTGGATCTGCATCTTACAGAGTTGAAAATTATTTGCTGCCCAATGGATGTTGCAGCCTGGAACTTCTCAGGTCCAGGAGGTGGCTGATCAATACCTGATCCATCAAGAAGCATGTGTAAGAACGATCTCAGCATGGGAGGGATAGAATCAGCTTCACAGGAAGTTGAGAAGGCACCTGTAAAAGCATGCTTCATGGGGAGATACTCTTGCCGAAGGATTTTGGCTGCTTTGAAGATGATGGAGACATCGGTAGAAGTGTTGTTTTTCATGTTAGCAACAGCTTTGCTCAGGTCATCATCAAATACAATGGACCAGACACGATTTATTTGTACTGATCTGATGTCAGGAATCAGGCGTTCAATATCCTTCCGAAGGCGTGTGGTGTTGCATTTGATGTTTGGAAATCCAAGATCAGCAATGCGCTCGTCATAGAGGGCTGTCAAGTCAGACATTGCCAGTGATTCCCCTGAGCAACGATAGTCCATGATGTATTCGAGCAACTCATTGAGGACATGTGCTCTGATGACCTGAGTTGCATTACTTTCAGTTGAGTCACATCCAACAGTTTCTGCTTTTCTATAGAGCCTAGTCAGGCATGGACGATGATAAACAGCATTAATAGCAACCATGTCACCAGCAGCTAGTTCAGCCAATAGATGCCTGTCACCCACCACCTGAGCACATTCTTTCACTTTTCTATCCAAGCCAAGGGTGGCAGCCCTCCTCAGTTCCTTTTTTTTGCCCACTTCACCACAGAAGAGACACAGTTTATCAAATGGTTCACATGATGATGTTGAGGGTCTGGGTAAAGCGAGTGTGGTGGACTTGTCACTCATGCGCCATGTTTTTACTGGACTCACAGACTCTTCATGCTTTTCATGCCCGATAGGACTCCTTCTTCAGCTTGACGGCATCCCTTACTTCCGGTGTCCACCACCGGGTTCGGGGATTGCCTCCTCGACAGGCACCTGAGACCTTACGGCCATAGCTCCGAGCGGCCGCTTCGACAATGGAGGTGGAGAACATGGTCCACTCGGACTCAATATCTCCAGCCTCCCTCGGGATCCGGTCGAAGCTCCACCGGAGGTGGGAGTTGAAGATCTCTCTGACAGGAGACTCGGTCAAACGTTCCCAGCAGACAGTACGCTTGGGTCTGTCGAGTCTGTCCAGCTTCCTCCCCCGCCATCGGATCCAACTCACCACCAGGTGGTGATCAGTTGACAGCTCCACCCCTCTCTTTACCCTCTCTTGGAGTGTCCAAAACATACGGCCGCAGGTCAGATGAAATGACCACAAAGTCGATCATCGACCTACGGCCTAGGGTGTCCTGGTGCCACATGCACTGATGGACACCCTTATGCTTGAACATGGTGTTCGTTATGGACAAACTGTAACTAGCACAGAAGTCCAATAACTAAACACCGCTCGGGTTCAGATCAGGGGGGCCGTTCCTCCCAATCACGCCACTCCAGGTGTCACTGCCACTGCCCACGTGGGCATTGAAGTCCCCCAGTAGAACGACGGAGTCCCCAGTTGGAGCACTTTCCAGCACCCCTCCCAGAGACCCAAAGAAGGCCGGGTACTCTGCACTGCCGTTTGGCCCGTAGGCACACACGACAGTGAGAGACCTATCCCCGACCCGAAGGCGCAGGGAAACGACCCTCTCGTTCACCGGGGTGAACTCCAACACATGGCGGCTGAGCTGGGGGTCTATAAGCAAACCTACACCAGCCCGCCACCTCTCACCATGGGCAACTCCAGAGTGGTGAAGAGTCCATCCTCTCTCGAGGAGTGTGGTTCCAGAGCCCAAGCCGTGCGTAGAGGTGATCCCGACTATCTCTAGTCGGAACCTCTCAACCTCACGCACAATCTCAGGCTCCTTCCCCGCCAGTGAGGTGACGTTTCACGTCCCTAGAGCTAGCTTCCATGTCCAGGGATCGGGTTGTCGAGGCCCCCGCCTTCGACTGCCGCCCGATCCTCTCAGCACTGACCCCCTTACGGTCCCTCCTGCAGGTGGTGAGCCCATGGGAAGGCGGCCCCACGTCACTCCTTCGGGTTGAGCCCGGCCGGACCCCGTGGGGGGAGGCCCGGCCACCAGGCGCTCGCATACGAGCCCCAACCCCGGGCCTGGCTCCAGGGTGGGGCCCCGGCTGCGCCATACCGTGCGACGTCACGGTCCTCGGTTTAAGAGGGATCTTTTTTCAATCTTTAGGGCGGACTGACATAGGAAGCATAAACTCCAGTCACGGCATTCCATTATGGCTAATCTGAAAAAAGAAATTAAGTTGCTTTAACATCATAAGAGAGATAATATGAGCATTAACAAGCATTCGCAAAAGTAAAAAATATCAAATAATGAAGCTAGCTAACTAGCTAGCAACATGTAGGCTATGTGCTTGCTTCAATAAAAATGACACTAACTAGTCACTAGCTAGTTATGATGAAGCTAACTAGTTACTAGCGACCTAGTTATAATGAAGCTAACTAGTTACTAGCTAGCTAGTTACTAGTTATCTAACATTAAAAGCATTTTTCTATTTAATGAGGAAGTCATACGAACCTCAAAGTGTTAACCTGTCACCTCTGACCTTCAACAGCTGTCACAGCTCCTGGTGCAGATGGGATGTGTTGTTGCAGGAACTGATTTGCTATAGGCTACAACTGACTGGTCGAAATCTCATGCTACTTAGGACAAATGTAATGTACAGAAGTAGCTGCACTGCTTAAATACAAAATTAAAGTTTTTGAAGGAAAAGATAAGTAAAGTCACTCTGATGACACAATTTTTATGTGAAATGTGCATATTTACCCCCAATTGTCATGGTATGGGGAAAATTTTAGTTGTTTTAAACTTGAAACCAATTTTATTGGATTCCTTGACCCCAAAAATGTACACTTTGACACCAAATTTGTCATTATAGTGATAACAAAAGCAAAGATATGGGCTCTAGAGTATTTTCGGCGCATTGGCGGCCATTTTTGAAAAAACCTGTTTATTTCTGATACAAAGTGTGATCTCACTTGTGTCTTAGGATAAATTTATTTGTATGACCCTAAGGTACTTCCATACCAAAGACGACCTTTGCATCATGACTTGAAGTCAAAGGCCTATTTTTTGGGCTTAACCTCCCTACTACAGAGTCTTTTTATTATTATTTATTAGAACAAAACTGTGTGGTCCAATAAATGCAGTGCCACATTTAATACCATCTATATTAGAGCACTGGGCATTGCAAAGATTTTTGAATTCGTGCTTAATATTTTCTAAACAAGTATTTATTTCCAGTTGAATTTTCTGATTTCCCATGGGCCCCCCCTCACTGGTTATTTGTCCCCCCTGTGCCCCCCCATTTATAAAATCCTGGAATCGCCCCTGGCTGGTAGGTCACATGATAATGACAAAATGGCGGATGTAGCAACTGTGGCTCAAGTTAAAGCAACACCATGTAGTTTTTCAACCTTCATAATATATTTCCAAGACCCTTGTGATGGTACATCGACTTAAAATAGGTTGAATGACATGTCTGCCATAGCCTGACGGGGTCTGTATCGCTTGTACTGGCACTACGGAGGTTCGGGTTTTACGGCATACCTCACTCATCTGGTAGCTAGTAAACGCTAACATGCTAGTTTTCGATGAAAAAATAAAACCCATGAAATTATTTTCATATATGCCACCAGTGTTTCCCCTACAATGTATTAAGCAGCGGCGCAGCGCCGCCGCTGGATTTTCAGCGCCGCTGCAAAATCTTCACATGAACAATAATATCACGACATTCACTTACACAAGTTGCCATAAAAGGGGCCGTTCACATTCACGTTCACATGCAAATATTTCAAATGTGGGCGCGCGGCAAGTGCGCTCATAATAGAAGCAACGCGGCGCGCACGTTTTCAGCATGGACAGATCAAAAGGTTTTCAGGCGCGCCTCTGTTCATGGTTGGCATAGCAACGACAGACGCCACGGGAGAGCGAGCAAGCGCTTGTGCAAAGGAGAAAGCGGTACGAACTTTTCTCCGTTGAAGTCTATGGGGTCGCTGTGTCCATTTTTTTTACTGTCTATGGAAAATATCCCGTCCGTGTTCGGCGATAAGGTTTCATTCTCGCGCAGCTTGTTTTAGTAACTTCACGTGCGAGTCTTTTCCGCTCCGTGTTTGCGCCGCGCTCTCGGTTCCGTGTGTGTGTGTGAGTGTGTGTCGGCGCACTGCGCTCTCTGCTCAATGTTCCACTCCATGTTTGCGATGCGCGTTCTGCTCTGTCGTTAACGGCCCAAACGCTCCAATCATGTACCGATCACGCACTGGAAAAGCAAAGTCCGCTCAAATAACGTGAAATTTCTCAGTAGTAGACTTCTGTTTGCTGAGCTGGTATAAGTTAGCCATGCATGGTAAAATTACCTTCTCTGATCACATACTCTGGTAATAATAGCTTTGTATGACTATACTTTATTTTGATAATTAGTCAAAAATAAATCTGTTAAATCTTAGTATGTTGCATACAGAGATTTCTCGGCGACGTCATCACTGCTTGCGCACGCATCCAGGAGGCAGAAAGACCCGCGGTCTTCGTACTGGAGTAAAGGGTTTAGGCTAGTAGCATACAGTAGTGGTGGTGTTGTCTCTAAGTCAAAATACCAAGGAGTTGTTGCGTAATTTATTTACATGCAGGCCTATCTGTTGTGTTTTATCTGCTCATTTAAATTATACATGTTGCAAGTAGTTCCAAATCTAGGCAAATGGAAGAGTGGGACAGAAGGAGGAAGTTGTATGTTATATTCTTTCTATTCATAATTTGACGAGCTGCACATGACCACATAGCACGTAGTTGTAGGCATCAAGGGATTTGTACGCTTTAATAATTTCTCTTGTATACACACACTTGCTTGAATAAGATAATTATGGCTATATATAAGGCCATACAATTGCTGGCCACTTCTTGTCATCCACAATCCAAAGATCGTCATGTATTGCGTAGGGATCCGGCAAGATCTCACCATTGCTGAGAGTAAGTTTTATTTATTCTTTTTGCGGCGTAGTTTTTCACCTATATTTAACAGCGCTTCGTCAGAAGTATAAATACAACAGCCGTTTTTTAAATCCTATCCAATGGTTAAAAGGAAAGGAGTAAACACGGTCACTAGTAGGTTGTGACGGCTGTCAATCAAAATGTGGAGCGGTGTATTCGTTCCATGTGTTTCCTGATAATTTGGTAAATTTAAATTTAACAGAATTTATCAACTTGTTGCCTACTGTGGTTGTTTTAATTCACATCCTTTCTAAAAAAATTAATATATTCTTAATATATAAGACTGTCAATGATCTAATTTCATGTTTTATATTTTGTTCATTGTTTATTTTGTTGGGTTTTAGTTGGAGTTGGTCAGAACTGTTTAAAAAAAAAAATATATATATATATATATATATATATGCGCATGATGCCTGCTGCCTTTGGACTTAGTGATGTTGAATTTAAATGACATGTAAAATAAAGACATGTTATGTTACATAGTGATGTAATGGTGTTTTCTGGAAGGAAAGGAACTAAAGAACAAAGAATTTTTATCAGCTGAAAGGCAGAATACAAATGTTTTTAGTAAACTAGATAAACATTATATAACAGTTTCAGGTTATGTTTTGGTGTTGGTGTCCCACATTGTCCCACACAAACTTATAATCGTCCCACATTTGGTTTGTTTGATGGTGGTCACCCTAATTACATTACTAACTTAGTCTAACATGATAATTCATACATACATCACAGTATGTCCGGATTTTGATTCGTAAACAGTTGGACGTTTTACATAATGTTATATTAATATGAAACACAAACAAACAGATCCAACTCTGAAATTGCAGTTTATTATTGAGTGAACAAGAAATTACAAACAATGCGAAATCTACGTTAATTACAATGTTCTTTTACAGAACTCGGCATAACAGCTAGCGGTTTTCTGCCTCCTGGATGCGCGCGCATCCGGTATTGTTTGTATACAAGAAACCCGTGTATAGAACTGAATGAAGAATAATATATTGATGTTTTATATTTTAATATAGGGCTATTTTCTGTCCAATTTGTGTGGACATTTTTCTTTTTTCCCCCTTTTTTGTGTGTTTGATTTAATTAGTGATTCTACATTTAAATATTGATGATTACAAGTTTGGAGGAAATGCAATTAATTGCGATTAATCACAGCAAATTGTGCGATTAATTAGTTATTTTTTTAATCGATTCCCAGCCGTAATATATATATATATATATATATATATATATATTTTTTTTTTTTTTACATAGTGCCCCTTTCTTACATTTGAGCCTCAAAATGTATGTCTCAAAATGTCCATTTCTATCCACAAAACTTGCCAGAAGTCATGGTTTAAGGGGTTATTAAAAAAAAAATCTTCCGGGGGTGCATGCCCCCGGACCCCCCGCGAGCGGCTTGGTAACAACCTCCGGCACGTAACAGCACCGCTGCTGGAAAAATGTATAGGGGAAACACTGGCCACTGTACCTGGGATTAAGACATTTCACACGCAACGCAGGCAGTCTGCCCAAGACGTGAGAACTCCTCATGCAGAGTTCGGGGGTATCGGCTTGTCAACAAATGCACGTGTATCCCCTGGTGTAACCATGACAGATTTTACGACAGTAGTAGAAGACGATACTGTTTCCCAACTGTAGAGGGGCCCCGAGAGCAAAACTTACATGGTGTTGCTTTAAAGCATGACTGGTGTGTAGTGTGGTGTGAAACATGGTTAATTGTTCAGAGATTCAGCTTCTGTTGATCATTCGCCTTGTTTTATCACACTAATAGTTGCTGAGTTAATATCTGGCCACAATGAGCCAGTTGCTCAATAGGTTTTGTGAAACATCTTATCACAATCTTGCACTCATTCATTCTCTTGCTGTTATTGTGTACATAGACCTCATCCATCTGTCCTCTCTAGTAACTCTGAAAACTACTGCTGTAATCACTGTATAGTGTTGTGAAAGTCCAGTCCATTTTTTTCTTCTTCATGTCATTCCTTTATGCCCACTGACATTCTTTACTCATTTATCAGAATAACTGAACTATTGTACTGATGCAAACTAGATTTTTACATTTGAAGAAAAATTTGAGTGGTGCTGTGCAGTATTCAATGCTAGGGTCTTCCTAATGTTTTAAGTGGGTTTGATATGCAGTTGCTGGGTTGTTCTGAGTTTTGCAGTGTGGTCACTAGAATGTTCTACGTGATTATGAGTGTTGCTATGCAGTTGCAGAGGTGTTGTGGGAGGTTTTGAGTGATTTTTCAATGTGGTTGCTGGGATGTTTTGAGTGGATGTTAATGTGTTTCTAAGCAGTTGCTATAGTTGTTTTGAGTGATTGCTAGTGTGTTGCTAAGCAGTTGCTAGGGGTGTTCTTAGTGGTTGTTAGTGTGTTGCTATGCAGTTGCTGGGGTGTTGTGAGTGGTTGTTAGTGTGTTGTTAAGCAGTTTCTATGGGTCTTTTGAGTGGTTGTAACTTGTTAATGTGTTGCTAAGCAGTTGCTATAGTTGTTTTGAGTGATTGCAAGTGTGTTGCTAAGCAGTTGCTATGGGTGTTCTGAGTCGTTGTTAGTGTGTTGCTATGCAGTTGCTGGGGTGTTGTGAGTGATTGCAAGTGTGTTGCTATGCAGTTGCTATGGGTGTTCTGAGTGGTTGTTAGTGTGTTGCTATGCAGTTGCTGGGGTGTTGTGAGTGGTTGTTAGTGTGTTGCTAAGCAGTTGCTAGGGGTGTTCTGAGTGGTTGTTAGTGTGTTGCTAAGCAGTTGCTATGGGTGTTTTGAGTGGTTGTAATTTGTTAGTGTGTTGCTATCCAGTTGCTGGAGTGTTTTTTGTGTTGGTATGGTAATTCAAAAGACTCTACCCCTAAGTCTCTGATTAATCTTTCTTGCAAGTGAAATTGTAAGCCACACACAGCTTTCCTCAACAAGACACACAACTTGAGGAATTATTCATATATGACGCACAAACGCTGCAGGACAACGCACATACTGTTAGTGCTTAGGGTTAGTGACTTCAACAAGACCCTAACCATAAGTATAAGAAATAGTAATGTTGTCTGACTTGGCAAACACCAATAATAGAAAAGTACATTCTCATTCAAAGAACAAAGTAATCACAAGTAAGTCACAACATGTGGTGTTAGTTCAGAAGCTCACTACATGCACAAGTTTCAACTGCACAGATGAAGTACTAACCCAGCTCAAGGATCTCAGCTAGTAAAGTGCTCCAGATATGACCGATATCCTTACAAACTTTATAGAACAGCTCAAGAAGTCTTGCACGTGTCTGTCTTCATGCTATTCTGGGTGCTGCTGACCCTTAACTTAGAGTGACACATAACAGCTGTTTTGCCCTGACTGACCACTGGACGGGTTCACAGAGTACGTGAAAGAGAGAGAGTAGAATTAGAAGAATGAATGATCACAGTTGTTGCTGCTCAGTGCAGCTGATCTGCATGAACTCTGGCAGCAACAGTCAATATAACAGTTGCTGGGTTGTTCTGAGTGGTTGTGAGTGTGTCACTATAAGTGGTTGCTGGGTTGTTCTGAGTGGTTGTGAGTGTGTCACTATATGCAGTTGCTGGGTTGTTCTGAGTGGTTGTGAGTGTCGCTATAAGCGGTTGCTGGGTTGTTCTGAGTGGTTGTGAGTGTCGCTATAAGCGGTTGCTGGGTTGTTCTGAGTGGTTGTGAGTGTGTTGCTACTGTATATGCGGTTGCTGGGTTGTTCTGAGTGGTTGTTGTGAGTAGGGCTGGCCGATATATTGCATGACATATTGACATTGTTAGGCGCATCTCTTCAGTAAAGCCGGTTCCTTGAGTAAATCGCCATCACCTGCTTTCAGATGGAGCGGCATTTACAACACAGAGCCGTAGTTAACTGACAAGCTGAGCCATATCGCATTAATTATCGCGGACGTATCGTAATCTAGTGTGTTGCTATATGCGGTTGCTGGGTTGTTCTGAGTGGTTGTAAGTGTCGCTATAAGTGGTTGTTGCTGGGTTGTTCTGAGTGGTTGTGAGTGTGTTGCTACTATAAGTGGTTGCTGGGTTGTTCTGAGTGGTTGTGAGTGTCGCTATAAGTGGTTGCTGGGGTGTTCTGAGTGGTTGTGAGTGTCGCTATAAGTGGTTGCTGGGTTGTTCTGAGTGGTTGTGAGTGTGTTGCTATAAGTGGTTGCTGGGGTGTTCTGAGTGGTTGTGAGTGTCGCTATAAGTGGTTGCTGGGTTGTTCTGAGTGGTTGTGAGTGTGTCGCTATAAGTGGTTGCTGGGGTGTTCTGAGTGGTTGTGAGTGTCGCTATAAGTGGTTGCTGGGGTGTTCTGAGTGGTTGTAAGTGTCGCTATAAGCGGTTGCTGGGTTGTTCTGAGTGGTTGTGAGTGTGTCACTATATGCAGTTGCTGGGTTGTTCTGAGTGGTTGTGAGTGTCGCTATAAGCGGTTGCTGGGTTGTTCTGAGTGGTTGTGAGTGTCGCTATAAGCGGTTGCTGGGTTGTTCTGAGTGGTTGTGAGTGTGTTGCTACTGTATATGCGGTTGCTGGGTTGTTCTGAGTGGTTGTTGTGAGTAGGGCTGGCCGATATATTGCATGACATATTGACATTGTTAGGCGCATCTCTTCAGTAAAGCCGGTTCCTTGAGTAAATCGCCATCACCTGCTTTCAGATGGAGCGGCATTTACAACACAGAGCCGTAGTTAACTGACAAGCTGAGCCATATCGCATTAATTATCGCGGACGTATCGTAATCTAGTGTGTTGCTATATGCGGTTGCTGGGTTGTTCTGAGTGGTTGTAAGTGTCGCTATAAGTGGTTGTTGCTGGGTTGTTCTGAGTGGTTGTGAGTGTGTTGCTACTATAAGTGGTTGCTGGGTTGTTCTGAGTGGTTGTGAGTGTCGCTATAAGTGGTTGCTGGGGTGTTCTGAGTGGTTGTGAGTGTCGCTATAAGTGGTTGCTGGGTTGTTCTGAGTGGTTGTGAGTGTGTTGCTATAAGTGGTTGCTGGGGTGTTCTGAGTGGTTGTGAGTGTCGCTATAAGTGGTTGCTGGGTTGTTCTGAGTGGTTGTGAGTGTGTCGCTATAAGTGGTTGCTGGGGTGTTCTGAGTGGTTGTGAGTGTCGCTATAAGTGGTTGCTGGGGTGTTCTGAGTGGTTGTAAGTGTCGCTATAAGTGGTTGTTGCTGGGTTGTTCTGAGTGGTTGTGAGTGTGTTGCTACTATAAGTGGTTGCTGGGTTGTTCTGAGTGGTTGTGAGTGTCGCTATAAGTGGTTGCTGGGGTGTTCTGAGTGGTTGTGAGTGTCGCTATAAGTGGTTGCTGGGTTGTTCTGAGTGGTTGTGAGTGTGTTGCTATAAGTGGTTGCTGGGGTGTTCTGAGTGGTTGTGAGTGTCGCTATAAGTGGTTGCTGGGTTGTTCTGAGTGGTTGTGAGTGTGTCGCTATATGCGGTTGCTGGGGTGTTCTGAGTGGTTGTGAGTGTGTTGCTGTATGCAGTTGCTGGGTTGTTCTGAGTGGTTGTGAGTGTGTTGCTGCTATAAGTGGTTGCTGGGGTGTTCTGAGTGGTTGTGAGTGTCGCTATAAGTGGTTGTTGGGTTGTTCTGAGTGGTTGTGAGTGTGTTGCTGTATGCAGTTGCTGGGTTGTTCTGAGTGGTTGTGAGTGTGTTGCTGCTATAAGTGGTTGCTGGGTTGTTCTGAGTGGTTGTGAGTGTGTTGCTATAAGTGGTTGCTGGGGTGTTCTGAGTGGTTGTGAGTGTCGCTATAAGTGGTTGTTGGGTTGTTCTGAGTGGTTGTGAGTGTCGCTATAAGTGGTTGCTGGGTTGTTCTGAGTGGTTGTGAGTGTGTTGCTGCTATAAGTGGTTGCTGGGGTGTTCTGAGTGGTTGTGAGTGTGTTGCTGCTATAAGTGGTTGCTGGGTTGTTCTGAGTGGTTGTGAGTGTGTTGCTATAAGTGGTTGCTGGGTTGTTCTGAGTGGTTGTGAGTGTGTTGCTGCTATAAGTGGTTGCTGGGGTGTTCTGAGTGGTTGTGAGTGTCGCTATAAGTGGTTGTTGGGTTGTTCTGAGTGGTTGTGAGTGTCGCTATAAGTGGTTGCTGGGTTGTTCTGAGTGGTTGTGAGTGTGTTGCTGCTATAAGTGGTTGCTGGGGTGTTCTGAGTGGTTGTGAGTGTCGCTATAAGTGGTTGCTGGGGTGTTCTGAGTGGTTGTGAGTGTGTTGCTGCTGTAAGTGGTTGCTGGGGTGTTCTGAGTGGTTGTGAGTGTGTTGCTGCTGTAAGTGGTTGCTGGGGTGTTCTGAGTGGTTGTGAGTGTCGTTATAAGCGGTTGCTGGGTTGCAGAATCATGCAGCTCTAGTTGTCAGTGTTGCTATGCAGTTTCTGTGGTGTTTTAAGTGGTTGTGAGTGTGTTGCTTTGTAGTTGCTGGCAACGTACTTTAACAATGAACAAGTTTTTTACTGCAGCATTTTTCTGTTTTAAATATTTGTACAGTCAAGTAATGCAAGAATGTGGATGTGGACACTGAGTATTCAAGGTGTAGGAGTGTGTGTGTGTGTGTGTGTGTGTGTGTGTGTGTCTGTAAAATTGTTGCATAATGTCTGTTGTGCAGCACACATACAAATAGAGTCTGTGCAAAACAAAGCATGAACTGTTAGAGGCCTCATGAACGAAACAACAGTCGCTTATTGAGCAATGCTCACTGCTGGGCTAGACAGGATGATCACAACATTTTAGCTTGTGTGAACTGTAAAGATAGAGTTCTTTAGACAGTTTTGTGATAAGGATTATTATTGCACATTAGGCCTATATAATTTCATAACCAGGGGTTGACAAAACATTCTTGAAAAAAATGGCAGTTAGGATGAATTTTCTTATTTTCTTATTTTCTAACTTAAGAATAAAGATAAGAATATTTTGTATTAAAACATTCATTAAAATGTTTATCTTTTTCTTAACATTGTTCTAAAGAACGATTTACATTCCTGAAAGAGAATGTTCTTAAAAATCATTGTTAATAACCTCTTAAAGTTTGGATAACCCCCAACTTGTCTTGATGATGTTTAACGAATTTATTGGCATGAATGGCACAAAAACAGTCAACCATAATTTATTTATTGTTTAATATAGTTAATGTTTAGGGAAAGGGTGCGATACCACTGTTATTGTGCCGTGTCTGGATAAAACTTTATGGTAGGTGGTAAAGTTGAAAAGATCATCTGGGTTTTACTGCAGAAATTAGTTTTCACGATTCTATGTTTTCTGCCAAATAATTTTTCAGATCCAGACTGTCTGTACTGTCATTTTGTAAGTAAAGAAATCTGATATTTGTGTTCATACGATGTCAGTAATTATATGCACGAGTTGCTCGCTATCGTTCTGATATAAGCATCAGCTCGGCAGCAAGAGACCAACAACAGTAGCAGTCTTTATAGAAACAGACACAGGACAGCAAAATGAGAATTGTAAGGCTAATCAGACAAAATATGCATCAAAGTCATTACTGTACACCTGCATTACGTGTGTCTGCACTCACTCGCACTGAATTCCACATTTGAGTGCATTCAGACAGCCAGAGACACTACTATTTGTGTCATGTTCCAGTCATGTTGTGAATAGGATTAAGAAACTTTTTTTTATTTTTTATATATATTATCAATGTTGATAACTCAATGTTGTCCTGCTTCATATTTTTGTGGAAACAGTGTTGCATGTATTTTCAGGATTCTTTGATGAATAAAAAGTTCAAAATAACAGCATTTATTTGAAAAATATATATTTTGGAACATTATAAATGTTTTATGGTCACTTAAGATCATTTTAATGATCCTGCTGAATAAAATGTCCCTGCTGAATAAAAATTACGCTGACCTAAAACCTAAACTCATAAAACCTTTTTTTTTAAAATTGATTATTAATATCATTTATTACATTTTTTGTGTGTTCAGATTTTAAAAAACTATCACATACGCCAAAAAAAAAAAAAATCAGATTTCTGTTGCCAAGCCATAAAGATTGCTATACTATGATAAATAATATTTTCATTACCAGTGTTTAGTACATTGGTTAAATAAGAAGAAGACCACAAGCAAAACAAAACAACTACAAACTACACAAAGAAACCCAGTATCTAGTGTAGTAGATGAAAGAAAAGAATAAAGTGATTTCTTGTACCTGGTCTGTTTTCGGTACCCGACAGCAACTTCCAGCGTCATGGTGTTTTCAGCATCTCTCCCTCTGAGAAACAAACGCTCAGCACAGACCCTGCGGAGGCTCAATCCCTCTTTCATCCCTTTAACACTGAATCCTCTGTTTCTTTTCCCCGCTTCACTCTCAGCTCACACACTCTCTTTCTCTTCTGATGTCTGTAAAGTGACATTTAGCTTCATCTCTGCCAGTAAAGGACTGAAAAATCACAAATCAAATCAATCTAATATCTCAGATTCTTGTCCTGGACAGCAATGAGATGTACATGAATACAGAGCAAATGGAGACTTTTTCTAAAGTCTGCTTTTTTTCTAATAAAAAGATGCTGGTAGATAATTATTATTTTTTTGCTGGAAAACATTTGTCGTCTCTAGTTTCAGAAGAGATCTCATAAATGTGAATATGATATCTCTATATGCTATGAAATGTATTTGTCATAAAACATGATTGTATTGATCTGGTAAGTCATTATAGGGAAATGCTAGCATTACATTGAAAACAAAACAAAAAACAAGATTTTTGGATTAAAATGTATGAATATGCTTTGGAAGTGTGTTTTTCTGAAATGCTATTTGTCTGTTTTTCATCATTTAAATAAACGTCTAGCTTTTCTGCAGTCCTGTGGTGTTATTCTATAGGTCAATACAAGTGTACAGGCTTCATGTAGTCTCTCATTAAATGAATCCATAACAGTATTCTGCAAATGGAAAACTACATTCAGTAACTGCAAAACTGCATGCATAATAATAAAAAAAGATGACTGGGAGGCTCATACGTGAATCTGGGCTGAACCCAATCTGCAAATAAATACTCGAGACACTTCTAGTCACGACCATCTGTGAGACAAACATCTGACCTGACCTGATCTTCTCTCTGAAGACTTCTGCTGAACATCGTAAGTACTTGTAGCTTGAACCTTTTGTGTCTCTTTTATGTGATTGAACACTTAGTAGTGATAAACTGTTGTAATTTAATATTAAAAACAATGAAACTGAAGAATTTGTCTGCTAAAAGGAGTAATGGATTTTCCTTTGCACTTTTTTCCTCCAGACCTGCAAGATGTTGCTTTTATTTTTCTGTCTGCTTTCTCTGAAAGCAGTGGCAACTGAAGGTACTACTTTTTACATTATTAAGTTTCACAGATTGGTATGAGCAGGATTTTGTGTGTCTAGTAAAAGATGGTTTAGGCTATGTTGTGTTTTGTCTTGCAGTGGGTCTTGGTGGTAAAGTGCTTCTGTTTCCAACCCAGACGGATTCAAGCTTTGTTAAACTCACTCCTGAAAAGCCACTGAGTCTCTCAGCGTTCACTCTCTGCATGCGTGTGGCGACGGAGCTCCAGGGCGAGAGGGAGATCATTCTCTTCGCCTACCGCACACCTGGCTATGATGCGCTCAATGTTTGGAGGGAGAAAGATGGCCGATTGTCCTTCTACCTCAGCGGCGGCGGAGCGCTTTTCCACCTGCCTCCTCTCTCCATCTTCCAGACTCACCTGTGCATCACCTGGGACTCTGCAACTGGGCTTGCTGCTTTTTGGGTGGATGGACGGCGCAGTGTGTTCCAGCTCTATAGGAAAGGTCACTTGATTCGTCCTGGCGGCACCATTCTGCTCGGCCAGGACCCTGATTCAGATGTGGGTGCCTTTGAAGCAGAGCAGAGCTTTGTAGGTGAAATTACAGATGTGTGCATGTGGGATCATGTTCTCCCTAGCAGTCAGATCAAGGCGTTGCATTTAAACCAGGAATGGTTTCCGACGAAGGGAAACGTGTTTGACTGGAACACCATCAAATATGAGACCAGTGGAAATGTTATAGTGGCTGAAAATAACTGATACAGATCTGATTCCTCCACGCAGTTGTGTCAGTCTTTATGATATGTTTTAATGAATACGAAGCTGTAAAGGCTAATAAATAAATTCTCAGCATCACAACGACAGTGTCTGTGCATCATTTGGAAGAAAGAGCTGAATGTTGAAAAAGGGGTTTTAGTGGTCTATGTATTAAATTTGCATTTTACAGAACCAGTCAAACGTTTGGACACTATTTTTAATGTTTTTGAAAGAAGTCTCTTATGCTCATCGAGGCTGCATTAATTTGATCAAAAATACAGAAAAAAAACTAATATTGTGAAATATTATTACAATTTAAAATAATGGTATAATCTTAATTTACTTTTAAAATGTAATTTATTCCTGTGATCAAAGCTGAATTTTCAGCATCATTACTCCAGTCTTGATCCTTTACTCCAGTGTCACATGATCCTTCAGAAATCATTCTAACAGGAGAAAATAAATAAAAATGATTTTCCCGTAATAATGACTTGGTTTCTCATTATAATGACTTATTTTCTTGTAAGAATAACTTGTAGTAATAATAAGAAACTTTCTCATATAATGAATGTGGCGATTAGAAACGTGTTTGACTGGAACATCAAATATGAGACCAGTGAAAATGTGCTAGTCGTGCAAGATAACTATGAGTAGTAACAGCATATTCACAGTGTACAAAGCTTTTAATGTTAAACAATTTTTTATTTAATTTTTTATATTTTTAATTTGGCGAAAAATGTGAATTTTTACTGAAGTACACCTGCACAGGACCTCTAAAGGATTCACAGTTATGTTGATATTTTGATTAATATTTTGTCCTGGAAAAAAAAGAAAGACAATGAAGAAAACGCTGTTACATGATTATCTTTTTGCTCCTCGGACATTATTATATATTATATTATTATAAGTACACTACAGCTTTTTCAGAACAACAGCACAGACCTAATAAAGGAGCATATCGGCCATTTGAAAAGAGCTTCATTGGTAAATATCTCAGATTGCAGCTGTTTTGGCTCTATATTACTTAATTTCAGTCTATTGACTTTTCTTGCAAAAAGGTAGGCCTACCATTATTTATTTTTTCTTTTGGTAATGTGTTTATGACAACATGATATATTCACTCTTCTCTCATAAACACCTGCACTGGATTATCTAGTTTATGTCCTTTACTCGACTCTCCAACCTCAGAAAACCTTCACTTCTACTGATGTCACTGTGTATGATTGTTCAGATAATTCATAATCTGATCCACTGCTGCTGTCTGGTGTTCACATGCAGGCGGTGCATCGTGAGAAACACAGACTCATGGCTTGAGGAATGGAAGTCTGCATTCATATAAAGTTCCAACATCACATTATTAAACCACAAACAAAACTATATGAAAACCATCAAATAAATTCCAAAAACCTTCACTGAAATATTCTGATATTTGATCACAATTTCATGAAATCATGACATTAACAGTTCTTGTGATATTGAAAAGGAAAAGACTTAAGTAAAAAAAAAAAAAAAATCATGCATTTTGCTTTCTCAAATCGCATTAAAGAGAGCATTGTTGTATTGTGGAAAAGGTTTTGTATTGTCTATAGACATTTTGAATAGGACCGTATTGGCACACAAGTGTTTATTCCTTATTTTCACCTGATCGGGCACATGTCCTCTCTCTGTGTAGATGTATGGTGACAGGGGGGCGCTTGAGCAGTTATCAAAGGGCCAGACGTCCGCTCTGCCCATGGTACCGTGACACGTCGGCGACCCATACTGATCTCTGGGAAATAGAGGCTGCTTGAAGGCTGCTTTCGGGTGGTGGAAGGAAAGATGTTCCTCATCTGCATTTATCAAACTTGGAGATTGCTCATTCGCTTCAGCCGTGCTGATAGAGAGAAACAGAGAGCTGATCTTAACGATTTAAGTGGCATTTCTGCACGGATTGTTCTGAAAATCTGTCACAATGTATTGCTTGGATTGCCAAGAGGCTGTTATTGAAGGATGGGACTGACCAAATGGAAGATATTAAAGCATGTTCACTCATCCCACATCTTTACAGATTTAGATTAGTGGTTCTCAGCTGGTTTTGCTTAATGGCCTAGATTTTACATTGGATATCAAGTGGTGTCCCAACACAATACCTACCAACCAACCAAAAAAAAAAAAAAGTGCATAGACCCAATAACATGCAATAAGCCTGGTTGCGTTTTATGAATTGTATTTTGCATTGTTTTCCCCTGCTGTTCACGGCCCATCAGACCAGACTCATATTTTTAGGTTGCAACCCACCAGTTGAGAAACACCGATCTATGTACATTAATTCTTATGAATACATTAGCAAAAACAGCCTGTTTAATTCAGAAAGAGGTAGAACAAGTCATTTAAAACAAATTTACGACTGTTATCTCACAAGAAACCTTGATGGACCTTGACTAACTTAAAAAATGCTAGAAAAGTCTTAAAGGTCCCGTTCTTCGTGATCCCATGTTTCAAACTTTAGTTAGTGTGTAATGTTGCTGTTAGAGCATAAATAATATCTGTAAAATTATAAAGCTTAAAGTTCAATGCCAAGCAAGATATTTTATTTAACAGAAGTTGACTACAGTGAACGGCTCGTTTGGACTACATCCCTTTACTTCCTTCTTTAATGATGTCACTAGAACCGTTTTTTGACTAACCTCCGCCCACAGGAATGCTCCCTCAACTCTACTGGCTACTTGCACACTTCTTATAACTTAGGCTACTGTGTTTATTCAGCTCTTACGGTGATTTTCTGAAGTAAAACTGACGCTTCATCTTTTGTGTGATGTACAATAAACTTTATTAAACTCATCAGTATATGTTTGATCATCATTCGGACCTGGTCCGAAACAGCAGACTTGTAGGCTATTAAAGGAGAACTCCGGTCAATTTTAACATTGAGCTCATTTTTTTGTACATTTGGAGTGCTGTCAATACAGAGAACAACGAAAAAATCGGTGTTGCCTACACCGAGTTATTCTATTTTTAAAATTTGCACCCTGTTGACTTCAATGGGGCAAGTACTAAACCTGCTTTTAGCCTCTTAACATCCTTGATGTGTCATTACAAGTGCACAGAAAATGTGAGTGATTCCTTCTGAGTGAACACGAGTGAGTCTGACTGCAGTAGATGTGAAAGATATGTATAAAAATGATGTTATTTAAGCCAGCGCAAATACCTTTGTTTACATCCTGTTTTTCGGTTGAAGTCCAAAGTAGTCGATTGCAGAGTTCACACGCATAGGTTTAATATCTATGATCACGCGCGTGAACTCGGCAATCGACTACTTTGGACTTCAACCGAAAAACAGGATGTAAACACAGGTATTTGCGCTGGCTTAAATAACATCATTTCTATACATTTCTTTCACATCTACTGCAGTCAGACTCACTCGTGTTCACTCAGAAGGAATCACTCACATTTTTCAACGAATTTGTGCAATTTTCTTGTTGTTAATAAACATTTAAACTGTTATCCATTGTCTTTTATGTTGTTGGGTATCACAAAACGGAATATAATACGAAAAAGTAGGTACTATCTTACAGCGGTTTGCAATTCTCCTTTCCACCACAATGCATTGCATTACGTCACGTTGGGGAGAGAATTTAATAAAGCCTGCCTTTGAGAGTGACTAGAGAGACGAGTAGTAGACGAGAGTATTCAGATAGCGCAGATTATAGATAAATAGATAAATACATAGACATAGATAGACAGATAGACAGACAGATGTAGATAGATAGGAAGAGATCAACGCTAAGAAACGCCCATATAGCTAGCATGATGCCTTCTATTTCTAGATGACAAAGACAAAGTTTACCAGTACTTCGACACTATGACAAAGGTTAGCGGTACTTATCTGAACTAACGTCATGATTCTACTAGATATAAAGAAAACGTTGATTTTTCACTCGGTGCTAGTAAATGACAGTAAAAAAGAAAGTGCCGTTATTGTGCACTGCTGCTCGTAGACTAGCTCCATTGCTCATTGCTGGGTTGCTAAATGAACTCACCAGGACACGTCACCAACTCTCCACTCATTCTCCTCGGACCATGCATTTAATTATTAAGTATTTACGACATTGTGGTGGCGTTCAAGTGCGTTTAACTCGTAAATACGATCTATACGAGATGATACTATTGGTGCATTCAAGTCATCTCGTATAGATCGTATTTACGAGTTGAACGCACTTGAACGCCACCACAATGTCGTAAATACCAGTGGGGAGCTGGGGATTTTCTCTAAGCTCCGATCTTTACGAGTTGGGGGCGTCAGTGATTAACATGGCGGAATACACAATACGTAAAGGTATTTAGCTGTGATATTGTCAGGCTTTTCTATTAACAGCTCAGCTAATCGCCAACACAGAATATGATAGTATTATAATATAACAATGCAACATGTAACGATGTGTTGGCAGTGGCTTCATAAATTAATTAAAAACATAAAAATACAAAGTACACCTGTTGTACATTTCTTTGTTCTTCATTTTCTAGAACAAGAGTTTAAGAAACTTACTGTATTTTTGTGTAATTAATTAAGAGAAAGTACTCCGCCATTTTGCTCCGACGAAAGTGACTTGAACGCACATGCCGTTATAAGCACGACTTCCCACCTCGTACGTACGAACTTCCCAGGAGGACTTGAACGCACCATATAACCATAATACTAGGCTGAGGCTACCTTTCCTCCACTTCTCCCCAACGTGACGTCATCACCTAATTGCGTAAAAAAAAAACCGTTAATGCCAAAAACGTAAAAAACTGGTCTGTAAGACCATTTTTATGACATTTTAAAAATGATATACATATCTTGAGTGATTTATGTACCCATTAATCAACAGTGGTGGTTAACCTGCAACATGGGCTTTAATATAGGGCCTATTCTAATTTTGTCAAGAATTATAAAAAAATCAGCAATAAGTTCATAATTTGTGCTAAAATATTCTAAATGTTTAGTTTTAAAAATAATTTTAAAAAGCTGGCTGGTTATGTCTATTTTGATGTTTCTGCGCAAGTTCAGCAGTTCGGGTTTGTTCCGATCAGAGCTCGTGAGTGGAGAGCGCATTTCTGAATATTCCGCTCGCTCATTCCGCAGGGTCGCTCGCTCAACCCAGAATGGCCTGAGCCTGGTTGGAAAATATGTGGAATAAGGGCTGCCTCCAACTAAAAAATGTTCTAGTCGACTAGTAGTTGTTAATTTAAGCCATTCGTGGACAAATCGCCCCTTTATTAATTTAATTACTTAGGCTATATAGGATAATAAGTAAGTAGGCTAAACTTTATTTATATAGCACCTATCACAGATAAAATCACAAAGTGCTATACATGTAGCAAATTAACTATTTTAACAAATAAGAGAGATCACAAAACATAAAACATAATAGCTCAGTCAACTGAAAGCTTGACTGAATAGAAGTGTCTTCAACTGTTTTTTAAAAGAATCAACAGAATCGGCCACACGCAGCGACAGTGGCAGGGCATTCCACAGTTTGGGAGCAACTGCTGAAAGGTGGTCTCCCCGAGTTTTAAGGCGGGTTTTTGGGACAATCAGGAGATTTTGTAGCCTGACTACGTCAGACTTCCTACTTCCGCTAATTTCATTTCGCTCCTGTAGTCAGTCTGAGATAGCAGCGTATCTTTCAGTTTTCCACCGGCCTGAAAACAGCCGGGCCAATCAACGAACAGAGGGCGGGCTGAGAGCCGTGACGTAGACGCTGATTGTACCGTGGTGGATGCGTACTTGCTCAGATTTACTTCACATAATCTGCAAAAGTCGTTCACAGCCATGTTCACTCCGGTATTTCGCTCGATGGTTTAGTTTTTGCATCATACATGTGTTTACAGTGGAAGTTAGATGCGGCTGAGCATGCGCATAACACACGCCATAACCAAACGTTATGTGATTGGCTTACGGGTAACCAATGATTTTAAACTTCAGACAAGCGCCCCCCGCGAGAGAGAAAACACTTCTCTATTATGCTATTCCAGACTCTCTCTACGAAGCAAAGTGAAGTAGCAGAGTCTGGTATTACCAGGCTAGAGATTTTGACCTGAGGAACGAAGAGTGCGGAAGGAAGAGTAAGGGGTCAACATGTCTGCGATATATTGGGGGGTCTGTCCATGTAGTGCTCTAAAAGTTAAATCTAAAATTTAATAATCAATTCTGAATTTTACTGGAAGCCAGTGGAGAATAAATAAAATCTGAGTAATGTGTGCCCTTCTGTTGGTTCCTGTTAATAGCCTGGCTGCTGCGTTTTGCACCAATTGGAGACGGCTCAGAGAAACTTTGTTAAAACAAGTAAAAAGAGAATTACAATAATCTAATCGTGAGGAAATAAAAGCATGAATGATCATCTCCATGGTAGCTTTGGCCAGTATTGTTCTCAGTTTAGAGATATTTCTCAAATGATAGAAACAGTTTCTGACCAACTGTCTAGATTCTAGAATGACCATCCAGAGACATCGATTGGTCGAACAAAACACCATGGTTTCTTAGGCTCAACTGGACGGATGAGTCCAAGGAACAGAGGTGTTGTTTAATTTGGGGTAATTTTTGTTCTGGAGCAATGATCAAAATTTCAGTCTTTTTTGTATTCAGTTGTAAATAATTGTTGTATAACCAAGTCTTAATGCATGACAGGCATTCCAATAAATCAGTTAATTTACCTAACTCTGACTCTTTGAATGAACAGTAGGCTACAACTGAATATCATCAGTATACAAGTGATAACATCGGGCATATTTTGTAGTATTAAACACATATTTATACCGACTTCATCAGGCTCCGAAAATTCTTCATAAAGAATGGCCTTCTCAGCTGCCGTAGTTGCAACTCTTGCGTCATTGTGTTCAACGCATCACCATTTCTGTTTAAAAAACGTTGTGCAACTTTTTGTCGGGGCTGAGCGCAGCCCTGGTAACTTTTGCTCTCGGGCTCCCCTTACAGTTGGGAAACAGTATTGTCTTCTACTACTGTCGTAAAATTTGTCATGGTTACACCCTATGGTTACACCAGGGGATACACGTGCATTTGTTGACAAGCCGAAACCCCCAAACTCTGCAGAAGAAGTTCTCACGTCTTGGGCAGACTGCCTGCGTTGCGTGTGAAATGTCTTCATCCCAGGTACAGTGGCATATTTCAGCATGTCATGAATATAATTTCATGGGTTTTATTATTTTTTTCAAACGCCAAAAGATCGCGTAGCTCACGTTTACAAGCCAGCGTCATTATAGTAGCTTATTGGCTACTGTTTTACAGAATGCTAATTCAATTCAATGTTTGTGTGGTAATAGCCATATATCGTCAATATTATAATATCAAGCTACCATAGATGAATCTGCAAAGTTAAAAAATCGATTTGCATTATAGCCTGAGGCAAGACACTTTCACCAGAAAAATAAATAAACAAACATGATGACTATCAGCCTGCAGTCATTATTAGGCTATTAGCCTAAAAGGTGATTTTTTCCGTCTAATCATGTATTATTTACTTGCAAGAATGTAGCCCCTACCAAACTTGTATGGCGTTTAGACATAGGCTTACTTTTTTTTTTTTTGTCCATTGCTGCTTTGGCCATGACAAAACATACGCACGTAAGCCGGAAAACAAACGCTGGTTGGCCTCTCACGTCCAAATTTGAGGAAGTGGTGGGGGAAGTGACATATGCCGTAAAGCAGTCGAATTTTGTAGTTCTTTTTGTGCTCGGGTTACTACCCGAACCCCGAAGTTACGTAGTGCCAGTAAAAGCGATACAGACCCCGTCAGGCTATGGCAGACGTGTCATTCAACCTATTGTAAGTCAATGTACCATCACAAGGGTCTTGGAAATATATTATGAAGGTTGAAAAGCTACATAGTGTTGCTTTATTAATACCTTGTAAAACATTCTTATAAATACTTTCTTCACTCTTAAAAGAGATGTGTTAAAAAACAACACACAGCATGTGTTGATGGTATTTTGACACATGTTGTGTATATTTTTAACACAATGTGTGTTAAAATGTAACTCTGGATAGAATAGCACTGGGTGGAGGAGAGTTTGTGTTTATGAAAAAAATTATAGGTATATTTTATATGGTATCCCATAAAATGCTCTAAAATAAATAAAACAATACATTCAAATAAATAAATAAAATCTTAATTCATGAAAACATACTCGGTTACCTAACGTAACCTCGGTTCTCTCTAGAAGAGGGAACGAGTATTGCGTAAGTTGCTTACGCTATGGTTAAAGTTGTCTTTTCTCGAGATCTGAAGTAAAAAATTATCCTTAATTTTGTATTTATTGTCAACGCAGTGCGGCAGTAGGGTAGTTGACAAATGGCCAAGAAAAAGTACTTTTTTTAGAAAACATAACTTTTTAAGAAAAAATACATATATTTATGGAGTATGAAAACTGCAGTTTCAGAAAATAGTAGTGGTCACTCATTTTGTCAATTAGAATCATTTTCACCATGGATAGATGAACCTGATAAACATTTCCCTACAAATGTCAATAAAACTTTTTCGCCAACCTTACAAAACTGTTTGAAATTGTACCTATTTAAGAGGAGATATTATTGTAACTTCCCTAATGCCAAACTTGACTCTTTTTTTAAAGATATTTTAAAATAAGTATATTTTTCTGTTGTTTTATGTTTGTCACACCATAGGACAAAACGTCACACTAAAGGACAAAGATAGTCATTGCATAAAAAGAGTCAGAATATATAGTGTTTATTGTAACAATAATAAAGGAGGACATTTGTTTTTTTGTTGTAACTTTATATATTCGTTTTAAAAGCTTCTTAAGGAGGTCTTGTCCTATGGTGTGACATCTGTGTCCTATGGTGTGACAGGCCAAAGTGTCACACCAAAGGACATTTCCTGTGACATTTCCTGTGACATTTCCTGTCACACCAAAGGACATTTGAGCTTTTGTGGCAGTTAATAACCATGCTAATACTAGCTGAACTGTCATTAGCAATTGGCATGATACATTTGCATAATATTAAATACTCCTGCTGTTAAAAATAAAAAATGTTATTAAAAAAATAAATTTAGGTGTGTCACACTAAAGGACAAAAAATCTTAACAACTTCAGTGGTCTGAAAACATAGTTAAATATTTGAACAATTCTGAGAGAAATACTTGCCATGTGCACTGCTCATGGGCTTCATAGGGGTCTTCAGTCACATGACCTTGAATGGGGTCTTTCAACTAAATTTAGTTGTCCATGATATTGCCCAACTTAATATCAGGTTATTGCATAACACCAAAGGACATTTTTTTCTGTGACAAACTTTATTAAATTCCTACATTTTTAGAAATGTATGTATAGGAAAAGTGATGGCCACTTAGTGAAATAGACACTTGCACAATTATGCCAGGAGTGTTCATTAAGATGTTTAAACATTATTTTTTTTATTTATAAAAGTTAATATTTATGAAATAATGTTGTCTACCGTCACACCATAGGACGATTTTGAGATTTGGCTCAAAGTTGTAAAAAAATAAAAAATAACTCAGGTATTCAAACAACAAATTCATGTAAAACAAGAAAATGTTTAACCATTTATAGTATTCTAAATGATGAAAATGTGAAATAAATTATTTTTTATCTTCTGTGACAGTGAAAAAGCCACGTCACGTCAACTACCCCATAGCAGGCTGTACTAGCGTGCTCATTGGCTGTCCTGCGGCAACTGCAGCAGCCTACCAGTGAGCCTCGCGTGACGTTATGTCCAATGAGGGAGCTTCGCGCCCTCCACGTGCCTTGCTCGCCAGAATGGGTGTGGCTAGCATGTATAAAACAGGGGCTCACAGGCTGGAATTCTGGTTTTCATAGACTGAAGCGAATAAGCTTGTGGCGCGACATACTCGTTCCCTCTTCTAGAGTAACCCAGTACGTTCTCTTACGAGAGGTTCTCTCGTATTGCGTAAGTTGCTTACGCTACGGGAACCCCTTGTCAACGCCGTGCACGCCGAGCATCACTGCATGAGTCCCAGGGAAGCCCGGGGAAAATAACATGGGAGAACAGGCGGCCAGCAACGCGGGCCAGCACATGTCATAAGCACTTCATAAGGGTACAGAGCGGCTCTGTCTGTGTATAAACCAGAGGAGAGTGCAGCCAGCAATGCGGGCCAGCACAGTACACAAGCACACCATAGGGAAATGTAGAGCGGCCTCACCGGTCCATGTATGGAAAGTGAAAGCCCTAGCGCCACAACGTGAAGAATAGGCGGCCAGCATCGCGGGCCCGCACTAATACACCAGCGCATGATGGGAAAAATACAGAGCGGAACCGCTGGTCTGTATATAGAGACTTTCATCCTTAGTGCAGCTTGCCAGAAAAGCTAGTAGTACACAATAGTAGTCCGCGCATGAACGAATGGACAGCAGGACATACATCTCACTTAGACTGATAACAGTTTAGCCTGAAAGGTGGGAACTTCCAAATTATAAAATCTCACGAATGTAGAGGGGGAGGCCCAGCCTGCCGCCATACATATGTCGTGAATAGAAATCCCGCTAGACCAAGCCCACGACGAGGCCATGCCTCTAGTGGAATGGGCTCTGATGCCCATAGGGCACTGCAGCTGTTTGGACGCATATGCAGCTGCGATAGCGTCCACTATCCATCTGGACAGACTCTGTTTTGAGGCGGCGAGACCCTTGGTGCGCCCACCAAACGAAATGAAAAGCTGACGGGGCATAGGAGGTTATCACTATCATCACTATCGGATGCTGGCAGAGCCAACAGGGAGATGATCTGCACCCTAAAGGGAGTGCCAATCGCTTTTGGGACGTAACCGTGTCTAGGTTTGAGGATGACTTTAGAGTCGTTAGGTCCGAACTCAAAACACACGGGGCTGACAGACAGCGCGTGCAAATCCCCCACGCGTTTCACTGATGCCAGAGCTATCAGAAAAACGGTTTTGAGTGAAAGGTATTTCAAATCCACGGAATCTAACGGTTCAAAGGGGAAAGCTTTCAGGGCCTCTAAGACCAAAGAAAGATCCCAGATAGGAACCGAGGATGGCCGCGGAGGGTTCATCCTCCTGGCTCCTCTAAGGATGCGGATGATGATCTAATTTCTTCCTATTGTATGGCTGCGCGTCGTCTCAGCGAACGCTGCGATAGCCGCAACATATACTTTGAGCGTGGAGGGGGACCTGCCCTTGTCCAACAGCTCTTGTAGGAAGGAGAGCACCCGCGAGATTCAGGCTCCTAGTGGCACACCATTAAGTGAACACTGACCATTTAGACGCGTAGAGTCTTCTCATGGAAGGGGCTCTAGACTGTGTGATCGTGTTTATGACCCCTTCTGGCAGATCAGCGGGTATCCGTTGATTATCCACGCATGCAGAGACCAGCGCTCTGGATGGGGATGCCAGATCGATCCACCGGCTTGGGAGAGGAGATCTCTCTTCACCGGGATCGGCCATGGGGGCGAGTGCGATAGCCTCACTTGCTCTGGGTACCAGATTTGGTTCTCCCATCCCGGGGCTATGAGGAGCACTGAGTGGCGCGTTTCCCTGATCCTCTTTATTACCTGTGGTAACAGAGAGATCGGAGGGAAAGCATACAGTGGGCGGCTGGGCCAGGTTTGGGCCAGCGTGTCCTCGCTTTTTGAGAAAAACCTCGGGCAATGAGCGTTGTCCTTTGACGCAAATAAGTCGACTTCCACCCTGCCGAACAGGCGCCACAGTAACTGGACTGTCTGAGGGTGCAGGGACCATTGTCCCGGGGGAATGTTGTCTCTGGACAGTCGGTCTGGACCGACATTTAGGTGGCCAGGCACGTGTGTGGCTTTTAGCGAGCGCAACGATTGATGAGCCCACACTAGAAGGCGTTTCGTCAGATTGCAGAGATTTCTGGATCTGACACCGCCCTGTCGGTTCACATAGGACACCACAGACATGTTGTCCGAACGAACTAGCACGTGGTGATCCCGTATATGTGGGAGGAAGTGCTTGAACGCGTTCTCGACTGCTATCATCTCCAAACAGTTTATATGGAGGCATTTCTCCTGGTCTGACCACAGGCCAAAGACTGGTTTGCCCTCGAACAGAGCGCCCCAACCTAAGTTGGAGGCATCCGTCGAGATAACTTTGTGGTGTGAGACGGCTCCCATTATCACTCCCCGCTGGTACCAGTCGGCCGCTAACCAGGGTCTCAGTGCTGAAACGCAGCTCTGAGTCACTCTGATTCGTATGCCTCTGGACGCCCAGGCTCGGTGAGGCACACGAGCGTTCAACCAGCGTTGTAGAGGGCGCATATGTAGCAGACCCAGCTGAAGCACTGCTGTATCGACAGCCGGGCCGTCATTGCCACAGAGTCCAGTTCCAAGCCCAGAAAAGAGGTTGACTGACTGGGCAGTAACAAGCTCTTGGTCCAGTTGACCGTGAAACCCAAGCTTTCCAGGTGGCTGAGAAGCACTGTTCTCTGAGAGATAAGTTCCTCCTCTGACTGTGCTAGAATCAGCCAATCGTCCAGATAGTTCAAAATTCGCATGCCCTGACCTCTCAGGGGAGCAAGAGCCGCGTCCCTGCACTTCGTGAATGTACGAGGTGCTAAAGACAGGCCGAACGGCAGGACGGTGTACTGATATACCTGACCGTCGAAGGCGAATCTCAAGAATGGCCTGTGACGGGGTATTATTTGGATCTGAAAGTAAGCGTCTTTCAGATCGAGGGAAATAAACCAGTCTCTCGGGCGAATCTGCGCGAGAATCTGTCTGGTTGTGAGCATTCTCTTCTGAGTCTTCTCATAAGAGCTTTGTTCAAATATCTCAGATCTAAAATTGGTCTGAGAGCTCCGTCCTTCTTGGGCACGAGGAAATAACGTCTGTAAAAACCTGCCTCGCTCAGAGAAGGGTGTACCGGTTCTATAGCCCCTTTGCTCAGAAGCTTCGCTATTTCTGCACGAAGTAGGTGTTCTACTTCCCCATTCACTCTCGTCTTGGTTCGCGCTCGAAAGCGCAGGGGACGGCGAGCAAACTGCAGTGAATAGCCCTCTCTCACTGTGCTCAGCACCCATTCTGACACGCCTGGAATAGCTTCCCATGCTTTCGCATGTACAGCTAAGGGCAGAATGACCTCCGGGTTCCGATAGCCGTGATGCACAGGCTCAGGGACCTGATTCGGAGGCGCGCGCGCTCTCTGTGCTTGAATACGGTGGCTCGCATACAGAGATGGCTGGCCGTTTTACACACATTGTCCCGGTGGCTTTGGACGGGGAACATATTGTGCGAGGGACGGTGCACGAAAGCGGCGCCAGGAGTGTAGTGTTTGTCAGTATGTGTGAGCGCTCGGGGGCGGGCACAGGACTTACACACGGCGAGTAACCGGCAGTGAGGGACCGTGTAACAGAGCGGGCAGTGGGTAGGTGTGGGCACGGGACTGTGGACACGTGACCTACATTCAACACTCGAGCAGCTTTTTTCCACTTTATGGGAGTGGGCTCTGATAGAGACACGGGGTTTATAGTGCTTGTGTGTAGGAGTGAGCACAGAAACGTGGGCACATTTTCTACACTTGAAACACATGCGGCATGAGCCGGATAACCAGACACTAAGCTCTTTTTGAGATTTCTCTGGGTCGCTGTGAAAACGGCGGTTGTGTGCAGGCGAGCGGGTAGATTTACCGGCTCGTTGGCTGCGAAATAAGCGTCTGCAGTAGCCATGACGACGGGGACTGACAGAGTGTGAAGCTTTGACGGTAGTCCGGCCACAGCGGGACTTAACTGTCTTTTCCTCCCTCGTGCTGCTAGGAGGACTTCGCGGGCTCGGGTTTCAGCGCGATCTTCGGTCGAGGTCCCCGCGAGGGATGCGGCCTGTTGCGGCTGGTCGAGCACAATTTAGGGCAGCCGCCCTGTCGTCGCTGCGAAGACGGAGGTCGGTCTGGACGCTGTGCGGAGCTTTGCGCAGGCTGATCACGTGGACGGCGTGCGGCTGAGCTCGAGCGTCGAGGCAGGAAAAGGTCTTCAAGAAGTTGTCGACGATCCCGTTGTCCCGCTGGGCCGAAGAGGCCGGTGGGGGAGAGCGGGGTGTTGAGAAACACGTTGCGCTCAGTTTCCCTCATGTCGGCAAGCGTCAACCAGAGGTGCCTCTCTGTAATGGTCAGTGATGACATGCACCTTCCAAGAGCCTGGGCAGCGGATTTCGTGGTGCGAAGGGAAAGGTCCGTCGCGCTGCGTAGATCCGTTATGGAAACAGGGTTCGAGCCTCTCTCGTCTAACGCACGGAAGAGATCAGCTTGGAGGATCCGTAACACTGCCATGGAATGCAGGGCTGATGCAGCTTGTCCGGCGGCAGAGAAAGCGCGGCTGACAAGGGCAGAAGTAGTCCTGCAGGCTTTAGACGGGAGGGCAGCCTTTGAACGCCAACCAGAGGGCGGGCAAAGGTGCGCTGCGACCGCCTCTCCCACAGGGGGAATGGCATTGTACCCCTTCTCGGCGGCGCCGTCAACCAGTGAGAGCGCCGCGGAGGTATGGTAGGAAACTCTCACGAGGAATGGAGCGTTCCACGATTTATAGAGTTCCGCGTGAAGCTCTGGCAGGAAAGGTGCTGTCCTTGATGCGGGTGCTCGGCGGCGGCGGGAGAGAAAGCAGCCGTCGAGCCTGTTCGGCGCTGGTTCTTCAGGCGGTGACCACTTGAGGCCAAGCTGGTCAACGTTCTTGGTGAGAAGGCGGAGAAGCTCCGCATCCTTGCCGGCTCGAGTACGGCTGGATTCCTGGACTGACGAGGAGGCGGTGGACCATTCCTCGCTGTCAGAGGCCAGGATAGAACAGCTGTCAGCGGCGGCGTCCTCTTCCCGTTCATCTGCCTCATCCCCTGAAGCGGCGGTGGCGTGGGCAAGTGGCGGCGGCTGCGCGGCCGGGAGGGGGGGCGGAGAAGGAGAAAGAGAAGCTCGAGGGAATGAGTCCGGTGAGCTTCTCGTTGCCACAACGGTCTCCGGTGGTCTCTGGGAGCGGCGCTTCTTTCTGTGCGGCCCCGCGGGGACAGGCGGAGTGACAGCTTTGTCGTTGAAAGCTTCAAGTCGAGCCCGCAGGGTCGACATTGAAAGCTCTTCGCACTCGGGGCAGCCGCCCGAAGAGAGTGCGGTAGCGGCGTGTTCGCGGCCCAGGCAGAGAGCGCAGATGACGTGGCGGTCTCCATTGCTGAGCGGGGCTCGGCACGAGCCACAGGAAAAATGAGGCATTTTTTTAAAAACGCCTCACGCTCTTTTAGGAGAAAGAAAGTGTGTGTCGCGAGGCGAACACACACAGCAGAAAAAGGATATGTCGCCGCATAGCAGGCACGGATGGCTGAAGGCGGCGAAGACGGCTGGCTTCTTCAGATGCTTCCTAGGCTTGCTGGTTGCTGAATTAAATGGCGGCGGCGGCTCTCAAGATCCAGCGATGCGAAGAGCTTCACTGAAGACATGAAAATCAGAATTCCAGCCTGTGAGCCCCTCTTTTATACACGCTAGCCACACCCATTCTGGCGAGCAAGGCACGTGGAGCCTGTCTGCTCTCTGCCGCACTGCGCTGACAATAAATACAAAATTAAGGATCATTTTTGGCTTCAGATCTCGAGAAAAGACAACTCTACCCGTAGCGTAAGCAACTTACGCAATACGAGAGAACCTCTCGTAAGAGAACTTAAAGATTAACGGGTGTTTTTTGGCAGCCAATCACATCATGCCTCTTTTTCAATGTCTTTTTCAAATGCTGCTTTCACTTGTTATTAATAACCAGATTAACTTTATTTCTGTCAGACTCTACAGAAGCTCTTATTGAGAATTAACAGGTTTTGGTGTTGAAGATTCATTGAATGTTTCATTTAAAGTCACCAGAATCATGATTAGTGTCAGCTTTATTTGGGCTCTTGACTCTTTAACATTAGTTTTCTCTGATTGCTATAAATGTGTATTTATTTTAACACATTTGAAACAGCAGAAATAATCATGAGAAAAATATGCTCAGATGATAATATTATCATCATGGACATGTAGGGTTATTAAAGCTAACAGCGAGCACCCTCCCATCGAGGTCGTGCTCGTCAGTGCGCGTGTGTACACCTGATTTTCTGTGAACGCGTCCAGGTCAAGTCAAGTCAAGTCATCTTCATTTATATAGCGCTTTTAACAATGTAGATTGTTCCAAAGCAGCTTTACAGAGATAAGCGTATAATTTAAGGTAACAGAGATTGTTTCGGCTTTACAGCAGAGTTAAGTTATTTCCATCTAAAGTTAGTTTTGATTGATTTGCTTCCGTCACAATGATCATTTGTTATTAAATTAGGGGCCGCTAAGACGACACCGTTCTCTCTACACAGACTTTAAACGCGAAGATGTGAGAAACGCTGATGGCGTTCACATGCGCATTTAGAATGGGTTCTATAGTTATGTGCGTTTGAATATACGCGGTTTGGAATTCCCTACAAGCCAAGCCTAAACAAAGTACTTGTCTTTCCTTATAAATTTTGATAAAGAATTTTATTTTATTTTGTTGCTTTGGGGTAGGAACGCGAAACAAAATTTCCCGACAACGCCTTATCTGTAGAGTGGTAGTGGGATCCTCCATAGGGAGAGACTAGTGGAGTATGTCCACGCCATCTCTTCAGCATCGATCAACACCATGGACTCGGAGGTAGCTAGGCTTCCCTGGCTAATCTACCCATAGTAGATAGCAGTAACCGAGGAATTGGAAGCTTGTTAATAGATTTTCTCTCCGCCATCACGCTTCATACAATCTCAGGCGAACTTCAGGCGTGTCGTGTGAATGTGATTGTAACGTGCGCGAGTCGGCGCGACGAGGGAGGGGGGGGATCTGTGGCGTGTGCACCTGTCCTGTGATTGACAGTCAGATCTCACCCCCCCCCCTCCCCCGCGCTGATTGTACCCGATGATCCGGGAGCGGTGGATTTTTGCAAAACAAATAACACGCTCCAGGTGGAGTTAGAAGCTCGGGTTTTTTTCTAAAACCACATTATTTATAGTGTCGATTTCACTAAATATGATAAAAAAAAAGTTGCCGAAGGCAGCTTTAAGCTCAGCAAGAGTTAAATATTTGAACGATTAATGTGAATATTTAAAATATGACTTTTAAAAGGATTAGCATACAATTAGCTTAAAATTAGTTTTTAAAGGAGCTATGTGGAGGTTTTTACTTAAAAAAATCTTTAAGATATAGGTGTTTTCATTTGTACATGTATGGGCCAACCATGATGTAATAAAAAGAATGACACATTGACTGTCCACCACGATTGCCTCTAACAGCCTGTAGGCTCAATTGTGTGTGGAGGAGTCGGGCCCGAATCGGCGCGAAAATTCACAAAATGTGACGTCATGCGCGTTCTTGTCTACTTGGGCTTACATCCGTACGGCACGGCAGCCATTATTAGTAAGCAGCGGCAATCGGTAGTGTTTTCAAATGGTGTTTTCTTTCCTCAAACATTATGCCGGTGAATCTCTATGAGCCGTCAGTGGTTGCTGCGGCAACCCTGGTTGATGTGGTCGTGCTCGTATGAGCGACGCGTGTGCGCACCGAGAACGAGCATGAGACTGGCTGTAGTTCCTCTAACGGCCACTGGTGTCAGTAACCGTTAGAAATTTCAGAACCTACGCAATGCTCCTTTAAATACACAGTTCGTAATAGGACTTTACAGTCTATGGTATCAAACAGAGCATATATTGACTTAGTTTCATAAGTCACATTCCAGTCTTCTCCAAAAACTCCTGCAACACAAAATAGAGATAAGTAGCAAATCTTGAGTTATTTGTAAATGAAACTCAATAATATGAACAATTTGCTGCTGAAGAGATGACACACGCACACGCGCACACACACACACACACACACACTCTCACTCTCTCTCTCACTCTCTCTCTCTCTCTCTCTCTCTCTCTCTCTCTCTCTCTCTCTCTCTCTCTCTGAGGGTGTTGCTGTTGTAGAAAGCAGAAATGATCACGCTGACACAGAACTGTGAAAAACAAACACCAACCATTTAACGGTGCTTTAAGCGATTTCAGCCATTTAGTAACATGCAAAATAACTGACAGACTGAAACTGTTTCTGACTGGTGGACTGGGGATATTTGATTAAACATCTACTTTATTAAGTTAATGCATGATTTAAAAACACAAAAAAACATTGCTTATAGCACCCTTTAAATGACTGTGACTCACCAGAAGTCACGAGCAGAAAGATGAGAGGAAAACTCATTCTGAACTTCATCGCCATTATAACAATCAAAAACCTAACAGAACATTACAGTTAATGCAGTGTATGTAACAATCACTGACAGTCTAGTATAACATTATACCATATTAGACCATATGTGTCAGAAAACACAAAAACGCACATCCACTTAAGGATCAAAAGCGATCATATAATATTTAACCCTGTGACTCTTGCTGGATTAAAGAATAGCAATAAAGCTACTAAAAAGGTTTGTTATTGTCTTTGGTTGGTAGAAAGGAATAATTCTTTAATGCCCAAATGCTGCTCAGAAACTGTTTTGCTGACTCACTATATCACCCAAACGCCTGAGGAGATAAAGAGTGGTTTGAACAAGTTAAAATGCTAGACTGTGGTTACAGTGAACATTGATTGCATGCTAAGAGAGTGCGTCTCATGCACGCTTAAAGCCTTTTCCTCTGGACTTCACATTTCCCTCCATTTGTTTTTTTATCATAGTAACATCAGATTATTGTGTCTTCAGCTTTCTAATGATAAAAGTCAACACAGAAGCTTTAAATGAATGTCATATTGACGTCAAAGTGTTGATGTCAATTTGATGTCAATATTTTGACCTTCATTTCACCCTCATTTTGATGTTATTTTGATGTCAATTCAACATTTATTTGACGTCAAGATGTCATGATGTTGATCCCAGCAGGCACAGGATATAGACTACAGCATCGGTCAGTCGTTGGATTTTGGTTGAAAATAAAAGTCGGGTTGACGTCTAAATCCAATGTTTGTTTGACGTCAAGCTCCAACGTTAGGCAGTCGTTGAATTTTGGTTGGAATAAACCAAACAAAAAGGTGAAATGCATGGCCGTACACTTATTACCAGCTTCACTTAAAACTAACCAGATTTACTTTATTTAATTTCCATTTTAATGAAATCAATAGTTGTATTTTATAGTCACCATGATGGTGGTTAGCATTTGCTTTAGTTGTGCTCTTGACCCTTGACTCTTTAATATATAAAAAAAATCTCTGGCTGCTATAACTGTGTGTTTATAAAACACAGTTGTTGTAGCTAAAAAAGCCATGAGATCAGGAGATGTTTGCTGTTTATTGATGATGATGATTATATCATCATGTAATTGCCTGAATCCCTGATCTAATTCAGTGTCTAATGCTTTGATTATATAGGACTTGTTTTATTCATAATAGAAGTCATTTGATTCTACAGCATATCTAGCAGTGTTGTTTATCAAATAATATACTTGGTTTTTAATAACTATTTAGTGCACAAAAAGCTTTCATCTATGACATTACTTAGACACACACAGACATCAAGAAACAGCATATGAATCTCAACAATGGTGACAATCAAACAATATCCAGATAATCAGATCAACTCCAGCTGCATAATCTATTAATGCCGCAATGCATGCTGGGAGATATGGGTGAATTTTGATTGGTGGTACCCAGCATGCACTGCAGCATGAAGCATTTCATTGATTGTCACCATTGTTGAGAGTGTTAGATTTTGGTGTATTTGGCCGAGCAGTCGTTTGGGTGGCTCGCCAATGTATTAGATTTCTCCAATACATAAAATAAGTAAGCTTGACCAGAGTTCTTGTGGGGAGAAGAATTTATTGAAGGTTTGTAGTGTAGCAGTCCTTCAGCAGCGATGTTAGCATGTCGCCCTTCAACAATCTTAACCCAACGTTCTGTGTCTGAGACAGAACTTTATACATGAAGACAAAAGGGCTACAAACAAAGGAAAACTGTGAGGACCTCCCACAGGAGATTGATCTATACTACAATCTACCTTGAGCAATGTGGTTTCACACCCATCAGTTTCTATGGGCCATTTGTCTGTATGGGCCATATGACTGTGGGCCATTTCGTTCACACAGCCACTGTTTTCAGTTGATTAAATCTAAGTCACAATGTAAATGAATCTGATGACTGAAAATACAAAATCTATCAAGAGTCATACACTGATTCTTGTTAGCTAAGTAATAATGTAGAAGAAAAAGTTTAATGCACTAAATGTTTTTAAAATCCTTTATTAATTAAAAACAACAACATTGTTCTCATGCTGTAAAATTAAATGGCTTCTATTTATAATACATTAAAATCACAAGTCCTATATAATCAAACATTAGACACTGAATAAGATCAGAGATTCAGGCAATTACATGATGATATCTTCATCATCATCACTAAACAGCCAACATCATCTGAACTCATTTTCTCATGGCTTTTTTAGCTACAACACATGTGCTTCCGGAATTTAAATAAAGTAAATCTGGTTAGTTTTAAGTGAAGCTGGTAATAAGTGTACGGCCATGCATTTCACACTTTTTGTTTGGCAAAATGACATCAGCAGAGGTCAAAATCTTGACATCAAATTGACATCGACACTTTGACGTCAATATGACTTTCATTTTTGACCTATTTCTTGACGTAATTTTGACATCAAGGTGCCCGCTGGGAAGCTGAGTCACTTGCAATGCAAGTGATCGTACTCGGTTACCTAATGTAACCTCGGTTCTCTCTAGAAGAGGGAACGAGTATTGCGTAAGTTGCTTACGCTACGGGAAAGTTGTCTTTTCTCGAGATCTGAAGCCAAAAAATTATCCTTAATTTTGTATTCATTGTCAACCCAGTGCGACAGCCGGCAGACCATGGCAGGCTACATTAGCGTGCTCATTGGCTGCCTCAGCAGCAACTGCTGCAGTCTATCAGTGAGCTCCGTGTGACATCGCGCCCATCCACACCCCTCTAACCATCAGGATGGGTGTGGCCAGCGTGTATATAAGGAAGGCTCACGGGCTGAGAATCTGGTTTTCACAGTCTGCAGCGCAAAAGCTCGTGGCGCGTTGGCAGGTTCCGCAATACTTGTTCCCTCTTCTAGAGAGAACCGAGGTTACATTAGGTAACCGAGTACGTTCTCTTATGAGAGGTTCTCTCGTATTGCGTAAGTTGCTTACACTACGGTAACCCATTGTCAACGCCGTGCGCGCCGAGCATCCAGTGCATGAATCCCAGGGAACCGGGGAAAAACCACATGCTGGAGCTGGTGGCCAGTCGGAGAAACGGGCCAGCACATGTAACAAGCACTTCATATAACATAAAGCGGCACCGCCGGTCTATGTATCAATATAGGCAGTGCGGCCAGCAGCGCGGGCCAGCACAGTACACAAGCACATCATAGGGGAAAATGGAAACGGTCCATGTGTAGAGATAATAAAAGAATCCCAGCGCAACTGTGAGGGACAGGCAGCCAGCGGCACAGGCCAGCACAGGTACACAGACGCGTTATGGGGATAAATAGACAGCGCGGCACAGCCGGTCTGTGTATAGAAGAATTCTTCCCTTGGTGCTATATACCAGAAATATTAACAGTACTCGAACGTAGTCTGCACATGAGCAACTGGGCAGAGCATATGTATCACTTAAACTGATAGAAGTTTGGCCTGCAAGGCAGGAACTTCCAGGTTATAAAACCTCACAAATGTAGATGGGGAGGCCCAGCCCGCCGCCATACAAACATCGTGAATGGAAATCCCGCTGGACCAAGCCCACGACGAGGCCATGCCTCTAGTGGAGTGGGCCCTGATACCCATGGGGCACTGTATGTGTTTGGAGGCATATGCTACTGCGATCGCGTCCACCCTCCACCTGGACAGGCTCTGTTTCGAGGCGGTGAGACTTTTGGTGCACCCTCCGAACGAAACAAAGAGCTGCTCGGAACACCTAAAGGCAGCGGAGCGCGTGATGTAGACTCTCAGCACCTGACGGGGCATAAGAGGTTGTCACTGTCCTCGCTATCGGACGTTGGCAGAGCCGACAGGGAGATGACTTGCGCTCTAAAGGGGGTACCAATCGCTTTGGGGATGTAACCGTGTCTCGGTTTGAGGATGACTTTGGAGTCATTCGGACCAAACTCAAGACATGCGGGGCTAACAGATAGCGCATGTAGATCACCCACGCGTTTTGCTGAAGACAGAGCTATCAGAAAAACGGTTTTGAGCGAAAGGTATTTCAAATCCACAGAGCAAAGCGGTTCAAAGGGAAAAGCCTTTAGGGCCTCCAGGACCAAGGACAGATCCCACATAGGAACCGAGGGGGGCCGCAGGGGATTCATCCGTCTAGCTCCTCTGAGGAAACGGATGATGAGCTCATTCCTTCTTAATGCATGGCCGCGCGTCGTCTCCGCGAATGCTGCAATAGCCGCCACATACACTTTGAGCGTGGAAGGGGACCTGCCTCTTGTAGCTGTTGTGCATGGATCCGAGCTCTTAGTAGCGCACCATTTAGAGAACACAGACCATTTAGACGCGAAGAGCCTTCTCGTGGAAGGAGCTCTAGACTGCGTGATCGTGTTTACGACCCCTTCTGGCAGGACAGCGGGTATCCGTTGATTATCCACGCATGCAGAGACCAACGCTCTGGATAGGGATGCCAGATCGATCCACCGGCCTGAGAGAGGAGATCCTTTCTCACCGGGATCGGCCATGGGGCTAAGTGCGACAGCCTCACTAGCTCTGGGTACCAGATTTGGTTCTCCCATCGTGGGAATATGAGGAGCACTGGAAGATGCATTTTCCTGATCCTCCTGATGACCTGTGGTAACAGGGAGACCGGGGGGAAAGCATACAGCGGGAGGCTGGGCCAGGTTTGGGCCAGCGCGTCCTCGCTCTTTGAGAAGAACGTCGGGCAGTGAGCATGTCTTTTGACGCAAAGAGGTCGACTTCTGCCCTGCCAAACAGGCGCCAGAGTGACTGGACTGTCTGGGGGTGCAGAGACCATTCCCCCGGGGGAATGGTGTCTCTGGACAGTCTGTCTGGGCCGACGTTCAGGTGGCCTGGCACGTGCGCGGCTCTCAGCGAGCGCAATGAGTGATGAGCCCATACGAGAAGGCGTTCTGTCAGTTTGCAGAGGTTTCTGGATCTGACACCGCCCTGCCAGTTCACATAGGACACCACAGACATGTTGTCCGAGCGGACTAGCACATGGTGATCCCGTATGTGTGGGAGGAAGCGCTTGAGCGCGTTCTCGACCGCTATCATCTCCAAACAGTTTATGTGGAGGCATTTCTCCTGGTCTGACCACAGGCCAAAGACCGGTTTGCCCTCGAAAAGAGCGCCCCAACCTAAGTTGGACACATCCGTCGAGATAACTTTGCGGTACGAGACGGACCCATTGTCACTCCCCGCTGGTACCAGTCGGCCGCTAACCAGGGCTTCAGTGCTGAAAACGCAGCTCTGAGTCACTCTGATTCGAATGCCGCCGGAAGCCCAGGCTCTGCGAGGCACTCGGGCTTTTAACCAGCTTTGCAGCGGGCGTATACGCAGTAGACCCAGCTGAAGTACTGCTGCAGCTGAGGCCATACAACCCAGCATCCTCTGAAATGTCTTGAGAGGTGCGGTGCTGCCCGGCTGGAAAGACGCGGCCAGGCGTCGGATACAGCGTGCATGCTGTGTCGACAAGCGGGCCGTCATTGCCACAGAGTCCAGTTCCAAACCCAGAAAAGAGGTTGACTGACTGGGCAGAAATGAGCTCTTGGTCCAGTTGACCGTGAGACCCAGGCTTTCCAGGTGGCTGAGAAGCACTGTTCTGTGAGCGATGAGCTCTTCCTCTGACTGTGCCAGAATCAGCCAATCGTCCAAATAGTTCAAAATTCGCATCCCCTGACCTCTCAGGGGAGCGAGAGCCGTGTCCATGCACTTCGTGAATGTACGAGGTGCTAAAGACAGGCCGAACGGCAGGACGGTGTACTGATATACCTGACCGTCAAAGGCGAATCTCAAGAATGGCCTGTGACGGAGTATTATCTGGATCTGAAAGTAAGCGTCTTTCAGATCGAGGGAGATAAACCAGTCCCTCGGGCGAATCTGCGCGAGGATCTGCCTGGTTGTGAGCATTTTGAACGGCTTTTTCGTAAGAGCTTTGTTCAAATATCTCCGATCCAAAATCGGTCTGAAAGCTCCATCCTTTTTGGGAACGAGAAAATAACGTCTGTAAAAGCCTGACTCGCTCAGGGAAGGCGGTACCGGTTCTATAGCCCCTTTGCACAGAAGTGTCGCTATTTCTGCCCGAAGTAGATGTGCTACTTCCCCATTCACTTTCGTCTCGGTTCGCGCTTCAAAGCGCGGGGGACAGCGAGCGAACTGCAGAGTATAGCCCTTTTTACTGTGCTCAGCACCAATTCTGACGCGCCTTGAATAGCTTTCCACGCTTTCACGTGTGCAGCTATGAATGGAATTAGAATGGCCTCCGGGCTCTGATTGCCGCGTATCGTGAGGCGCGAGGGCGGCGTCGGGGCGAAATGTTTGTTAGTATGTGTGAGCGCTCGAGGGCGGGCACAGAACTTACATTTGAAACATGACCGGTAGTGAGAGGCCGTGTAACAGAGCGGACAGTGAGTAGGTGTGGGCACGGGGGGGTGGACACGTGACCTACTTCTAACACTAAAGCGGCTTTTGCCCACTTTAAGAGAGTGGGCTCTGTGAGAGACACGGGATTTATGGTGCTTGTGTGCAGGGGTGAACACAGAAACGTGGGCATATTCACTACACTTGAAACACATGTGGCGTGAGCCGTGCAACCAGACATTATACTCTTTTGAGATTTCTCTGGGGTGCCATAAAACGGTGTTTAGGTGCAGGCGAGCGGATTGTACAACGCGCTCATTGGCTGCAAAATATCATCTACAGTCTCCTTTTTAAGGGGACTGACAGAGCGAAATGCTTTGAAGACTCATATGTTTAGACGCTCATAAATACTCAAGTACCATGAGTAGTTGTGGGCACTGTTTGTGGGCACGTTCCTACATTTAACACTCGAGCGGCTAAAAGGATCATTTTTTGGCTTCAGATCTCGAGAAAAGAAAACTTTCCCGTAGCGTAAGCAACTTACGCAATACGAGAGAACCTCTCGTAAGAGAACGTGTCAGCGCCTTATTACATTGTCTGCTATATATTTGCCTCTTATTTATTAAATACAGGTAATTGGTTGTAAAACATTGATCAAAATTAAGATACAATTTGTACAAAATGAAAATCTTTTAAAAAGAGACTTTCTACAAAACAAAAATCATGTTTTACCAACTCCATATCTTTCTCATGCTGCATGCTCACTGCATGCTCACTTTCATAATCAACATTTATTAAATTAAAAAAACATAATGACGTCACATATTTTCCAACCCAGCCCTCGGCCCTGTTGCAACGGTCGTTGTTTAGGTACCTTAAACGCGCACGTACAGTCTCGGAGTCATCGCTGCAACCAGGAGATGAAGAGCTGAGATCCACATAGCACATCTTCGTCTCTGCCACCCCAGGATGCTAGCGCGGCTAGCGCGACCAGCGCCGTTGCTAGGAGGGCGCCAGCGCCTCTGCCTCGCGAGTGGATGATAGCCCTGAAGACGCCTAGCAATGATATACCTTTAGTGGTAGTATACCTTTAGTTAAGTTATACCTTAAGAGTCTTCGTAGCACGATAAGTTATTGGAAACGCAGCCCAGGTATGATGCGTAATGGAGATTCCAAAGCGCTCTTCTTTGGTCAGAACCAGGCGCGTCGTTAGACATGGGCATCCGGGGCTGAAGCCCCGGATGTTTTTTTTTTAGCCCAGGATCTCAAAAAATTTAATTTATTGATAATTATTATTGTTTTTTAATACTTTTGTATTTATTTTAAAAAATTGGCCGGGTCTTTTAATCTATTCTTCGGAATCAATCATGTATTAAAGACTATTAAAATGTGTTCAAGCAGCGTCAAGTTCGCGCGAATGGAGCGAAGGGGTGGGAACGTCCGGCCCGCAAAACAGTTTGATGCGGCCCGCGAGTCAAGTAGCGCGAGTCACCTGCGCGCCGCATCGGTTTCAAGTTTCTCACTGATCAGCTTCGGGGCGCATAAAAGGATCGGAACGAAGACAGCGGAGGACTTTACTGTGTGTGTGTGTGTGTGTGGTAGTCGTCCACGAGGGGCTGCTGCTTTTACTTTCGTTTTGTCATTTGCGTATTAAAGTGGAATGTGTGGCCGACTAAAAAATTATTTTTCTTTCTTCTAAATTCTTTTAACTATAAGCAACCTAATTTGTCTAGATCTGTATTATTTCCATTGTATAATGAGCTTAAATATTGCTGCGCAGTCGAGTGATTTATTTAGTCTGCTTGATTAACATTATTACAATGTATTCCTATTTATCTCTGTAGCCTGTGTTCGAATATTTCACCAGCATCAGCCTTTTCACAGTTTGTATCACTCCGCTTGTCTGTGTTTGCGCAACTTGCATCATTAAGCCAGTAGGTGGTGACAAGTGACTGTCTTTATGAGAGAACAATTGAAATTTAATTGAACTGATTTAATAGTGCCAAAAACATTGATTAACTCAAGAAAGAAACAAGTTGCTGAAACCAAACTTTAATGCTAAAAAGTTTACATCTATGCAAAATAATCCTTGAAAGATTTCTCATTTAAGGCCATTCCTGTTTGGAATATGTGATTGTGTATTGTCAGCTATGCAGAAACATTTTGCATTTCCATTTTCTAGTGTGGATCATTCATTTCAACATTTATCCTCATTCTCATGTTTAAGAATCTGTTATCTGCTTGACAAATAATTTATGTATGCTATACTGCCCACTGACATGCTTTTAAAGCTATTGTTATCAAAAAATGTTGGCCTTCAAACACCTTAAAATGCACATATGTAGGTCCGAGAAATCAAAATTTTCTCGGGGGAGCATGCCCCCGAACCCCCCTGACTACCTCACATTTGAATGTGCGTGTCTGTGAGGTAGGCCTAATATGGGCTGGTGTGGCTACAGTGCCAGGACTGAATTTTTTAACCAGTCTGCCCCCTGCATATAGGCCTAAAATATGTTATTCTCTGTATCGAATCATGTTATCTTGTAACCCACCCCCAGCCCCTGATGTTTCCGGCTCAGCCCCTGATGTTTTTAAAACCTAGAAACGCCCCTGGTCAGAACCATGGAGAGCGATCGCGGATAGGTCCCGTCAAAACTTTTTACAATGCAACAAAATATTTAAAGAGCATCAAGCTATTAAAATCTATATTATGTATACGCACAGATAATATAACAGTATAGGCCTATTAGTCAGTAATTTTTATTTGGTTAAACAGTGATTGGATAAGGTTTTTAATTTAACGTTTTTAATTTAAGGCCCACCCACAATAGGTCTAGCCAATCCACAACTGGAATCCTGGCGCTGTGCCTTAGCGCTTAAGTAAATTTAAAATAAAAAAAAAATTGTCTGGCCAATCCGATGCCCCTGCACACGTGGGGCCCCTAGGCTGCAGCCTACGCAAGCCTGTGCATTAATCTACGGCACACCTATAATAAGTGTTTATATTCGGACTATTTTATGTTGGTTCGGGACTTCGGGTCATACCGCAGCGGAGTAGCCCAGTACCTGCGCGACTCATCATAGACATTAACAGAGAGAAGTAGATCCGGCAAAAATGTTCTTCCGCAAGACGCGTGCATGTAGTTTTGTTTATTAACAGGCTAGAGCGGCAAAAGTTACGGACAGCAGCTTTAAAGTAAAACCTAAGGCTAAGATTTTTGGATTAAAATTTATGTGAATATGCTATTTCTGAAATGCTACTTATCTCTTTTTCATCATTTTAAATAAACTTCTAGCTTTTCTGCAGTCCTGTGGTGTTACTCTATATAGTATAGAGCAGTATTAGATACACTGCCGATTTTGCAGGTTTTCCTACTTACAAAGCATGTAGAGGTCTGTAATTTTTATCATATAGGTACACTTCAACTGTGAGAGACGGAATCTAAAACAAAAATCCAGAAAATCACATTGTATGATTTTTAAATAATTAATTTGCATTTGATTAAAATCGGCAGTGTGTCAAATACTTGTTCTCCCCACTGTAAATACAAGTGTACAGGCTTCATGTAGTCTCTCATTAAATGAATCCATAACAGTATTCTGGAAATGGAAAACTACATTCAGTAACTGCAAAACTGCATGCATAATAATAATAAAAAGATGACTGGGAGGCTCATACGTGAATCTGGGCTGAACCCAATCTGCAAATAAATACTCGAGACACTTCTAGTCACGACCATCTGACCTGATCTTCTCTCTGATAACACCTGCTGAACATCGTAAGTACTTGTAGCTTGAACCTTTTGTCTCTTTTATGTGATTGAACACTTAATAGTGATAAACTCTTGTAATTTAATATTAAAAACAATGAAACCGTGAAGAATTTGTCTGCTAAAAGGAGTAATGGATTTTCCTTTGAACTTTTTTCCTTCAGACCTGCAAGATGTTGCTTTTATTTTTCTGTCTGCTTTCTCTGAAAGCAGTGGCAACTGAAGGTACATCATTTTACATTTTACACAGTTTCACAGATTGGCATAAGCAGGATTTTGTGTGTCTAAAGATGGTTTATGTTGTGTTTTGTCTTGCAGTGGGTCTTGGTGGTAAAGTGCTTCTGTTTCCAACTAAGACTAACAACAGCTTTGTTAAACTCACTCCTGAAAAGCCACTGAGTCTCTCAGCGTTTACTCTCTGCATGCGTGTGGCGACGGAGCTCCAGGGCGAGAGGGAGATCATTCTGTTCGCCTACCGCACACCCGAGTACGACGAGCTCAACGTGTGGAGAGAGAAAGATGGCAACTTATCCTTGTATATTCAGTCTAGTCACGATGCAGCGCTTTTCCGCCTGCCTCCTCTCTCCACGTTCCAGACTCACCTGTGCGTCACCTGGGCCTCTGCGACTGGGCTTGCTGCTTTTTGGGTGGATGGACGGCGCACTGTGTTCAAGCTCTATAGGAAAGGTTACTCGGTTCGTCCTGGCGGCACCATTCTGCTCGGCCAGGACCCTGATGAAAATGTGAGTTCCTTTGACGCAGAGCAGAGCTTTGTAGGTGAAATTACAGATGTGTGCATGTGGGATCATGTTCTCCTAAGCCGTCAGATCAAGGCGTTGCATTTAAACCAGGAAGGGTTTCTGACGAAGGGAAACGTGTTTGACTGGAACACCATCAAATATGAGACCAGTGGAAATGTTATAGTGGCTGAAAATAAGTGATGCAGATCTGATTCCTCCACACAGTTGTGTCAGTCTTTATGATATGTTTTAATGAGTTACAAAGCTGTAAAGGCTAACAAATAAATTCTCAGCATCACAACTACAGTGTCTGTGCATCATTTGGAAGAAAGAGCTGAATGTTGAAAAAGGGGTTTTAGTGGTCTATGTATTAAATTTGTATTTTACAGAACCAGTCAAAAGTTTGGACACTATTTTTAATGTTTTTGAAAGAAGTCTCTTACGCTCAGAGACTGCATTTATTTGATCAAAAATACAGAAAAAAAAACTAATATTGTGAAATATTGTTACAATTCAAAATAATGGTATAATCTTAATTTACTTTTAAAATATAATTTATTCCTGTGATCAAAGCTGAATTTTCAGCATCATTACTCCAGTCTTGATCCTTTACTCCAGTGTCACATGATCCTTCAGAAATCATTCTAACAGGAGAAAATTAATAAAAATTTTCCCGTAATAATGACTTGGTTTCTCATTATAATAACTTATTTTCTTGTAATAATAACTTGTAGTAATAATAAGAAACTTTCTCATATAATCAATGTGGCGATTAGAAACGTGTTTGACTGGAACATCAAATATGAGACCAGTGGAAATGTGCTAGTCGTGCAAGATAACTATGAGTAGTAACAGCATATTCGCAGTGTACAAAGCTTTTAATGTTAAACAATTTTTATTTAATTTTTTATATTTTTAATTTGGGAAAAAATCTGAATTTTTACTGAAGTACACCTGCACAGGACCTCTAAAGGATTCACAGTTATGTTGATATTTTGATTAATATTTTGTCCTGGAAAAAAAAGAAAGACAATGAAGAAAACGCTGTTACATGATTATCTTTTTGCTCCTCGGACATTATTATATATTATATTATTATAAGTACACTACAGCTTTTTCAGAACAACAGCACAGACCTAATAAAGGAGCATATCGGCCATTTGAAAAGAGCTTCATTGGTAAATATCTCAGATTGCAGGTGTTTTGGCTCTATATTACTTAATTAAAGAGTTCACGGGAGCGCCAGGACGCATGCGCGAGAACTGAGCTTAAATACCATAGATATCATATAAAGGCTAGATGTCTCGTCCGCGCTGCTGGCCAATGGAGCTCGACATCCGCACACGGCGGCCATCTTACGACAGGATGCTCGCTCACTCATAACATGGTGCATGTACTTTTAAATAACCATAACTTGCTCAATTTTCAACCGATTTTCAAACGGTTTGGTTTGTTATAAACGTCAGAGATGTAGCTATTATACTGCATACATATGAATAATTATGTTCAAAATGTTTAAGCATTCAGAATTATAGCCACGTTAATAACGTTTGTAAGAAACCAAACCGTTTGTAAATCCGTCCAGATTTCAGCAAGTTACGAGCATTTTAGTTGGCGTATGTCACTCACCTTCCGTCCACAGCATCAGGGAGCAGCAGCGCAGTCTCCTGACCTAAGATGGCCGCCAAGTGACGACACAGCTGACTCCGCCTTGAGCCATCTAGCCTTTCTATCCACAACTTTCCTGCGAGTCTTAATGGGCGTCGCCATGACACTCGATACTTCCTGTTGCCGGTATCTCAGTTCCAGTTTAGCGTAACGCTTAATGAAGCTTGCACACAAGGGATACTCGCGTCGCGGTACAAACGGGTGAAACTGATTACTGACAAGTAGTAATGCTGACAGATTAAGCAATGGCTCCTTGTGGCTCAACGTGTACCATTGTCAGGTGCACAAAACACGCGAAAACTGAAGGATTTTATGAATGGGACCTGTTTCCAACATAAACGGACCCTCTACGCAGATAGAGTGTTTCTTGTAACGCTACTTAGAAAAAACTGCAGTACAACTGTATATATTTTTAAGTGGTATGTTTATTGTTTTCAATAATTTGAAAATTAATTCGAGAATTAACTTGAATGTGCAGCAATTTGTACAAATAGAGAGTATGTTGGCCTATATTTGTTATAGTCATTAAATAAGAGCATTTAGTTTCATATTTGTTCAAATATTATAATGCAATTTTTTTCCATCTATGTTGATTATGAAAAGTGAACACCATGATCATCTTCATCTTTGCAGCAGACACTGACACAAAACACTAGTTTATTAATAAAAATCAATGCACGCGTTTCACTGGTTTTACAAATGCACATCTTGCTTATTGCACGCACACTCGGCACACATATGATGTCAAAATAACGAGATATTGTGTTGAAATAACATTATTAATAATAATAAATCTTTAATAATATTTGATTGAATGCCGAATGTTGTGCTTGTTCAATTTAATAACATTAATACTTTAATTGTGATCATTAAAATAATTGAATATTAAATATTAAGTGGCCAATTTTTGCTCATTTCTTAAAAGTATTTATATATATATAATATATATAGCACCCCCTCAGCACACGTTAAAAAATTATCTGCCGCCGCCCCTGGTTATAACGGCCCACGTATTAAAAATGATTGGGTCTAAATTGGGCTCGGGCTCATAATTACAGTTAATGTGTCGGGCCGGGCTCGGACACAACGGGCTCAGGTAGGGTCGGGCTTGATTTTTTGGGCCCTATCTAAGCTCTACTCCTCATTATCCAAGCAAATTGTTTGGGTTTGTTGAGGCTCTCTGATAGCGGTATCTTCAGGCTAACGTAAACCGGAAGTTCGATACCGGCTTGTTCTACGTTGCCATAGCGATCACGGGAAAGGTCAGAGTTCGGGAAAGTCTATGTTAAATACTCCCAAGGAGTGAGCAGTCAGTAACAAGTAGTAGTAGAAGAAGAACGCCGTAAGCTCAGTTCTCGCGCATGCGTCCTGGCGCTCCCGTGAACTCTCGTCAGAGGCCCACATTGAGGAACACTAATAGTTGGATAAAGTCGTTATTTTTGTTGTTTTTCCGCACAAAAAGTATTGTCGTCGCATGATAAACTTAATGTAGTGCCACTGTAGTTACTTGGACTATTTTAACGATGTTTTAATAACTATTCTGGGTCGGCGAGTTTCGGTCACACTGGAAGCCTATGGAGGAGTCAAAATTCTGTCAGATTTCATCAAAAATATCTTAATTTGTGTTCCGAAGATGAACGAAAGACTTACATGGCTGGAACAACATGAGGGTGAGTAATTACTGACAGAATTTTCATTTTTGGGTGAACTAACCCTTTCATTTCAGTCTATTGACTGTTTTCTTGCAAAAAGGTAGGCCTACCATTATTTATTTTTTCTTTTGGTAATGTGTTTATGACAACATGATATATTCACTCATCTCTCATAAACACCTGCACTGGATTATCTAGTTTATGTCCTTTACTCGACTCTCCAACCTCAGAAAACCTTCACTTCTACTGATGTGGCTGTATATGAGTTCACATAATTCATAATCTGATCCACTGCTGCTGTCTGGTGTTCACATGCAGGCGGTGCATCGTGAGAAACAGACTCATGGCTTGAGGAATGGAAGTCTGCATTCATATAAAGTTCCAACATCACATTATTAAACCACAAACCTATGCAAACAAAACTATATGAAAACCATCAGATAAATTCCAAAAACCTTCACTGAAATATTCTGATATTTGATCACAATTTCATGAAATCATGACATTAACAGTTCTTGTGATTAGGGATGGGCATAATTAATCGACGATCGATAATCGATCGTTAAGAATTTCGTCGATCACGTTTATTTGTTATCGATTAATCTAATGCAGGTTGCGTTGCGTAGTGTGAGTCTTGAAGCAATCGAATTAGCGCGGAGGTATGCATCCCGGCAACGTCAGTCCCCTCAGAGCGGGTGTTTTCAGCGGCTGACTGGCTGTCACCAGGTTGCGGTCGCATCTGATCCCAGATCATGTCAACATGTTTATCTTTCTCAACAGAAATCAGTGGACTGGTGCAGAAGTTCTATGGGAACTTCATGCGTTTTCTCAGATCGGATAGCTATCTGATTTATCAAAACGATTCCATTTACACCCGGTCATATAAATGTGTTTTTGCAAAACGGATATAAATCCGATCTTGAATTCCCGCGCTACATATTTAAATTGTTGCACGTCCAAAGCAACTGATATGAGCTGCATTTTATTGATCATCAGCGAAAATTTCTAAATCAAAGACTGCAACAATATTGCGGCAACAGCCCTGGTAAGATCATTTCGGTTCTTTACTTTTAATGAAGATGATTGTGTTTTGACGAATGACTTTCACTTTGATTTGCGATAGTTTGCACGTTGGCTTGAATAGATGCTCATCTGTGGTGATGCGTGTTCCAGTAACGCCGTCATATCTGGCTATAACATGACATATAGCCCAGCAAGCAATAGCCGTCTTTTCAACGTCTGGGTTAAATATAGACCCGATATAGTCCGGCTATGTGTAACCCACTTTTAGCCCAAATAACATTTAATCTGGATAAATGTATTTTTTTCCAAAATAACTTGTGAGATGTATGATATTCCATCATGTAAGCAAAGTCTACCGTGATTACAAGTTGTTTGGCTTACTTTATTTTAGGCTACATGTTATAGGCTGTGCGTAGCCACGATTTAGCTCGTATTCAGACCCGGCTATGCGTAACCCAATTTTAGCCCAAATAACATTTAATCTGGATAAATGTATTTTTTTCCAAAATAACTTGTGAGATGTATGATATTCCATCATGTAAGCAAAGTCAGATGTGATTACAAGTTGTTTGGTTTGCTTTATTTTATATGTTCTATGTGTAGGCTGTGCGTAGCCACGATTTAGCTCGTATTCAGACCCGGCTATTGTAGCCCACTTTTAGTCAAAACTGATTAATTGTAGCCTAGTTTTTTTGCCAGGCAGTGCATGAAATGGTTGATATTCCATCATGTTCGCATTGGTAATGATATCTACAAGGTTCAATGTGACATTTTACGACATGGTCGATCTGTTGTCACGATTTAACTCCAAATTGGACGGGCTATATGCGGTCTGCTTTAGCCCACCTGGCGAAATCAAAGCAATCTGGTCTACGTACGGCTTGGCTATAGCCCTGATTCAGACCAGCGAGCTAGTATAAGAATATTAGTCTTAAAAATGTTTTCGCTCACACAGCTTAATGTTTGCTGTCACACATAAACATAACATTCATACACAATCTACGATATGACTGTCATTTCAAATTAAATAAAATGCAATTGCATTTCTCAACCGCTAGATGGCACAATCGAAACACTACTGAGACATGACTACTGGGACTGGGACCATAGACAGTATATAAACACTGGGACTACTGGCATTGCGCGACTAGATCACTTTAGCCAGATCTCGCGATAAACATTTCCTCCATTTTCCATTTTATTTTACACGAGGCTGCTGTCAGAGAGCAACGGGCGAGCAACACTCTGAAAACCTTCAAATTTCTACTTCGGTCTTGTAAGTATGCGTGTTATTTTTGTTATGTTCATTGTTTAAATTAGTTAGTTGTTATAATGTGTAGAAACCGTGACATTTTAACATTACCATTGCAGAGTACTATTTTTCTCCAACAAGTTAACGTTACTTGCACGTGTTATTGCAACTGTGTGCCCTTAATCTAAAATGTATCTAAATTCAAGGTGGTAAGCATGAAACTATGAAACTTATCATTACTATTTTTTATTACTATTAAAGATACCAATATATTTTTGTTTTTAGATTGGAGTAAGAAATAATAGTTTTTGATTTAATGCAAATTTTCAAAGTATACTTTACATAAAACTTAACAGCAACATAGTGCAACATGAAAAGAAATTATAAAAAAAAAATTTTCCTTTCCAATTAATAAAAGGTAGTGGCAAACAGTAAAGTCTTTAAACTTTAGTTAAAAGAATTAAAATATGCAGCATACATTCAGTTTTCAGTGAATTTGTTTCAGATATATGGTGCATAAAAACCGCAATGCTGCTTCTCCATGTTTTGTTTTGACTTTTTTTTTTTAATTTTGACTTATAAATTTGATATAAAAGTAGCTGGCTACTGTCCCAGATGACCTGAGAGGTCTGCTCTGGATGGTTCATAATGCATCAGAAGATTAGAAATTTACTTTGGCCTTAAAATGTTAATTAATTTAATAACCAGCTGTAGTATTTTGATATGAGTTCTTTGACAGACATATAGCCAGTGTAAAAACCTCAGAACTGGAATGATGTAATCCACTTTATTCGATTTCAAGACACTGTTTATTGCAAATTATCCAGCAATCGGTCAACAAAGTACAGCAATTGAATATACAGAACACTTGTCAATGACTACCATTAAATGTCTTGTTACCAACATTCTTCAAAATATATATTTTTTTGTGTGTGTTCAACAGAAGAAAGCCATACATGTTTGGAACCAAGTGAAAGTGAGTAAATGCTTACATGATTTTTTTTTAGTGAACTACCCCTATAAGTATCTTTTTATGTTCATTAGAGTTAGGCCTATATGAGTAAGTGATAAAGAATGATTTATAGGGATAGTTCACTTTGAAATTAAATTTTGGCATGTTTTAGCTTACCTTAAGGGCATCCAAGATGTAGGTGTCTTTGTTTCTGAAGAAGTTTCAATTTTGATATTTTTAGGTCAAACTGTTCTTGTCTGTCTGTCAGTCATATAATGCAGGTCTATATGGTCACTACCTGAAAGAGCACGATTTGTTATGATTTCTCTTACATTGAGCGCGCTTTTTGACGTGCCTACATTTGTAATTAAAAAAATTTGGTCAGCAGGAAAAATTGTCTAACGAACAGTTCTGTTTAAAAATACGTACTGAAATCGAACCGAAAGCCTCGTACAGAATGGTTCAATACGTGTATCGTTACACCCCTAAAATATATGTGTGTGTATATATATATATATATATATATATATATATATATATATATATATAAATAATTAGTGCATCACCATTATGCAGGCAAAAATGTTTAATTATTGATATTAATTTATTAATAATATTGATATAAATTATATAGTCTCAATCTATATTCCGTTAACTCTATATTGGCCAGCTCTAGTGTGCATCCTAGCAAAAGTGAATGACTGTAATTAGTTAAAAATGATTGTCAACAATGCTTTTCTTGAGCAATAATTTTTTTCTTTTTCTCATTTGGCAGACGCAGTGATGACCAACTTTCCTTCGGCGACTGAATGGGAAATAAAAAATGCAATTTCTGGTCATTTTAAACAAGCACCAGGAAGAGATGGGGGTGGTGGTTTTGGATATAAAGCTAATAATTCATTCTTAAAAATTTAGTATCTTAAGTTGTTTTACATATTTTCCAATATTTTATTTGTTAATTTTTATGTTTGAATGTTGTCTAAGTTGTTAATATAATTGTTCTAAATAAATCCTTTATATTCAATTAGTTTGGATGGATTTTCATTTATGAGAACCTGTTATATTTGAGTGAAAAGAATCCTTATGCCTCATTTTGTTGTCTATTACATGTATATGTAGTGTAATTGATGACTAGTCTATTCTTGGGCTACGGTTAGACGTCTATTAGATTTTCACTGACAGCCCAAAATCAGCCTTGTTTTAGCCTAGACCCATATTGCCTGTCTATTAGACGTATATATGTAGTCGTTTAATAGCTGTCTAATTGATGACTAGTCTATTCTTGGGTTATGGTTAGACGTCTATTAGACGTATAAATATAGTCATTCAATAGCTGTCTGATTGTCTATTCTTGGGCTATGGTTAGACGTCTATTAGACGTATACATGTAGTCATTCAATAGCTGTCTATTCTTGGGCTATGTTTAGACGTCTATTAGATTTTCACTGACAGCCCAAAATTAGCCTTGTTTTAGCCTAGACGTCTGGGCTGTGTTTAGACGGCTATTAGACGTCTATTAGACGCAAAATTGCTTGCTGGGAGCCTAGGCCTATAAAACGCTCTCACATGTTTATTTCTTAGCATTTTTGGGATAAGTCAAATTTACATATGTAGTTTCAACAACCAGATGCATTTACTCTTGTCCAGTTTCGTCTGGATTGCGTCTCAGATCTCCTCCTGAAGTGGTTTGAGCGATCGGGTTTAAATCCGCCTCGAATGCGTTTCGGAGGGCATTTACATTTGGTCTTTTCACGATCGGATAGTTATCCGATCACAGAAAACGGATGAAGTGGCCATGGGTCTCTGTTTAAGAACGCCGGCTCGCTGTTCCGCTGTTTTAGAGCACTGCAGGGCATCTTCAAGTCTAACGTTACCGAACGTGCAGTTTCACTGCCACAAGTTGATCTTCTTGTAATAAAGATCTCATCGAGGACAAACAAACTGTATTTTTGTATTTTCATTGCATTTTTAATTTATAAAAAGTTGAAGAAATAATGAATTTCAATATAAAAATATGAATGATTAATCGATAGTCGATCGTTAATTCTCCCGACGATCGACTAAGAAAATTTAATCGAATGCCCATCCCTACACTGTAAAAATAAAAGGTGCCTGGAGGAACCTTTTGGGGTTCTTCACTTTGCCACACCGGCGGAACCGTCTGTAGATCCTCTAGGCACCCTTTAAAAAGGGGCGGTTCTCTGAGGAACCACACAGGTTTCCTGAGGAACTCTTATATTAGGCTCTGTGTGGAACCACTTTGGGTGCCTCCAGGAACCAAATTTCATTTTTTTTTTATATTTAATTTCATGTTGTTACTATGGTTACCTTTGACTTCTATTATAATAAACAAATTGAACCAAATACAAAATAAGAATTGTTTATTACATATTTGATATTCATTTTTATACATACACTTCCATGCACATGGGGAAAAAAGCTAACTATAGCTTAATATCAATGAATACACAAAAAAATAGTATAATACATAAGCAACATAATCAACCATGTATATACAATAGATAAACAAGAAAAGACATCTCAACAAAATGCATGGAAACACATATGTTCCATGAAATAAATCAATGTAAAAAAATTACATTTGAACTAATTAAAAAATGTCCATCATACTTAACTTTAAAACATTTGTGTTTCAGTACGATGGTTAGTCTGACATCACTGTTACCAAGTCCAAAAGCTCTATCAGATGCCAAAAACAAACAACAGTGCTAATATACACTGATTGTGCTGTAACCTTAATCTCTATACTGAAATCTCTGATGGTTAGTTATTCAGCTATTTTGAATCATAAAATGTTTAAGTCTGGGATGCCGTTAGACTGGAGACTGTAATGTACACTGTGGCTTTTGAAAAGCTTAAATGTGTGACTTGAATCAACAGTGTTCATAAATGGTTGTTGAGTATTCTCATGAAACAAGATAGAGGAAGTAGAGGCTTCGACCTGGAAACAGTATTAAGGTGCAGTAAAATGATCTGTTGTTCTGTGAATGTTCACTGGTGAATTCAGTCATTTCAATATGAATTCACAATCAGCAATTTCGTTTGTGGTCAAAAATGTCACTATGGGACCAAGTTGGTGTGAGGTACTTAATGAGTTAGAAAAGTGAAAAGGTACAGCATCGTTTTCCGTTTGTTTTTCCTCTTTTCTGGTGGATGGTCCAGGCACTTCAATGATTTTCAGGTCTACAGGAGGATTTTTATTCTTGTTCAAACTTGTATTTCAGCTTACCGAGATCCCTGCAAAGTACAAAATTTACTGTTAGTAATGTTATTAAAGTGATAGTTGTGAAACTTAAATAATTTCCTCAGCCTTGTGACGTTCCAAACCTGTTTGACTTTCTGTCTGTGGACCCCAAAAGCAGATCTCAGTCATAATGCAACCCCAGTCACCGGTCGCTTACACTGCATGAAACACAAGCAGAAAACAAATGTGTAAATCATTCATGAAACCATTTTATGTACTCTTGTCTAGTTCAATTCAATGCAACAATTTATGTAAAAATGGTTAAGCTCCAAAAATGTCCCAGAAAAGATACTAAAAATAATCAATGAGTTCAAATGTGTTATGGGTTGTGTTGTAAGTCTTCTGAAGCCTAATAGCTTTTTCCTTTTTTTTTGTCGAAAGACTAAACTTGAAGTTATAATTCAGAGTTAAAATGTCTTATATTCAAATGCAAATGATAAAGATATAAGAAAAAATGCATAGCATTATTTGTGAACCAAACCTGGGATATTTTACATGAATGAGATTTGAGATCATGAGAAAAGATTTTCAGAGAATAACTGATTTAAAAAACACAAGTACACAGTCAAACAATACAATTTCACACAGAGAAAGTTCATAGTAATAAAGTACTGCATGTGGTGCAGGTAACTTACTGTAATTCAATGTTGCCACTGAAATGTTCAGATTATTTGTTCTGGGGAAACAAAAGAACAAAGCTGATTATTCACAACATAATATTTATTGACCAGTAAATGGCTTTAAAATGGTATTTGAGAGAATGAGGGCACCTGTAGTAAGTAAAGTTAAGTTAGGCTAAACAAAAACAGAGCAAACTATAACCTGTTTTTGTTATTCATAACAAACGCCAAGAATCAGAGAATTTTCTAAATTAGTTAGGCTATATCAGCAATTTGAAGACACAGTTGTACAAAATATGTTGAATTGAATGACTAAATCAATCTAAGACAATAAGTCAATCATTTCCATTTGTTCATAAGATCAACGTAGTTAGCATCGCGGCTAAAACCTTCATACCAGATATACTGTGCAATAAACGAGTGGTAAACACTGTAAAAACGTAGTAATGTATAATAAATTTAGTTTATTTATATGTGTGTTTAAATATATAGTGAGTAGACTCTGTATTTATATTTATTTGGCGAGTTTACAAACCTTGTAATGGAGAGCCGAATAAACGGCGGAAGCTTTGATGAGAGGAGCCGTTACTTTCAAACCGATGACGTCGATCAGCTGAGCTTTGTTGCGCGCGAGCATCACTGAAGCGACGACAGCAGAGGAATAGCAGCAGTTTCGTGACAGAATAACACCTTTCTCCTCCTGCTTCTTCTTCTTCATATAATATTATTATTATTATTTAGTGTTGTTGTTTAAGGTTTAAATTACTTAATAAAATAGGCCTATACTAAATATATGTAAGCTACCCAAGTGAAAAAGACTAGGTTACTGTTAAATGTATTAAAAATGCATTAAAGTATATTTGTATTGTAGGTCTACTAAAAACACACTGAAGTACATTTTTAATACATTTAATAGTACATCTTTTTCACCTGGGTATGTATACTGAATCAAACTTGCCTATAATAATAATAATAAAAATGCATTAAAGTATATTTGTATTGTAGGTCTACTAAAAACACACTCAAGTACATTTTTAATACATTTAATAGTACGTCTTTTTCACCTGGGTATGTATACTGAATCAAACTTAAGTAGCCTATAATAATAATAATAATAATAATAATAATAGGATAATAATTATAATAATAGAATAATAATCTAATTCTGGCCTCACTGAACCATTGGGTTCCTCCAGATGCTGGCTTTAACATTAGAGATCTTCCAGGAACCACTTAAATGTTAAAAGATCTTCCAATAACCCTTTTATCGCATTTAAGTTCCTCTATTTTCCCCCAAAGCACTTCGAGGTCTCATGGTAATGAAAAGGTGACTCCAGAACCTCTGAAGTAAATACAAAGTGCTTAAAGGATCCTGTAAGTTCCAGCAAGAACCTCAAAGATTGTCAATGCTCCTCCAGTAACCCTACTATAGGAAAAAGAGCTTTGAGGCACCAAAATTACATTTTGAAGTTCCTTGAGGATCCAACAGGATACTTGAGGCTCCTTTAGTTTTTACAGTGTACTTGTGATATTGAAAAGGAAAAGACTTAAGTAAAAAAAAAAGAAAAAAATCATGCATTTTGCTTTCTCAAATCGCATTAAAGAGAGCATTGTTGTATTGTGGAAAGGGTTTTGTATTGTCTTTAGACATTTTAAATAGGACCGTATTGGCACACAAGTGTTTATTCCTTATTATCACCTGATCGGGTACATGTCCTCTCTCTATGTAGATGTATGGTGACAGGGGGGCGCTTGAGCAGTTATCAAAGGGCCAGACGTCCGCTCTGCCCATGGTACCGTGACACGTCGGCGACCCATACTGATCTCTGGGAAATAGAGGCTGCTTGAAGGCTGCTTTCGGGTGGTGGAAGGAAAGATGTTCCTCATCTGCATTTATCAAACTCGGAGATTGCTCATTCACATCAGCCGTGCTGATAGAGAGAAAAAGAGAGCTGATCTTAACGATTTAAGTGGCATTTCTGCATGGATTGTTCTGAAAATCTGTCACAATGTATTGCTTGGATTGCATAGAGGCTGTTATTGAAGGATGGGACTGACCAAATGGAAGATATTAAAGCATGTTCACTCATCCCACATCTTTACAGATTTAGATTTAGTGGTTCTCAGCTGGTTTTGCTTAATGGCCTAGATTTTACATTGGATATCAAGTGGTGTCCCAACACAATACCTACCAACCAACCAAAAAAAAAAAAAAGTGCATAGACCCAATAACATGCAATAAGCCTGGTTGCGTTTTATGAATTGTATTTTGCATTGTTTTCCTCTTCTGTTCACGGCCCATCAGACCAGACTCATATTTTTAGGTTGCAACCCACCAGTTGAGAAACACCGATCTATGTACATTAATTCTTATGAATACATTAGCAAAAACAGCCTGTTTAATTCAGAAAGAGGTAGAACAAGTCATTTAAAACAAATTTACGACTGTTATCTCACAAGAAACCTTGATGGACCTTGACTAACTTAAAAAATGCTAGAAAAGTCTTAAAGGTCCCGTTCTTCGTGATCCCATGTTTCAAACTTTAGTTAATGTGTAATGTTGCTGTTAGAGCATAAATAATATCTGTAAAATTATAAAGCTCAAAGTTCAATGCCAAGCGAGATATTTTATTTAACAGAAGTCGACTACAGTGAACGGCTCGTTTGGACTACATCCCTCTACTTCCTTCTTTAATGATGTCACTAGAACCGTTTTTTGACTAACCTCCGCCCACAGGAATGCTCCCTCAACTCTACTGGCTACTTGCACACTTCTTATAACTTAGGCTACTGTGTTTATTCAGCTCTTACGGTGATTTTCTGAAGTAAAACTGACGCTTCATCTTTTGTGTGATGTACAATAAACTTTATTAAACTCATCAGTATATGTTTGATCATCATTCGGACCTGGTCCGAAACAGCAGACTTGTAGGCTATTAAAGGAGAACTCCGGTCAATTTTAACATTGAGCTCATTTTTTTTGTACATTTGGAGTGCTGTCAATACAGAGAACAACGACAAAAATCGGTGTTGCCTACACCGAGTTATTCTATTTTTAAAATTTGCACCCTGTTGACTTCAATGGGGCAAGTACTAAACCTGCTTTTAGCCTCTTAACATCCTTGATGTGTCATTACAAGTGCACAGAAAATGTGAGTGATTCCTTCTGAGTGAACACGAGTGAGTCTGACTGCAGTAGATGTGAAAGAAATGTATAGAAATGATGTTATTTAAGCCAGCGCAAATACCTTTGTTTACATCCTGTTTTTCGGTTGAAGTCCAAAGTAGTCGATTGCCGAGTTCACGCGCGTGATCATAGGTATTAAACCTATGCGTGTGAACTCTGCAATCGACTACTTTGGACCACCGATTTTTGTCGTTGTTCTCTGTATTGACAGCACTCCAAATGTACAAAAAAATGAGCTCAATGTTAAAATTGACCGGAGTTCTCCTTTAATAAATAATGGATACATACAAGCAGATGACAAATACGTTATAATAACCGTAATTAAACTACTAAACTATACCTGTTTCATCTCTATACAGCACTCTGACTCTGTAGGCATTATTGTCCGACTCGAAATGAACGCCGTTACTGAGAGTTTCTGATATTATCATCATTCCGTGAGATGAATTTTTCCTGACAGACTGAGCGCGAGCTCATGAAGCTCTGCCCCCTGGGTCGTCCAGCAGCACCTCATTTGCATTTAAAGGGCACACACTAAAACAGCTCGTTTTTCTGAGCCCCAAAAAATGTCAATTTAAACATGCTGTAAAAAATTATCTGTTGGGTATTTTGAGCTGAAACTTCACATTCACACTCTGGGGACATCAGAGACTTATTTTACATCTTGTGAAAAGGGGCATAATACGGGACCTTTAAGTTATGGTCCCTTTATAGCAAGTTAAAGACATTTACATTGGACATTGGATTGGATAAAGTCATCAAGACCCTTTAAAGGTCAATCATATAGTTTAATTGTGAAGCATCTCAGATCATTTACCTTGGTCTGCTCCCATGTCTTCCTCTCAGTGTCTTCATTTTAATTCCCGCCATCTCTAGAGTCGGTTTTGTCTGCACCCTGGTCAGTTTTGTTGCGGTCTGAGCGTTTCTTTCAGGGAATAAGTATTTTTGAAATGGAAAATTAATGCACTTAGATAATTTATATATTAAACAATAACATGGTTTTACCTTTATAATAATACAGGCAGAAATTAGAGAGGACAAACCATCTTCTTTTCCATAATTTCAGTCCACTGCTATCCTATAGAAAGATATATTTATGATCACACACACATCTCTGATAAATATAACCTTGATGTATTTAAAATGCAGCTACACTTCTAAGATGACCATGTTTTTAATTTCTGAATCTGTATTTTATATATTTTTGTGGCCCTTAAAGTAAAACATGTGTTGGTGGTATAACAAAAAAAGGGAAATGACATCACAAAGACCCCTGCAGAATGTCAAGGTCAGAAACTCTCTAAAAATATCAGATCATTTGATATTTTAATGCTTTAAAAATAAATTGTTATTTTAATATTAATTTTTCTATATAGCTTTAGTCTTTAGTCTTAGTTAAGGTAATTTTAACTTATTTCTTGTTTATTTGAGTTTTTCATCTATTTAATTGTATTTTATTTCTGCTTTATTTTAAATTCCCCAAATCTATCACCAAACTTTTTAGTTTACAATAACAACACTGGCTACAATATTTTTTTGTGAAATATATGAAAACAATGTTACATTTAAACTCGAAAGTTTTCAAGGTGCAAGAAAAATATATCAAGGTCATTATATCAAAGATTTTGTTGAAAAATGTAATACTTTTTTTTTCATACTGTACGAAATCAATGTGAATACAAATATTTATGTATATTTTCCAAACCGGGTTTTTGTCTTATCCCGAATCACTACGGCCAGGGGCGGATTAAGGTGGTCAGGGGCCCCTAGGCTACTCTTTGTGTGAGGCCCCCCCCTAAAAATGTATTTAGTGCCATACATGGTCCACACGCAACTACGGTGAACTGGCATACACACATTGAGAGAGCCACTAGTTTCCTTTACATTCCTTCAAGTGGTGGCCAATTCACATACCCAATCACCTGCTTGTTTTTAAAAAAAAAAGTTTCTTATGGGTCAATTAGGGTCTTTTTTTGTTCGCGCCAGGCACGGTGTTACAGGCCCACCCAAAACTTTTCTTCAAAAAAAAAAAAAAAAAAAACCTTTTAAAGGGGCCATGTGTCATGTCTGGCAAAAAAAATCAAGTCATACTCCACATTCCATACCAGATGGGGGCAGTATACCTCCAGAAAGTGAATTGGTCTACTCTAGAGTAACAAACGAGAAACGGCATAGTCTCTATGCTCCGCCCCTACCTTCTTAGCTGCACATATACAAGTGAAAATAGGGACAACATCTATTTAGAGTGTTACGCTGCCCGCCTGAAGCTAATTTAGCAGCATATATCAAGTTTGATTTTCATTAGCAATACCACTTCTAGCTAAGTTATCATTAGTCACCAAAAAACATTCGGTCTCATTACACCTTGCAATGTTTTCCGTTACGTTTCGTGCGTCCAGGGTGTGTAAAGCAGAAGCAGCCTGGCCAGCGGCGGAGTATGCGCGATCCGTGAGTGCTGAAGACGTTCTGCACGGCTTTGATGGGTGCGCAGGAGGACACAAATGGGCGGCGACAGCTTCTTCCAGTGGCGGGAGCTTTTTCCTCAGCGCCGTCAACAGATAGAGCTTTACTAAAACTGTATACACCGCCGCCGACTTGAGCTGCAAAGAAGCTCTGGCCGCCCTGTCAAGGACGCTTGTCAAAAAGTACGGGGAAACTTGACCGCTCTAAAGATAGTGAGTGAGTGCGCGCGCGCGGCCGGGGCTCGCTCTCGCTCTCTCTGCTAACGTTAGTTCTTTAGAGGCAGAAGAGCGCTCGCGCGCCTAAAATGTCATATTTTGGCATGAACGTTCACCCGCCAGTGTGGCGGATAGCCTTTTGAGATATACTCGCCAAACAGAAAATCTACCCGCATATGGCGCTTGGCGGGTGTTAGTTTTGGACCCTGCGTGCGTCTATTTGGGGTTCATTATCATCGACATTTCAAGCTTCTTAGGTAATGTTACATTTTAGCATCAGCTTGGTAGAGACGGGCTCTGGTAGATAACAGGTGAAAACCAGATCGGATCTGTGGGTAAGTTAGAACTAATTATCAAACGCAGCTACGGTTAGCCATCGCTAACATTAGCACGTTTATCGAACAGCCTTCGATACATTTCTATGTTATAACTTCCCGAAAAAACTACACAAACATATAAAACAAACTTCTAGCGAAATACTAACAGCATCTTACTTGCCAATCCAAAAGAAATGTTGCAAGTTCGGAGTCAAACCTAATTTCTTTCATGTCCATCAGTTGTCTCCAGCGATGGAAAGCAGGGTTTACTCGGGTTCGGCTCCTTTTCTTATCTGATTTTATTTGTGCTTCAGAGCGCGGTTTTTCCCTGCAGCGGGTGGTAGGGGTCTCTTGCCAAGGGCTTCAGCCATCCTTCCGCTCTCTTCCCTGAACTGAAATGTAGTAGTGAGCTGTACTTTCCACACGATTGACATCAGGTTCAAGTACGCCCACAAGCCGTGGGAGTTATTCGTGTATTGCATGTTTGGCTGGTGGTTATGTTGCCCGTATACCGCCTCCCATGGCCGAAACTGGTATTACGACACCTGTCGGGCCGTGGCTAGTAATGCTAATGCTAATTAAGGTTGATATCTCTGCAGCACTATAACTTGACATTTTTTTAATGACATCATCGCCCTTCAATTCTTCTCATTCTTTTGATGCGTGTAGCTCATTTTTGGGATATTTTTACCTCAATTTTTACACATGGCCCCTTTAAAGGCTGTGTTGCAGGGTTAATTTTTCAACGAATTTGACATTTCTAGATGACAAAGACAAAGTTTACCAGTACTTCGACACTATGACAAAGGTTAGCGGTACTTATCTGAACTAACGTCATGATTCTACTAGATATAAAGAAAACTTTGATTTTTCACTCGGTGCTAGTAAATGACAGTAAAAAAGAAAGTGCCGTTATTGTGCACTGCTGCTCGTAGACTAGCTCCATTGCTCATTGCTGGGTTGCTAAATGAACTCACCAGGACACTTCACCAAATCTCCACTCATTCTACTCGGACCATGCATTTAATTATTAAGTATTTACGACATTGTGGTGGCGTTCAAGTGCGTTTAACTCGTAAATACGATCTATACGAGATGATACTATAACCATAATACTAGGCTGAGGCTACCTTTCCTCCACTTCTCCCCAACGTGACGTCATCACCTAATTGCGTAAAAAAAAAACGTTAATACCAAAAACGTAAAAAACTGGTCTGTAAGACCATTTTTATGACATTTTAAAAATGATATACATATCTTGAGTGATTTATACCCATTAATCGACAGTGGTGGTTAACCTGCAACATGGGCTTTAATATAGGGCCTATTCTAATTTTGTCAAGAATTATAAAAAATCAGCAATAAGTTCATAATTTGTGCTAAAATATTCTAAATGTTTAGTTTTAAAAATAATTTTAAAAAGCTGGCTGGTTATGTCTATTTTGATGTTTCTGCGCAAGTTCAGCAGTTCGGGTTTGTTCCGATCAGAGCTCGTGAGTGGAGAGCGCATTTCTGAATATTCCGCTCGCTCATTCCGCAGGGTCGCTCGCTCAACCCAGAATGGCCTGAGCCTGGTTCGAAAATATGTGGAATAAGGGCTGCCTCCAACTAAAAAAATTTCTAGTCGACTAGTAGTTGTTAATTTAAGCCATTCGTGGACAAATCGCCCCTTTATTAATTTAATTACTTGGCTATATAGGATAATAAGTAAGTAGGCTAAACTTTATTTATATAGCACCTATCACAGATAAAATCACAAAGTGCTTTACATGTAGCAAATTAACTATTTTAACAAATAAGAGAGATCACAAAACATAAAACAAAATAGCTCAGTCAACTGAAAGCTTGACTGAATAGAAGTGTCTTCAACTGTTTTTTAAAAGAATCAACAGAATCGGCCACACGCAGCGACAGTGGCAGGGCATTCCACAGTTTGGGAGCAACTGCTGAAAGGTGGTCTCCCCGAGTTTTAAGGCGGGTTTTTGGGACAATCAGGAGATTTTGACCTGAGGAACGAAGAGTGCGGAAGGAAGAGTAAGGGGTTAACATGTCTGCAATATATTGGGGGGTCTGTCCATGTAGTGCTCTAAAAGTTAAATCTAAAATTTAATAATCAATTCAGAATTTTACTGGAAGCCAGTGGAGAATAAATAAAATCGGAGTAATGTGTGCCCTTCTGTTGGTTCCTGTTAGCCTGGCTGCTGCGTTTTGCACCAATTGGAGACGGCTCAGAGAAACTTTGTTAAAACAAGTAAAAAGAGAATTACAATAATCTAATCGTGAGGAAATAAAAGCATGAATGATCATCTCCATGGTAGCTTTGGCCAGTATTGTTCTCAGTTTAGAGATATTTCTCAAATGATAGAAACAGTTTCTGACCAACTGTCTAGATTCTAGAATGACCATCCAGAGACATCGATTGGTCGAACAAAACACCATGGTTTCTTAGGCTCAACTGGACGTAGGGCTGGGCGATATGGCAAAAAAAAAAAATCTAGGTTTTTTCATAAAGTTTGACCGATTCACGATTTCGATTTCGATTTTTTTTTTTTATTGTGTAACTAGTCAACTTAAAACATTACCACAACATGACTTAAGTAACATTAAAGGGACTCTGTGTAGGAATTTCTCCCATCTAGTGGTGAAATTGTATTTTGCATTCAAACATATAATGCTCTCTAGCGCCTCACTTTTTCAAATGCACGTTGCATCTACGGTAGCCCTTATGTACCAAAAAGCTATGACAGGATGTCTTATAATAGCACTTCGAGTTTTTATTTGGGTGAACAGGTTTGTTATTTAAAACAAACTGAAACAACAACAAAAAATGACTGACTGTGAAAAACATTAACTCTTAAATCTGATTTTAAAATCTGGTTTTAACAGAAAAGAATTTTATTTGAAAATTGCAGTGATAATTCATTCTCTCTCTTCCAGCGCATGCGCGCCTTTCTCTCTCTCTCTCTCTCTCTTGCTCTGCATCTCGCGCACGCACCTCTCTGTGTCTCTCTCTCTCTCTTGCTCTGCATCTCGCGCACGCACCTCTCTGTGTCTGTGTCTCTCTCTCTCTCTTGCTCTGCGTCTCGCGCGCACCTCTCTTTCTCTTTCTCTTTCTCTTTCTCTTTCTCTTTCTCTCTCTCTCTCTCTCTCTCTCTCTCTCTCTCAATTCAATTCAATTCAAATGAGCTTTATTGGCATGACTGTGTAAAAGTAGCACAATATTGCCAAAGCAATAGACATATACAAACATATACGTACAGGTTGATATATAAAATGAAGAAAAAAAATAATACATTTCAATATTATGCATAAATATATAACAATAAAAAAAACCAAATAAAAATAATAAGTACAGTACTCTGTAAGTAATTGTAATTACTGTTACTATCCTGTGAATCGCTCGCTCTGCGTCTTGCATGGCAGAGAGGACAGGAGCAGCATTTTAATTCAGTTAAACACAGATATTATGTTGCTTCTCTAATTTTACATGCAAGTATAGCCGAAATCATTTGTCTTAATGGGTCGCGTTTCAGTAACTATTTCATATTAATTCCGTTGTTTCCGTTTCCCCCCGTGATTTTGTCTATATCGCGAATATTAGACGATCCCCCATTTTTCAGCCTATTTTTAGGACAAAAACCTTGTCTAATATTCGGGTATACGGTAATAAAGTACACAACCAAGCAATGAAAAAAAAAGCTTGTAATTAAGACCGTAACATTGACTTACCTGTCGAGAAGAAAGCAGGCAACTTCAGCGTCTCTTTTGAAAGCTTTCTCCTGCATTAGCTGTCCCGACATTAACCCTTGTTTTTGTAATCTCCGGTCACGTTTCCTTTTACGGTCTATTTTGGACTTTTTCGACGATGAGGACTTCTTATCCTGTGACTCAGCATATGTATGAATGAACGGTGTATAAATAACCGTGCAGTGCAGCCTTTTAAACTTGCCGCGGCAGTGAAGCGCCTCTCACTGCTCTGCTCCTCCACTTCTGCTGGCTTCAGTCACGTGATGCTGGCTCTGAACGAAAACGCGTTGTGGAAACGCGTTGGCCTAGTACTTTTTGTCCCTCTCTGCTATTATATTTTTTCAAGATGGCGGAACTACATGGAAGCCTCCGTGGACTTACCCGTCCCATGTATATAAAGATAATAAATTCTTCGTTTACGAGGATTAGTCTTATCATTGGCATAGGTATTTGTACTCCATTGAGGGCATATTTATGAATAAAAATATTGATTTTAGATAATAAAATACCTAAAAAGCTACACATAGTCCCTTTAAGTAACTCTTTGTAAGTAACTTGAAAAACCATTTGGTTAAGGAACATTGTATTTTTAATGGCCTTGCCATACTTGGTCAACAAGGTGTAAATAAATGTAAAACAAATTCACGAGTTAAATATCTTTGCAGAAGATTTGAATGAAATATGAAAGTAAATATTGTGCAATTTGAATGTAACATTAAATACTTCTGAATATATAGTAAGAAAATAACCATTTTAACCAATGTAAACATTACATCAGTCAACTCAAAAAGTTATGCAAATTTTCAACAATAAAAAAAAAAACACCTTGTAGACCATCGTGCAAACATAAAGCATGCTAATAAACTGCGCTGCACAAGTGCGCATTTAAAAGTTCACGGCACAAAGCGAAGAAATGTCGAGCGCACAAATCCTAGTGTGTATAACAGTTTATTGATCATTTGTTTCTTCACAGTTTTAAATTCCAGTTATTGTGCGTTTGATGCCGATTTAGTCCTTGTGATGCGTGATCAAACAGGCACACGGTAGCGCGAGTCGTTTAAAAACCGCAACAAACTCCAACAAAATAAAGTCATTTTATGCAAATCCACAGCCTTTTCTCTACAGATCAAGCATTATAATGTGAATATCATATTGGAGAGAGTTTTACCGTGCATGTATGCTGCTGTAACCGGACGAGGCGCGCGCGCTGTTTGAATACCGAATGGAGATTATGACAGCCGCAGAGGAGGGAAAACGAGTTTTCGTAAACTTTAATGATGTAAATAGACTTAACAACATACTCACATTAAGCTATGAAATAGCCTAGGCTTCAGATTAATTTGTCACCCAAAACTGACGTGAAAAAAGCGGGAGGCGCCGAAAAGCGCGCTGTTTGCATCCCTGTTGGAAAGGAATGAAAAATGCATCTCTTTGCCATCTGTAACCATGGTGACAGTAGGGGTTCAGCGAAAAATCGGCAGCTGGCAGCAGGAAGTAGCTGCCACTGGCAGCTGACGTCAGCTGCCGCTAATAACCGGAAGTCGGAGGTGGATGCCGCTTTTAGCAAGGCAAATAAATTATTATATCAATGTATATATATAATTTTAGTACTTATTTAAATAAATTACTTAAATTTGTAATTATTTTGTAATTGGTTTAAAAAGGTTTATCAAATATAAATTAAGTAACGAAGATCATAGACATAGTACAAAAAACAAACATTAAACTACACTTGAAATTATTAATTTGTACGTGTATAAATATAATTTGTGTACATGTTTGTCAAAAAATGAAATATATACATAAATTAATGCCTATATAATAATATTGTATATTTTTTAAACGTACATAAACATTCATTAAACAAATAATGAAAGTCATGTCTAAAAGAAGAAAAAAAAAACATTTTCTCAATGACCTTAATTTAAAAATCATATTTTTCTATCATTTAAGTTCAGTTTTACATTTGTAGTATTTCAATACATTCTTGTCTTTGTTTTATAAAACAGCTGTAACTTTGAAAACAGGCTTGATATTTGTTGTTCTGAAATCGGAATGAACAACAATTCTGAACTAGATGTTAAAGTTCATAAAAAACTAAGTTGGCTTGAAAAAGAAAGTTTGAAAACGTTTTACAATGTTCTAGCATGGTTTAACATGATTTACAATGTTTCTAGTGTTAGGGTGTAACATCTTAAAGACCCAGGACCAGATATGATGAAAGAAGACCAGGAGTCATGAGGTTCAATCAAATAAGTAAAAATTTACTGAAGAATAGTTTCATCGGTAGAGCCAGCCGTCAAAGTCTCACGGGGTCGCAAGCCAGAGACTCTACTGTACACAAAATCTCACACCAGTTATACCATTTCCAAGGGCATGATTGACATCAGTAAATACAGGTTGGCTACTTCTCATTGGCAAAAGAACAAAGTTAAAACAATTCTACACTTATGGATAGATAGGAGGGTAAGTCGACATTGTCATCCGAGTCCAAGATGGTCCGCTGATGACCTCGGAGGTCGTAGAAAGGCGTCTTGGGGTCAGCTGCTGCATATCACAAGACCTGCACAGAACATTCAACACACACACACAATGGAATCGCAGCTCCTCCAAAAGTAGCACAGATAATGTTCACTAAAGAAATACACATAAAAGTACAATTCTGTGAATCAGATCACATAGTGTTTAACCCCTGTAACCTTAAGATTAGTAAGAAAGACAGATGTTAGAAAAAGATAGATAAGTTAGGTATAAGTAGATAAGATAGATATGTTATGGGGAAACAAAATCACCGTAATAACTTACCATTAGCATGAATACACTGCAGTCCACAGATCCCAACTGAGCTGGAACATCATGGAAAAAAAAAAATCTAAATGGAAAACCTAACATTTTATTTATACACTTAAGATAGAAAAGAAATCAAAATTGTTGTAACATGAAATCAATACCTTATTTTTAACAAGCTTCCAAGATCCCGGATCCATCTTTATTGCAACTGAGCTTAAAAAGAAGGGGGGAAAAGTTAGTTATTTTACACACACGAGAGATAGAGAGAGATGAACTCCGTGTTGAACCACTTAGCCATGTTGCAGCAGTAGACAGTAGCATACCTGAACTAGGGAGCAGGTGTAATTTATTTTTTAAATGCCATTGTCTATGCCTATCTAAAGCCAGAGAACAAAGTGTTGAACTCAACCACTGGACTAATATGTAAAACTTTGAAACCCCGTTTCACAGATAGGGTTTAGATTATGCCAGGATTAGGCCTTAGTGCAATTAGGACTTTTATAAATATGCCTTAGAAAAAACATTACTGTTGTGAATCTTAAAAGAAACAATGGCACTGATATTTTAAGATACACAAGTGTAATTTGCTTTCAGTTAAACATGCATTTTAGTCTGGGACTAGTTTGAGCCTTGTCTGTGAAACTGGGGGTGAAAGTTATATGGAAAAAGTGAACTGTTCCAGTATATTTTGAATAGCCTAGATATATATAAAATAATTATCTATATATATATATATATATATATATATATATATATATATATATATATATATATATATATATATATATATATATATATATATATATATACAAAACATGATCAAACTAAGAAAATAAACAGACACTGAAATGTCAAATTTTCGATACAATCTAGAATTTGTATAAAAAAAATAAAAAGATAAAAAACAGAATGCCTTTTGCCTGCTTTGATCAAGACAGGATATAATATGTGAAATGTGTGAAAACATACCAGTGAGTTTGGTTGGTTTTGCAACTGGAAATCTGGGGTTTCCTTCATGGCGCATATGTTTGTCCATCCCCAGCAATCTGTGACAGGCTGTGGTTAACTTGGTGAAACTAAAAAACAGAAGTTTAGAATATGGTGAAGTAAATTTGATTAAAATGGTGTTTTGTATTAAAGCATAAGTTAGATCATTTGGGATATGTTTTGTTAGCTTTGCACGTGTATCATAAAGGCTGAGCTTGTCAATTCCAATAAATCAGCATGAGCTTTATTCTAATCAATAGATTAAGTTAACATGTTAACAAACGCTAATATTTAATGATAATGGTAACGTAAGTTAGTATTTGAAGTTAATGATAGCCCCTCACAAACCAGGAGCACACGGTGCACAAGCTGCGTTTCTACAAATGATTAAATTAACCAATTCAACTTAAGTAGTCACAGATACACTGTCTCTAACATAAAAGTTAAACTCCAACGTACAGAGCAACAATTATTTATTAATCTGATAATATACGAACTTACCGAGCCAAATACCACCGCCATTACTGAAGATTCACCGGCGCCACCATTGGCTGCTGTCGCTTGACTTCCAGGAAAAGGTGATTGGTTGCTACTACGTTGGACGATACTGATTGGCTGTCACGAAATGGCAGGTCCCTCCTAATATGGCAGGGCTTCCGGCTGTCAACGGCAGCTACTTCCTGCTGCCAGTGGCAGCTACTTCCTGCTGCCAGCTGCCGATTTTTTGCTGAACCCCCTCTCCATGGTGACGTGCCGCCCGTTGTGGCCCTGTTGCGCGGGGACGGCGATTGTGGTTCCGTCCCGGGTTAACATTAGCCTGGGTTTCCCCATACTGCCTTGAGCAGCGCGATTTTATTCACGCTGCAAGGTAATAAACGTCTCAAAGAGAAAGTGGTCTGACGTTAGCCAGGCTAGGTTAACATGGTGACGGCTGTGATTATTCTGCCATTGGTGCAATTACAATCTTTTTTTTTTTTTTTTTTAAATCGCGATACCTCGATTTAATAAAAAAATAAATCGTCTTAAAACGTAAATTCGAATTAATCGAAAAAATCGAAAAAATCGCCCAGCCCTAACTGGACGGATGAGTCCAAGGAACAGAGGTGTTGTTTAATTTGGGGTAATTTTTGTTCTGGAGCAATGATCAAAGTTTCAGTCTTTTTTGTATTCAGTTGTAAATAATTGTTGTATAACCAAGTCTTAATGCATGACAGGCATTCCAATAAATCAGTTAATTTACCTAACTCTGACTCTTTGAATGAACAGTAGGCTACAACTGAATATCATCAGTATACAAGTGATAACATCGGGCATATTTTGTAGTATTAAACACATATTTATACCGACTTTATCAAGCTCCGAAAATTCTTCATAAAGAATGGCCTTCTCAGCTGCCGTAGTTGCAACTCTTGCGTCATTGTGTTCAACGCATCACCATGGCTGAGTCCCAATTCGCCTACTTATACTACGACCTAAAAGTATGTACTTTTTTTGTGATGAAAAAGTACATACTTTTGAGTGTGTAGCAAAAAGTATGCACGTTCTGGGACATACTTCGATGACGTCATGCAACGTGAACTTGAACGTGGTTGCCCATGTGGTTGCCTAGTTACGCACACCGCGACTGTTAACAAAACATTTAACATTTCATTCATTTTTATATATCCAATATAATTTTATTTACTATTCCCATCTTTTTTTTTCCACAATACATTTACAATGTGTTTACCAAATTGAGGAGTGAAGCAGGGCGTCGTCGTAGATCAACCAAACGCAGGTCGTTTGTGAGGCGGCTGGTTCTGACGTTCATGTGCAAATGTGTGTAACGAAAGCTAGCGCTACTTATTTTCTGAGTTAAAATATTTAAAGTTTATAGTGTAACTATTGTTTAACGTATTTTATACTTAATCTTATACTTATGTTGTATAATACTTAAAAATACCCCGATGAAAATGAACCATGCTTTTACTATAGTAAAAGTGTAGTAAGTTTCTTTGGTTGGACTGATAAAGTTAACATATGTACAGCCACAGTATTAACTTACTACAAATAAGTCAGACAGAAACATCAAAAGAAATACATAAAAAAAGACACTTGCATGACACTGTACTATAGCCTTTTTATTTATTGTTTTGTAGCCTGCAATGAGGCGCTCGGTATCTTCATCGGACCCTACAAGATAAACACGGTACTTTTTTGGCACAACATAAAGCCATTAATATTACGAGACAATAAAATATAACTTTAATTAGGGTTAAACATTTGAATTCTTACACTTAAAAACTGAGGGCGCATCTCCGTTGCTGCATCCGACTGCCAGGTTTACATCACCGCAAAGCTCCTCCCTCCCGCACGCAATGGGTTGTGGGCAATATTAGCCGTTAGAGTGTGCATTGATCTGCACTTCGAATTCTAACCGGAAATAGTAGACCATCCGGGTATCTTTGGAATACTCATTTCAACATGCTACGATTTGGGACGTACTAATTCTAGTTTCGCATACTATTTAGGACGGATAGTATGCGAATTGGGACTCACATTTCTGTTTAAAAAACGTTGTGCAACTTTTTGTCGGGGCTGAGCGCAGCCCTGGTAACTTTTGCTCTCGGGCTCCCCTTACAGTTGGGAAACAGTATTGTCTTCTACTACTGTCGTAAAATCTGTCATGGTTACACCCTATGGTTACACCAGGGGATACACGTGCATTTGTTGACAAGCCGATACCCCCAAACTCTGCAGAAGAAGTTCTCACGTCTTGGGCAGACTGCCTGCGTTGCGTGTGAAATGTCTTCATCCCAGATACAGTGGCATATATTTCAGCATGTCATGAATATAATTTCATGGGTTTTATTATTTTTTTCAAACGCCAAAAGATCGCGTAGCTCACGTTTACAAGCCAGCGTCATTATAGTAGCTTATTGGCTACTGTTTTACAGAATGCTAATTCAATTCAATGTTTGTGTGGTAATAGCCATATATCGTCAATATTATAATATCAAGCTACCATAGATGAATCTGCAAAGTTGAAAAATCGATTTGCATTATAGCCTGAGGCAAGACACTTTCACCAGAAAAATAAATAAACAAACATGATGACTATCAGCCTGCAGTCATTATTAGGCTATTAGCCTAAAAGGTGATTTTGTCCGTCTAATCATGTATTATTTACTTGCAAGAATGTAGCCCCTACCAAACTTGTATGGCGTTTAGACATAGGCTTACTTTTTACTTTTTTTTTGTCCATTGCTGCTTTGGCCATGACAAAACATACGCACGTAAGCCGGAAAACAAACGCTGGTTGGCCTCTCACGTCCAAATTTGAGGAAGTGGTGGGGGAAGTGACATATGCCGTAAAGCAGTCGAATTTTGTAGTTCTTTTTGTGCTCGGGTTACTACCCGAACCCCGAAGTTACGTAGTGCCAGTAAAAGCGATACAGACCCCGTCAGGCTATGGCAGACGTGTCATTCAACCTATTGTAAGTCAATGTACCATCACAAGGGTCTTGGAAATATATTATGAAGGTTGAAAAGCTACATAGTGTTGCTTTATTAATACCTTGTAAAACATTCTTATAAATACTTTCTTCACTCTTAAAAGAGATGTGTTAAAAAACAACACACAGCATGTGTTGATGGTATTTTGACACATGTTGTGTATATTTTTAACACGATGTGTGTTAAAATGTAACTTTGGATAGAATAGCACTGGGTGGAGGAGAGTTTGTGTTTATGAAAAAAAATATAGGTATATTTTATATGGTATCCCATAAAATGCTCTAAAATAAATAAAACAATACATTCAAATAAATAAATAAAATCTTAAAGGTCCCATTCCATGGATTATTTTTATTATTTTATAATGTTTCCTGGGGTGCCCTTATAATGTTAGTATGTTTTTTAGATCAAAAATTGTTATAATTTAGAAATAAAAGGCATATTTCCTAGCCTGATTTCATTGCCTGGTTTGAACACTCTGTTTGAAGGGGCGTGTCTGCTGTGAGACTTCAGTGTAAACACCCTCTGCTGTGATTGGCTGACATGCTTGCATATGAAATATCTGGGATTACATGTGGAACTATCTGGAAAACTTTTACTATTACAGCTATCATACGTTTTTACTAATACAGCTATCTGGATTAACGAATCGCGAGAAGTTTTTTTAAGTATTTAGATCTATTCCCATCACATAAAAGGTTGCAGTTATGAGCATTGAGCAGATGACTGTTGATCGCGTGAAAGATCTTAGGTGTGTTCGACATCGGCTGCGGCTGGATGCAACCGATCGGCGAGAGTAGCCGCGTGCAGGCGGGGAGGAGCTGCAAACGGAGACGTGAAGTCGGACACTTTCTGGTTCCCGTAGTCATAGATAGTGACCGCTCACGTGGTGTTTGCATACTTTACCACAGCTGCAGTGAAATAAATGCAATATTTGCCAAATAATGCACAGATGTTTCAGAGACATTTTCATTCAATACTTTATGTAGCCTACTGCTTCATCCAGCGTCTGTTTGAACAAGAATAAAGTTCAACATAAGCTACTATCAATGAAGTGGAGTCTACGTTTTTTAAGCAGTTTTAATTTGATAAACATGACACAATATAACATGACAACGACATGAAAAGAGTGTTCACTGTTATTATAAACTGATTTGAGAGCTTTAGAGGAACTAAAGGTTTTCGAATAAAAACGAAACACACGTGATCGTTGTCATGCAGTGAATCTGGCCAATCGTGGAACAGCTGTGTCGTCATCAGCCCTCCTGCAGCCCAGTGCAGCCGCTCTTGAAAAGCTGCGCTGGCTGAGTTCTCCGGCTACTCTCAAATCGCTCTCGCGGTACTTTGATGGCATATGTCACAGTCACGTGGCGTCGGCGCTGTATCAAGTCGGACAAAATTTCTAACCGGCATGCACTGCTTTAAGTCAGCCGCCGATCGGTCTGCGCAGAGCTGCATGAAGTCGAACAAGCCTCTTATCATTGCAACGCAGTTTCTGCACTCTCTAATGATTTCACCAATGCAAACATGAGGCATATAAATACAGTAAGAGATTCGTTGTGCAGTGTAACAGCGTCATTGATTTCATAACGAGTTTTGGCAAGTGTCCAGATAAACTCGCGCTGTGTCACCGACAGCAGCTTGGCCGATTGGAAAGGGATTGTTCTTTGATCGCTTTCTGTATATTAATCACAGTTTAATTAAGATTATTTTCATCCTACTAAGAGAAACGAACGATGTGAAGAGTGATCGCTACTTCCATTTTAAATCACTACTTACCGCTTGCTGGAATATAGTTGAAATTGCCCCCTTCGTCAGTATGAAACGCTGAGAGAAGCCTGTGCTTGATATTATCCCAGGTTAGAAAAACAGTCCGTGGTGAAATGGACAGAGCAAACTAACAACTTCGAATTAAACTTTTGCGGTATCCGATTATAGATAAACATCAACCACGTCTGTTGACATTTCGCCATCAATACGCCTGTGTTCCTGTGGGCGGAGCTTAGTCTAAACACGGTTCTGGTGATGTCACTAAAGCAGGATGTAGAGGGGTGTAGTCCAGTCGAGCCGTTTTTTGTAGTCAACTTCTGTTAAATAAAATATCTCGCTTGGCATTGAACTTTGAGCTTTATAATTTTACAGATATTATTTATACTCTAACAACAACTCGGTTACCTAACGTAACCTCGGTTCTCTCTAGAAGAGGGAACGAGTATTGCGTAAGTTGCTTACGCTATGGGTAAAGTTGTCTTTTCTCGAGATCTGAAGTAAAAAAATTATCCTTAATTTTGTATTTATTGTCAACGCAGTGCGGCAGACAGCAGACCATTAGGGTAGTTGACAAATGGCCAAGAAAAAGTACTTTTTTTGGAAAACATAACTTTTTAAGAAAAAATACATATATTTATGGAGTATGAAAACTGCAGTTTCAGAAAATAGTAGTGGTCACTCATTTTGTCAATGACTTCACATATTTTTTTCACGTTTTCACTCAACAGTACTGTAAATGTGTCCTATGGTGTGACATTTAAAAAGTACTAAGAAATTATATTAAATAACATAAAAAAAATAAAAAAAAATACTTGAGATAGAATTGTTCACATTATTAAAACATTATTTTCTTAAACTGATATTTATTTTACATGAAAGTACTAATTAGAATCATTTTCACCATGGATAGATGAACCTGATAAACATTTCCCTACGAATGTCAATAAAACTTTTTCGCCAACCTTACAAAACTGTTTGAAATTGTACCTATTTAAGAGGAGATATTATTGTAACTTCCCTAATGCCAAACTTGACTCTTTTTTTAAAGATATTTTAAAATAAGTATATTTTTCTGTTGTTTTATGTTTGTCACACCATAGGACAAAACGTCACACTAAAGGACAAAGATAGTCATTGCATAAAAAGAGTCATAATATATAGTGTTTATTGTAACAATAATAAAGGAGGACATTTGTTTTTTTGTTGTAACTTTATATATTCGTTTTAAAAGCTTCTTAAGGAGGTCTTGTCCTATGGTGTGACATCTGTGTCCTATGGTGTGACAGGCCAAAGTGTCACACCAAAGGACATTTCCTGTGACATTTTCTGTCACACCAAAGGACATTTGAGCTTTTGTGGCAGTTAATAACCATGCTAATACTAGCTGAACTGTCATTAGCAATTGGCATGATACATTTGCATAATATTACATACTCCTGCTGTTAAAAATAAAAAATGTTATTAAAAAAATAAATTTAGGGGTGTCACACTAAAGGACAAAAAATCTTAACAACTTCAGTGGTCTGAAAACATAGTTAAATATTTGAACAATTCTGAGAGAAATACTTGCCATGTGCACTGCTCATGGGCTTCATAGGGGTCTTCAGTCACATGACCTTGAATGGGGTCTTTCAACTAAATTTAGTTGTCCATGATATTGCCCAACTTAATATCAGGTTATTGCATAACACCAAAGGACTTTTTTTTCTGTGACAAACTTTATTAAATTCCTACATTTTTAGAAATGTATGTATAGGAAAAGTGATGGCCACTTAGTGAAATAGACACTTGCACAATTATGCCAGGAGTGTTCATTAAGATGTTTAAACATTATTTTTTTTATTTATAAAAGTTAATATTTATGAAATAATGTTGTCTACCGTCACACCATAGGACGATTGTGAGATTTGGCTCAAAGTTGTAAAAAAATAAAAAATAACTCAGGTATTCAAACAACAAATTCATGTAAAACAAGAAAATGTTTAACCATTTATAGTATTCTAAATGATGAAAATGTGAAATAAATTATTTTTTATCTTCTGTGACGGTGAAAAAGCCACGTCACGTCAACTACCCCATAGCAGGCTGTACTAGCGTGCTCATTGGCTGTCCTGCGGCAACTGCAGCAGCCTACCAGTGAGCCTCGCGTGACGTCATGTCCAATGAGGGAGCTTCGCGCCCTCCACGTGCCTTGCTCGCCAGAATGGGTGTGGCTAGCATGTATAAAACAGGGGCTCACAGGCTGGAATTCTGGTTTTCATAGACTGAAGCGAATAAGCTCGTGGCGCGACATGGCAGGTTACGCAATACTCGTTCCCTCTTCTAGAGTAACCCAGTACGTTCTCTTACGAGAGGTTCTCTCGTATTGCGTAAGTTGCTTACGCTACGGGAACCCCTTGTCAACGCCGTGCACGCCGAGCATCACTGCATGAGTCCCAGGGAAGCCCGGGGAAAATAACATGGGAGAACAGGCGGCCAGCAACGCGGGCCAGCACATGTCATAAGCACTTCATAAGGGTACAGAGCGGCTCTGCCTGTGTATAAACCAGAGGAGAGTGCGGCCAGCAATGCGGGCCAGCACAGTACACAAGCACACCATAGGGAAATGTAGAGCGGCCTCACCGGTCCATGTATGGAAAGTGAAAGCCCTAGCGCCACAACGTGAAGAATAGGCGGCCAGCATCGCGGGCCCGCACAAATACACCAGCGCATGATGGGAAAAATACAGAGCGGAACCGCTGGTCTGTATATAGAGACTTTCATCCTTAGTGCAGCTTGCCAGAAAAGCTAGTAGTACACAATAGTAGTCCGCGCATGAACGAATGGACAGGACATACATCTCACTTAGACTGATAACAGTTTAGCCTGAAAGGTGGGAACTTCCAAATTATAAAATCTCATGAATGTAGAGGGGGAGGCCCAGCCTGCCGCCATACATATGTCGTGAATAGAAATCCCGCTAGACCAAGCCCACGACGAGGCCATGCCTCTAGTGAAATGGGCTCTGATGCCCATAGGGCACTGCAGCTGTTTGGACGCATATGCAGCTGCGATAGCATCCACTATCCATCTGGACAGACTCTGTTTTGAGGCGGCGAGACCCTTGGTGCGCCCACCAAACGAAATGAAAAGCTGACGGGGCATAGGAGGTTATCACTATCATCACTATCGGATGCTGGCAGAGCCAACAGGGAGATGATCTGCACCCTAAAGGGAGTGCTAATCGCTTTTGGGACGTAACCGTGTCTAGGTTTGAGGATGACTTTAGAGTCGTTAGGTCCGAACTCAAGACACACGGGGCTGACAGACAGCGCGTGCAAATCACCCACGCGTTTCACTGATGCCAGAGCTATCAGAAAAACGGTTTTGAGTGAAAGGTATTTCAAATCCACGGAATCTAACGGTTCAAAGGGGAAAGCTTTCAGGGCCTCTAAGACCAAAGAAAGATCCCAGATAGGAACCGAGGATGGCCGCGGAGGGTTCATCCTCCTGGCTCCTCTAAGGATGCGGATGATGATCTCATTTCTTCCTATTGTATGGCTGCGCGTCGTCTCAGCGAACGCTGCGATAGCCGCAACATATACTTTGAGCGTGGAGGGGGACCTGCCCTTGTCCAACAGCTCTTGTAGGAAGGAGAGCACCCGCGAGATTCAGGCTCCTAGTGGCACACCATTAAGTGAACACTGACCATTTAGACGCGTAGAGTCTTCTCATGGAAGGGGCTCTAGACTGCGTGATCGTGTTTATGACCCCTTCTGGCAGATCAGCGGGTATCCGTTGATTATCCACGCATGCAGAGACCAGCGCTCTGGATGGGGATGCCAGATCGATCCACCGGCTTGGGAGAGGAGATCTCTCTTCACCGGGATCGGCCATGGGGGCGAGTGCGATAGCCTCACTTGCTCTGGGTACCAGATTTGGTTCTCCCATCCTGGGGCTATGAGGAGCACTGAGTGGCGCGTTTCCCTGATCCTCTTTATTACCTGTGGTAACAGAGAGATCGGAGGGAAAGCATACAGCGGGCGGCTGGGCCAGGTTTGGGCCAGCGTGTCCTCGCTTTTTGAGAAAAACCTCGGGCAATGAGCGTTGTCCTTTGACGCAAATAAGTCAACTTCCACCCTGCCGAACAGGCGCCACAGTAACTGGACTGTCTGAGGGTGCAGGGACCATTCTCCCGGGGGAATGTTGTCTCTGGACAGTCTGTCTGGACCGACATTTAGGTGGCCAGGCACGTGTGTGGCTTTTAGCGAGCGCAACGAGTGATGAGCCCACACTAGAAGGCGTTTCGTCAGATTGCAGAGATTTCTGGATCTGACACCGCCCTGTCGGTTCACATAGGACACCACAGACATGTTGTCCGAACGAACTAGCACGTGGTGATCCCGTATATGTGGGAGGAAGTGCTTGAACGCGTTCTCGACTGCTATCATCTCCAAACAGTTTATATGGAGGCATTTCTCCTGGTCTGACCACAGGCCAAAGACTGGTTTGCCCTCGAACAGAGCGCCCCAACCTAAGTTGGAGGCATCCGTCGAGATAACTTTGTGGTGTGAGACGGCTCCCATTATCACTCCCCGCTGGTACCAGTCGGCCGCTAACCAGGGTCTCAGTGCTGAAACGCAGCTCTGAGTCACTCTGATTCGTATGCCTCTGGACGCCCAGGCTCGGTGAGGCACACGAGCGTTCAACCAGCGTTGTAGAGGGCGCATATGTAGCAGACCCAGCTGAAGCACTGCTGTATCGACAGCCGGGCCGTCATTGCCACAGAGTCCAGTTCCAAGCCCAGAAAAGAGGTTGACTGACTGGGCAGTAACGAGCTCTTGGTCCAGTTGACCGTGAAACCCAAGCTTTCCAGGTGGCTGAGAAGCACTGTTCTCTGAGAGATAAGTTCCTCCTCTGACTGTGCTAGAATCAGCCAATCGTCCAGATAGTTCAAAATTCGCATGCTCTGACCTCTCAGGGGAGCAAGAGCCGCGTCCATGCACTTCGTGAATGTACGGGGTGCTAAAGACAGGCCGAACGGCAGGACGGTGTACTGATATACCTGACCGTCGAAGGCGAATCTCAAGAATTGCCTGTGACGGGGTATTATCTGGATCTGAAAGTAAGCGTCTTTCAGATCGAGGGAAATAAACCAGTCTCTCGGGCGAATCTGCGCGAGAATCTGTCTGGTTGTGAGCATTTTGAACGGTCTTCTCATAAGAGCTTTGTTCAAATATCTCAGATCTAAAATTGGTCTGAGAGCTCCGTCCTTCTTGGGCACGAGGAAATAACGTCTGTAAAAACCTGCCTCGCTCAGAGAAGGGTGTACCGGTTCTATAGCCCCTTTGCTCAGAAGCTTCGCTATTTCTGCACGAAGTAGGTGTTCTACTTCCCAATTAACTCTCGTCTTGGTTCGCGCTCGAAAGCGCAGGGGACGGCGAGCAAACTGCAGTGAATAGCCCTCTCTCACTGTGCTCAGCACCCATTCTGACACGCCTGGAATAGCTTCCCATGCTTTCGCATGTACAGCTAAGGGCAGAATGACCTCCGGGTTCCGATAGCCGTGATGCACAGGCTCAGGGACCTGATTCGGAGGCGCGCGCACTCTCTGTGCTTGAATACGGTGGCTCGCATACAGAGATGGCTGGCCGTTTTACACACATTGTCCCGGTGGCTTTGGACGGGGAACATATTGTGCGAGGGACGGTGCACGAAAGCGGCGCCAGGAGTGTAGTGTTTGTCAGTATGTGTGAGCGCTCGGGGGCGGGCACAGGACTTACACACGGCGAGTAACCGGCAGTGAGGGACCGTGTAACAGAGCGGGCAGTGGGTAGGTGTGGGCACGGGACTGTGGACACGTGACCTACATTCAACACTCGAGCAGCTTTTTTCCACTTTATGGGAGTGGGCTCTGATAGAGACACGGGGTTTATAGTGCTTGTGTGTAGGGGTGAGCACAGAAACGTGGGCACATTTTCTACACTTGAAACACATGCGGCATGAGCCGGATAACCAGACACTAAGCTCTTTTTGAGATTTCTCTGGGTCGCTGTGAAAACGGCGGTTGTGTGCAGGCGAGCGGGTAGATTTACCGGCTCGTTGGCTGCGAAATAAGCATATGCAGTAGCCATGACGACGGGGACTGACAGAGTGTGAAGCTTTGACGGTAGTCCGGCCACAGCGGGACTTAACTGTCTTTTCCTCCCTCGTGCTGCTAGGAGGACTTTGCGGGCTCGGGTTTCAGCGCGATCTTAGGTCGAGGTCCCCGCGAGGGAGGCGGCCTGTTGCGGCTGGTCGAGCGCAATTTAGGGCAGCCGCCCTGTCGTCGCTGCGAAGACGGAGGTCGGTCTGGACGCTGTGCGGAGCTTTGCGCAGGCTGATCACGTGGACGGCGTGCGGCTGAGCTCGAGCGTCGAGGCAGGAAAAGGTCTTCAAGAAGTTGTCGACGATCCCGTTGACCGCTGGGCCGAAGAGGCCGGTGGGGGAGAGCGAGTCGTTGAGAAACACGTTGCGCTCAGTTTCCCTCATGTCGGCAAGCGTCAACCAGAGGTGCCTCTCTGTAATGGTCAGTGATGACATGCACCTTCCAAGAGCCTGGGCAGCGGATTTCGTGGTGCGAAGGGAAAGGTCCGTCGCGATGCGTAGATCTGTTATGGAAACAGGGTCCGAGCCTCTCTCGTCTAACGCACGGAAGAGATCAGCTTGGAGGATCTGTAACACTGCCATGGAATGCAGGGCTGATGCAGCTTGTCCGGCGGCAGAGAAAGCGCGGCTGACAAGGGCAGAAGTAGTCCTGCAGGCTTTAGACGGGAGGGCAGCCTTTGAACGCCAACCAGAGGGCGGGCAAAGGTGCGCTGCGACCGCCTCTCCCACAGGGGGAATGGCATTGTACCCCTTCTCGGTGGCGCCGTCAACCAGTGAGAGCGCCGCGGAGGTATGGTAGGAAACTCTCACGAAGAATGGAGCGTTCCACGATTTATAGAGTTCCGCGTGAAGCTCTGGCAGGAAAGGTGCTGTCCTTGATGCGGGTGCTCGGCGGCGGCGGGAGAGAAAGCAGCCGTCGAGCCTGTTCGGCGCTGGTTCTTCAGGCGGTGACCACTTGAGGCCAAGCTGGTCAACGGTCTTGGTGAGAAGGCGGAGAAGCTCCGCATCCTTGCCGGCTCGAGTACGGCTGGATTCCTGGACTGACGAGGAGGCGGTGGACCATTCCTCGCTGTCAGAGGCCAGGATAGAACAGCTGTCAGCGGCTGCGTCCTCTTCCCGTTCATCTGCCTCATCCCCTGAAGCGGCGGTGGCGTGGGCAAGTGCCGGCGGCTGCGCGGCCGGGAGGGGGGGTGGAGAAGGAGAAAGAGAAGCTCGAGGGAACGGGTCCGGTGAGCTTCTCGTTGCCACAACGGTCTCCGGTGGTCTCTGGGAGCGGCGCTTCTTTCTGTGCAGCCCCGCGGGGACAGGCGGAGTGACAGCTTTGTCGTTGAAAGCTTCAAGTCGAGCCCGCAGGGTCGACATTGAAAGCTCTTCGCACTCGGGGCAGCCGCCCGAAGAGAGTGCGGTAGCGGCGTGTTCGCGGCCCAGGCAGAGAGCGCAGATGACGTGGCGGTCTCCATTGCTGAGCGGGGCTCGGCACGAGCCACAGGAAAAATTAGGCATTTTTTTAAAAACGCCTCACGCTCTTTTAGGAGAAAGAAAGTGTGTGTCGCGAGGCGAACACACACAGCAGAAAAAGGATATGTCGCCGCGTAGCAGGCACGGATGGCTGAAGGCGGCGAAGACGGCTGGCTTCTTCAGATGCTTCCTAGGCTTGCTGGTTGCTGAATTAAATGGCGGCGGCGGCTCTCAAGATCCAGCGATGCGAAGAGCTTCACTGAAGACATGAAAATCACAATTCCAGCCTGTGAGCCCCTCTTTTATACACGCTAGCCACACCCATTCTGGCGAGCAAGGCACGTGGAGCCTGTCTGCTGTCTGCCGCACTGCGCTGACAATAAATACAAAATTAAGGATCGTTTTTGGCTTCAGATCTCGAGAAAAGACAACTCTACCCGTAGCGTAAGCAACTTACGCAATACGAGAGAACCTCTCGTAAGAGAACTTAAAGATTAACGGGTGTTTTTTGGCAGCCAATCACATCATGCCTCTTTTTCAATGTCTTTTTCAAATGCTGCTTTCACTTGTTATTAATAACCAGATTAACTTTATTTCTGTCAGACTCTACAGAAGCTCTTATTGAGAATTAACAGGTTTTGGTGTTGAAGATTCATTGAATGTTTCATTTAAAGTCACCAGAATCATGATTAGTGTCAGCTTTATTTGGGCTCTTGACTCTTTAACATTAGTTTTCTCTGATTGCTATAAATGTGTATAAACAGCAGAAATAATCATGAGAAAAATATGCTCAGATGATAATATTATCATCATGGACATGTAGGGTTATTAAAGCTGCAGTCGGCAAGTCTGGAAAATTGGGTCGACTTAGCCAAAATTTTGAATGTTTACAACTCTCATGCCCCTCCCCCACTAACAGCGAGCACCCTCCCATCGAGGTCGTGCTCGTCAGTGCGCGTGTGTACCTGATTTTCTGTGAGTAGAATCGATTGCCGAGTTCACGCGCGTGATCATAGGTAACTAAACCTATGCGCGTGAACTCGGCAATCGACTACTTTGGACTTCAACCGAAAAACAGGATGTAAACAGGTATTTGCGCTGGCTTAAATAACATCATTTTTATACATATCTTTCACATCTACTGCAGTCAGATTCACTCGTGTTCACTCAGAAGGAATCACTCACATTTTCTGTGCACTTGTAATGACACATCAAGGATGTTAAGAGCCTAAAAGCAGGTTTAGTACTTGCCCCATTGAAGTCAACAGGGTGCAAATTTTAAAAATAGAATAACTCGGTGTAGGCAACACCGATTTTTGTCGTTGTTCTCTGTATTGACAGCACTCCAAATGTACAAAAAAATGAGCTCAATGTTAAAATTGACCGGAGTTCTCCTTTAATAGATTTTCTCTCCGCCATCACGCTTCATACAATCTCAGGCGAACTTCAGGCGTGTCGTGTGAATGTGATTGTAACGTGCGCGAGTCGGCGCGACGAGGGAGGGGGGGATCTGTGGCGTGTGCACGTCCTGTGATTGACAGTCAGATCTCACCCCCCCATCCCCCCCCCGCGCTGATTGTACCCGATGATCTGGGAGCGGTGGATTTTTGCAAAACAAATAACACGCTCCAGGTGGAGTTAGAAGCTCAGGGTTTTTTCTAAAACCACATTATTTATAGTGTCGATTTCACTGAATATGATTAAAAAAAAAAGTTGCCGACGGCAGCTTTAAGCTCAGCAAGAGTTAAATATTTGAACGATTAATGTGATATTTAAAATATGACTTTTAAAAGGATTAGCATATTACAATTAGCTTAAAATTAGTTTTTAAATACACAGTTCGTAATAGGACTTTACAGTCTATGGTATCAAACAGAGCATATATTGACTTAGTTTCATAAGTCACATTCCAGTCTTCTCCAAAAACTCCTGCAACACAAAATAGAGATAAGTAGCAAATCTTGAGTTATTTGTAAATGAAACTCAATAATATGAACAATTTGCTGCTGAAGAGATGACACACGCACACGCGCACACACACACACACTCTCACTCTCTCTCTCACTCTCTCTCTCTCTCTCTCTCTCTCTCTCTCTCTCTCTCTCTCTCTCTCTCTCTCTCTCTCTCTCTCTCTCTCTCTCTCTCTCTCTCTCTCTCTCTCTCTCTCTCTCTCTCTCTCTCTCTCTCTCTCTCTCTCTCTCTCTCTCTCTCTCTCTCTCTCTCTCTCTCTCTCTCTCTCTCTCTCTCTCTCTCTCTCTCTGAGGGTGTTGCTGTTGTAGAAAGCAGAAATGATCACGCTGACACAGAACTGTGAAAAACAAACACCAACCATTTAACGGTGCTTTAAGCAATTTCAGCCATTTAGTAACATGCAAAATAACTGACAGACTGAAACTGTTTCTGACTGGTGGACTGGGGATACTTGATTAAACATCTACTTTATTAAGTTAATGCATGATTTAAAAACACAAAAAAAATTGCTTATAGCACCCTTTAAATAACTGTGACTCACCAGAAGTCACGAGCAGAAAGATGAGAGGAAAACTCATTCTGAACTTCATCGCCATTATAACAATCAAAAACCTAACAGAGAACATTACAGTTAATGCAGTGTATGTAACAATCACTGACAGTCTATAACATTATACCATATTAGACCATATGTGTCAGAAAACATAAAAACGCACATCCACTTAAGGATCAAAAGCGATCATATAATATTTAACCCTGTGACTCTTGCTGGATTAAAGAATAGCAATAAAGCTACTAAAAAGGTTTGTTATTGTCTTTGGTTGGTAGAAAGGAATAATTCTTTAATGCCCAAATGCTGCTCAGAAACTGTTTTGCTGACTCACTATATCACCCAAACGCCTGAGGAGATAAAGAGTGGTTTGAACAAGTTAAAATGCTAGACTGTGGTTACAGTGAACATTGATTGCATGCTAAGAGTGCGTCTCATGCACGCGTAAAGCCTTTTCCTCTGGACTTCACATTTCCCTCCATTTGTTTTTTTATCATAGTAACATCAGATTATTGTGTCTTCAGCTTTCTAATGATAAAAGTCAACACAGAAGCTTTAAATGAAAGTCATATTGACGTCAAAGTGTTGATGTCAATTTGATGTCAATATTTTGACCTTCATTTCACCCTCATTTTGATGTTATTTTGATGTCAATTCAACATTTATTTGACGTCAAGATGTCATGATGTTGATCCCAGCAGGCACAGGATAGACTACAGCATCGGTCAGTCGTTGGATTTTGGTTGAAAATAAAAGTCGGGTTGACGTCTAAATCCAATGTTTGTTTGACGTCAAGCTCCAACGTCAGGCAGTCGTTGAATTTTGGTTGGAATAAACCAAACAAAAAGGTGAAATGCATGGCCATACACTTATTACCAGCTTCACTTAAAACTAACCAGATTTACTTTATTTCCATTTTAATGAAATCAATAGTTGTATTTTAAAGTCACCATGATGGTGGTTAGCATTTGCTTTAGTTGTGCTCTTGACCCTTGACTCTTTAATATATAAAAAAATCTCTGGCTGCTATAACTGTGTGTTTATAAAACACAGTTGTTGTAGCTAAAAAAGCCATGAGATCAGGAGATGTTTGCTGTTTATTGATGATGATGATTATATCATCATGTAATTGCCTGAATCCCTGATCTAATTCAGTGTCTAATGCTTTGATTATATAGGACTTGTTTTATTCAAAATAGAAGTCATTTGATTCTACAGCAAATCTAGCAGTGTTGTTTATCAAATAATATACTTGGTTTTTAATTACTATTTAGTGCACAAAAAGCTTTCATCTATGACATTACTTAGACACACACAGACATCAAGAAACAGCATATGAATCTCAACAATGGTGACAATCAGACAATATCCAGATAATCAGATCAACTCCAGCTGCATAATCTATTAATGCCGCAATGCATACTGGGAGATATGGGTGAATTTTGATTGGTGGTACCCAGCATGCACTGCAGCATGAAGCATTTCATTGATTGTCACCATTGTAGAGAGTGTTAGATTTTGGTGTATTTGGCCGAGCAGTCGTTTGGGTGGCTCGCCAATGTATTAGATTTCTCCAATACATAAAATAAGTAAGCTTGACCAGAGTTCTTGTGGGGAGAAGAATTTATTGAAGGTTTGTAGTGTAGCAGTCCTTCAGCAGCGATGTTAGCATGTCGCCCTTCAACAATCTTAACCCAACGTTCTGTGTCTGAGACAGAACTTTATACATGAAGACAAAAGGGCTACAAACAAAGGAAAACTGTGAGGACCTCTCACAGGAGATCGATCTATACTACAATCTACCTTGAGCAATGTGGTTTCACACCCATCAGTTTCTATGGGCCATTTGTCTGTATGGGCCATATGACTGTGGGCCATTTGGTTCACACAGCCACTGTTTTCAGTTGATTAAATCTAAGTCACAATGTAAATGAATCTGATGACTGAAAATACAAAATCTATCAAGAGTCATACACTGATTCTTGATAGCTAAGTAATAATGTAGAAGAAAAAGTTTAATGCACTAAATGTTTTTAAAATCCTTTATTAATTAAAAAAAACAACATTGTTCTCATGCTGTAAAATTAAATGGCTTCTATTTATAATACATTAAAATCACAAGTCCTATATAATCAAACATTAGACACTGAATAAGATCAGAGATTCAGGCAATTACATGATGATATCTTCATCATCATCACTAAACAGCCAACATCATCTGAACTCATTTTCTCATGGCTTTTTTAGCTACAACACATGTGCTTCCGGAATTTAAATAAAGTAAATCTGGTTAGTTTTAAGTGAAGCTGGTAATAAGTGTACGGCCATGCATTTCACCTTTTTGTTTGGCAAAATAACATCAGCAGAGGTCAAAATCTTGACATCAAATTGACATCGACACTTTGACGTCAATATGACTTTCATTTTTGACCTATTTCTTGACGTAATTTTGACATCAAGGTGCCCGCTGGGAAGCTGAGTCACTTGCAATGCAAGTGATCGTACTCGGTTACCTAATGTAACCTCGGTTCTCTCTAGAAGAGGGAACGAGTATTGCGTAAGTTGCTTACGCTACGGGGAAGTTGTCTTTTCTCGAGATCTGAAGCCAAAAAATTATCCTTAATTTTGTATTCATTGTCAACCCAGTGCGGCAGCCGGCAGACCATGGCAGGCTACATTAGCGTGCTCATTGGCTGCCTCAGCAGCAACTGCTGCAGCCTATCAGTGAGCTCCGTGTGACATCGCGCCCTCCACACCCCTCTAACCATCAGGATGGGTGTGGCCAGCGTGTATATAAGGAAGGCTCACGGGCTGAGAATCTGGTTTTCACAGTCTGCAGCGCAAAAGCTCGTGGCGCAACACGGCAGGTTACGCAATACTTGTTCCCTCTTCTAGAGAGAACCGAGGTTACATTAGGTAACCGAGTACGTTCTCTTACGAGAGGTTCTCACGTATTGCGTAAGTTTCTTACGCTACGGGAACCCATTGTCAACGCCGTGCGCGCCGAGCATCCAGTGCATGAATCCCAGGGAACCGGGGAAAAACCACATGCTGGAGCTGGTGGCCAGTCGGAGAAACGGGCCAGCACATGTAACAAGCACTTCATATAACATAAAGCGGCACCGCCGGTCTATGTATCAATATAGGCAGTGCGGCCAGCAGCGCGGGCCAGCACAGTACACAAGCACATCATAGGGGAAAATGGAAACGGTCCATGTGTAGAGATAATAAAAGAATCCCAGCGCAACTGTGAGGGACAGGTGGCCAGCGGCACAGGCCAGCACAGGTACACAGACGCGTTATGGGGATAAATAGACAGCGCGGCACAGCCGGTCTGTGTATAGAAGAATTCTTCCCTTGGTGCTATATACCAGAAATATTAACAGTACTCGAACGTAGTCTGCACATGAGCAACTGGGCAGAGCATATGTATCACTTAAACTGATAGAAGTTTGGCCTGCAAGGCAGGAACTTCCAGGTTATAAAACCTCACAAATGTAGATGGGGAGGCCCAGCCCGCCGCCATACAAACATCGTGAATGGAAATCCCGCTGGACCAAGCCCACGACGAGGCCATGCCTCTAGTGGAGTGGGCCCTGATACCCATGGGGCACTGTAGGTGTTTGGAGGCGTATGCTACTGCGATCGCGTCCACCATCCACCTGGACAGGCTCTGTTTCGAGGCGGTGAGACCTTTGGTGCACCCTCCGAACGAAACAAAGAGCTGCTCGGAACACCTAAAGGCAGCGGAGCGCGTGATGTAGACTCTCAGCACCCTGACGGGGCATAAGAGGTTGTCACTGTCCTCGCTATCGGACGTTGGCAGAGCCGACAGGGAGATGACTTGCGCTCTAAAGGGGGTACCAATCGCTTTGGGGATGTAACCGTGTCTCGGTTTGAGGATGACTTTGGAGTCATTCGGACCAAACTCAAGACATGCGGGGCTAACAGATAGCGCATGTAGATCACCCACGCGTTTTACTGAAGACAGAGCTATCAGAAAAACGGTTTTGAGCGAAAGGTATTTCAAATCCACAGAGCAAAGCGGTTCAAAGGGAAAAGCCTTTAGGGCCTCCAGGACCAAGGACAGATCCCACATAGGAACCGAGGGGGGCCGCAGGGGATTCATCCGTCTAGCTCCTCTGAGGAAACGGATGATGAGCTCATTCCTTCTTAATGCACGGCCGCGCGTCGTCTCCGCGAACGCTGCAATAGCCGCCACATACACTTTGAGCGTGGAAGGGGACCTGCCTCTTGTAGCTGTTGTGCGTGGAACCGAGCTCTTAGTAGCGCACCATTTAGAGAACACAGACCATTTAGACGCGTAGAGCCTTCTCGTGGAAGGAGCTCTAGACTGCGTGGTCGTGTTTACGACCCCTTCTGGCAGGACAGCGGGTATCCGTTGATTATCCACGCATGCAGAGACCAACGCTCTGGATAGGGATGCCAGATCGATCCACCGGCTTGGGAGAGGAGATCCTTTCTCACCGGGATCGGCCATGGGGCTAAGTGCGACAGCCTCACTAGCTCTGGGTACCAGATTTGGTTCTCCCATCGTGGGAATATGAGGAGCACTGGAAGATGCATTTCCCTGATCCTCCTGATGACCTGTGGTAACAGGGAGACCGGGGGGAAAGCATACAGCGGGAGGCTGGGCCAGGTTTGGGCCAGCGCGTCCTCGCTCTTTGAGAAGAACGTCGGGCAGTGAGCATGTCTTTTGACGCAAAGAGGTCGACTTCTGCCCTGCCAAACAGGCGCCAGAGTGACTGAACTGTCTGGGGGTGCAGAGACCATTCCCCCGGGGGAATGGTGTCTCTGGACAGTCTGTCTGGGCCGACGTTCAGGTGGCCTGGCACGTGCGCGGCTCTCAGCGAGCGCAATGAGTGATGAGCCCATACGAGAAGGCGTTCTGTCAGTTTGCAGAGGTTTCTGGATCTGACACCGCCCTGCCGGTTCACATAGGACACCACAGACATGTTGTCCGAGCGGACTAGCACATGGTGATCCCGTATGTGTGGGAGGAAGCGCTTGAGCGCGTTCTCGACCGCTATCATCTCCAAACAGTTTATGTGGAGGCATTTCTCCTGGTCTGACCACAGGCCAAAGACCAGTTTGCCCTCGAAAAGAGCGCCCCAACCTAAGTTGGACACATCCGTCGAGATAACCTTGCGGTACGAGACGGACCCATTGTCACTCCCCGCTGGTACCAGTCGGCCGCTAACCAGGGCTTCAGTGCTGAAAACGCAGCTTTGAGTCACTCTGATTCGAATGCCGCTGGAAGCCCAGGCTCTGTGAGGCACTCGGGCTTTTAACCAGCTTTGCAGCGGGCGTATACGCAGTAGACCCAGCTGAAGCACTGCTGCAGCTGAGGCCATACAGCCCAGCATCCTCTGAAATGTCTTGAGAGGTGCGGTGCTGCCCGGCTGGAAAGACGCGGCCAGGCGTCGGATACAGCGTGCATGCTGTGTCGACAAGCGGGCCGTCATTGCCACAGAGTCCAGTTCCAAACCCAGAAAAGAGGTTGACTGACTGGGCAGAAATGAGCTCTTGGTCCAGTTGACCGTGAGACCCAGGCTTTCCAGGTGGCTGAGAAGCACTGTTCTGTGAGCGATGAGCTCTTCCTCTGACTGTGCCAGAATCAGCCAATCGTCCAAATAGTTCAAAATTCGCATCCCCTGACCTCTCAGGGGAGCGAGAGCCGTGTCCATGCACTTCGTGAATGTACGAGGTGCTAAAGACAGGCCGAACGGCAGGACGGAGTACTGATATACCTGACCGTCGAAGGCGAATCTCAAGAATGGCCTGTGACGGGGTATTATCTGGATCTGAAAGTAAGCGTCTTTCAGATCGAGGGAGATAAACCAGTCCCTCGGGCGAATCTGCGCGAGGATCTGCCTGGTTGTGAGCATTTTGAACGGCTTTTTCGTAAGAGCTTTGTTCAAATATCTCCGATCCAAAATCGGTCTGAAAGCTCCATCCTTTTTGGGAACGAGAAAATAACGTCTGTAAAAGCCTGACTCGCTCAGGGAAGGCGGTACCGGTTCTATAGCCCCTTTGCACAGAAGTGTCGCTATTTCTGCCCGAAGTAGATGTGCTACTTCCCCATTCACTTTCGTCTCGGTTTCGCGCTTCAAAGCGCGGGGGACAGCGAGCGAACTGCAGAGTATAGCCCTTTTTACTGTGCTCAGCACCAATTCTGACGCGCCTTGAATAGCTTTCCACGCTTTCACGTGTGCAGCTAGGGGGAGAATGGCCTCCGGGCTCTGATTGCCGCGTATCGTGAGGCGCGAAGGCGGCGTCGGGGCGAAATGTTTGTTAGTATGTGTGAGCGCTCGAGGGCGGGCACAGAACTTACATTTGAAACATGACCGGTAGTGAGAGGCCGTGTAACAGAGCGGACAGTGAGTAGGTGTGGGCACGGGGGGGGGGGGTGGACACGTGACCTACTTCTAACACTAAAGCGGCTTTTGCCCACTTTAAGAGAGTGGGCTCTGTGAGAGACACGGGATTTATGGTGCTTGTGTGCAGGGGTGAACACAGAAACGTGGGCACATTCACTACACTTGAAACACATGTGGCGTGAGCCGTGCAACCAGACATTATACTCTTTTGAGATTTCTCTGGGGTGCCATAAAACGGTGTTTAGGTGCAGGCGAGCGGATTGTACAACGCGCTCATTGGCTGCAAAATATCATCTACAGTCACCTTTTTAAGGGGACTGACAGAGCGAAATGCTTTGAAGACTCATATGTTTAGACGCTCATAAATACTCAAGTACCATGAGTAGTTGTGGGCACTGTTTGTGGGCACGTTCCTACATTTAACACTCGAGCGGCTAAAAGGATAATTTTTTGGCTTCCGATCTCGAGAAAAGAGAACTTTCCCGTAGCGTAAGCAACTTACGCAATACGAGAGAACCTCTCGTAAGAGAACGTGTCAGCGCCTTATTACATTGTCTGCTATATATTTGCTGACACTTTCCCGTAGCGTAAGCAACTTACGCAATACGAGAGAACCTCTTGTAAGAGAACGTGTCAGCGCCTTATTACATTGTCTGCTATATATTTGCCTCTTATTTATTAAATACAGGTAATTGGTTGTAAAACATTGATCAAAATTAAGATACAATTTGTACAAAATGAAAATCTTTTAAAAAGAGACTTTCTACAAAACAAAAATCATGTTTTACCAACTCCATATCTTTCTCATGCTGCATGCTCACTGCATGCTCACTTTCATAATCAACATTTATTAAATTAAAAAAACATAATGACTTCACATATTTTCCAACCCAGCCCTCTGCCCTGTTGCAACGGTCGTTGTTTAGGTACCTTAAACGCGCACGTACAGTCTCTGAGTCATCGCTGCAACCAGGAGATGAAGAGCTGAGATCCACATAGCACATCTTCGTCTCTGCCACCCCAGGATGCTAGCGTGGCTAGCGCGACCAGCGCCGTTGCTAGGAGGGCACCAGCGCCTCTGCCTCGCGAGTGGATGATAGCCCTGAAGACGCCTAGCAATGATATACCTTTAGTGGTAGTATACCTTTAGTTAAGTTATACCTTAAGAGTCTTCGTAGCGCGATAAGTTATCGGAAACGCAGCCCAGGTATGATGCGTAATGGAGATTCCAAAGCGCTCTTCTTTTGTCAGAACCATGGAGAGCGATCGCGGATAGGTCCCGTCGAAACTTTTTACAATGCAACAAAATATTTAAAGAGCATCAAGCTATTAAAATCTATATTATGTATACGCACAGATAATATAACAGTATAGGCCTATTAGTCAGTAATTTTTATTTGGTTAAACAGTGATTGGATAAGGTTTTTAATTTAACGTTTTTAATTTAAGGCCCACCCACAATAGGTCTAGCCAATCCACAACTGGAATCCTGGCGCTGTGCCTTAGCGCTTAAGTAAATTTAAAATTAAAAAAAAATTGTCTGGCCAATCCGATGCCCCTGCACACGTGGGGCCCCTAGGCTGCAGCCTACGCAAGCCTGTGCATTAATCTACGGCACACCTATAATAAGTGTTTATATTCTGACTATTTTATGTTGTTTCGGGACTTTGGGTCATACCGCAGCGGAGTAGCCCAGTACCTGCGCGACTCATCATAGACATTAACAGAGAGAAGTAGATCCGGCAAAAATGTTCTTCCGCAAGACGCGTGCCGTGCATGTAGTTTTGTTTATTAACAGGCTAGAGCGGCAAAAGTTACGGACAGCAGCTTTAAAGTAAAACCTAAAACATGTTTTAAGATATTTGTTAAGTATTTCTCCGAGATCTTACACCAATGGTCAGTATTGTGCACTAAACGTTACCCTCATGTACAGCCATCCTCTGATCACCACAGGACAGTTGGGGTCTCTTTTTGCCGCTTGACATCTCTTTCCAAACGTCTGCACTTTGTCGTGACTTTGCACATATCTAATCACACAAACATGGGGTCATTGGGTTTGAAACATTCTACCTGTGTTTGTGTAAAAATGTGATTCACCTTGTCTCTGATTGGCAGAAAGGAGACTGTGGCGCAGCGCTGCTGGAGGCCTGACTGACTCTGTCCTGATCCTCCATCCTAGAGACAATAGCAATCATCAACTAGATTAAAAAGGTCCGCGAGACAAACTTTAAGTTGGCTTGAGAAAGCCGGACCAGAAAGTTTGAAGAAGTAAAATAGTTTGGAGTTTAAAGTAGTTTGAAATTTAAATTAGTTTGAAGTTTAAATTAGCTTAAAGTTTAAATTAGTTTAAAGTTAAAATTTAAATTAGTTTGAAGTTTAAATTAGCTTAAAGTTTAAATTAGTTTATAGTTTAAAGTAGTTTAAAGTTAAAGAGTTGTTGGGGGTTTTCTAGTGAGTTGCTAAGGTGTTCTGGGTGGTTGCTAGGCAGTTTCTAGGGTGTTTTGGGTGGTTGCTATGGTGTTGCTAGGCGGTTGCTAAGGTATTTTGGGTGGTTGCTAGGCTTGTCAGTATGAATGATTTAAACCAACTCCCATGCCTCTGTGACATTCAGAATGGAAGATAACCCTCTTTGAATTTTGGTTGCTAGGGTACTCTGTTTGGTTGCTAGGGAGTGGCTTGGCAGCTGCCAATCACAAAACTCTAAAGGCTGCTGGTCAGTATGAATGATATAAAACAACTCCCATGCCTCTGTGACATTCAGAATGGAAGATATCCCTCTGGTTGTGGTTGTGTTGCTATAAGCGGTTGCTGGAGTGTTCTGAGTGGTTGTGAGTGTCGCTATAAGCGGTTGTTGGGTTGCAGAATCATGCAGCTCTAGTTGTCAGTGTTGCTATGCAGTTTCTGTGGTGTTTTAAGTGGTTGTGAGTGTGTTGCTTTGTAGGTGCTGGCAACATGTACTTTAACAATGAACAAGTTTTTACTGTAGCATTTTTATTTTTTTAAATATTTGTACAGTCAAGTAATGCAAGAATGTGGATGTGGACACTGAGTATTCAAGGTGTAGGAGTGTGTGTGAGTGTCTGAGAAATGGTTGTATAATGTCTGTTGTGCAGCACACATACAAATAGAGTCTGTGCAAAACAAAGCATGAACTGTTAGAGGCCTATTTTGGAGGGAATATTTTGTATTAAAACATTCATTAAAATGTTTATCTTTTTCTTAACATTCTTCTAAAGAACGATTTACATTCCCGAAAGAGAATGTTCTTAAAAATCATCGTTAATAACCTCTTAAAGGGTAACTAAACCCTAAACCAACTTTTTTTAGTTAATGATCTGTAAGAATGGGGCTTTATTAGTGCTGTTCATTGATTCGAGTAACTTTTTTGACATTTGGGTATAAAGTGTTTTAATTTTACAATATATGGTGTAAAAACGTCTGAGTGCTGCCCTCTTCAGGTTGAACGGTGGCTACTGCAGTTGAATTTTCCTATTGGATGTTTGCGGTACTGCGTGACGTAAGCGGTACAACGCTACGTAAGCAGGTTCCAGCTCACCACGCCCTTGGTAGGAGCTCACCACACCCTTTTGGTATGAGCTAGCATAGATTTATCAGTACAGTGGGCAGGAGGGTAGCAGCTATAGGTGAACGTGAAGTGTTGCTGGTTGCAACAGAACTGCTGGACTGCATAGCTTTCCAGCAGATTTGGAAATTAGACGCCAGTGGTTGCATGCACTTGGCCTGGAAGACCGTGAGTGTGAAACTTGCATTTTACGAGGGATTGCTTCTCCAACGCAATAGAGGTGGAAATGGGCTTCTTCACACATCTCGCGCTGAAAAGCGACGCAGTGCCAAACGCTGCTCCTCCTGCATGGACTCTACCACCTCCGCGGCGTCTCGATGTGAGTGATCATATATATTTAATGACAATATATGGTTAGGCTAAAGTTAATCCTCTGGGGTCGACAAACGCGCCAGCGCATTTTGCTGTTTTTTTTTTCACATAGCGGCAAAATATGAATAAGCCTAACGTTATAGTATAGAGACCGCACGCTATTGACATCCACTCGATAAAACTCATCAGAGGCATGTACTTTACGTCGTCTTGAGATCCTGTGAGTGAGTCACTCTCCATTTTAGAGTGTCTGACAGCAGCTGTCAATTAATCCGTCACTGCGGGTCTCATGCAGCACGCCCCTCTATCTCCGCTGGGGTCTGCCCACTTTTCTAGCATTTTTCAAATATTGCCAGTGGGTGGAGTCAGGCTCTGAGCAGGGGTTTAGTTACCCTTTAAAGTTTGGATAGTTTATTTGTTGTTTAATATAGTTAATGTTTGTGGAAAGGGTGCGATACCACTGTTATTGTCGTGTCTGGATAAAACTTTATTGTAGGTGGTAAAATTGAAAAGATCTCTCATAGAACACCTGGGGTTTACTGCAGAAATTAGTTTTCACGATTCTATGTTTGCTGGCAAATAATTTTTCAGATCCAGACTGTACTGTCATTTTGTAAGTAAAGAAATCTGATATTTGTGTTCATACTGTGTCATTAATTATATGCACGAGTTGCTAGCTATCGTTCTGATATAAGCATCAGCTCGGCAGCAAGAGACCAACAACAGTAGCGGTCTTTATAGAAACAGACACAGGACAGCAAAATGAGAATTGTAAGGCTAATCAGACAAAATATGCATCAAAGTCATTACTGTACACCTGCATTACGTGTGTCTGCACTCACTCGCACTGAATTCCACATTTGAGTGCATTCAGACGCCCCTAAACCTACCCATCACGTGAGTTTAGACAAATCGTTCAAATTCGTACGAGTGAGGTCGTACGAATTCGTACGAATTAGCCAATTTTCCATCACTCGTCGAATTCGCTAGTTGCACGCATAGACAGTAAAAGAAATGGACACAGCGACCCCATTGGAACTCAATTGAGACAAGTGAAGCCCATTTTTAGCGATTTCTTAGCACTTCCTTTCCTGACGCACAGACTCAAACCGAGCAAAGCGTTACACGGACCACGTGAGCAACCCGTCTGTCTTCTAGTAGCTGTGCCAAGAGAAATCTGAATCATTCCCTTCCGAATCTTGCAGAGACGGAGAGTGTGAGTAGGAATTGTCCATGAGCTTGGAGCAGGATCAACTTTTGCTATAGGTATTCTGATGTATTGTCATTTTGCCTCTACGTCCCCCCGATTGCCAGCGAGCTTCTCCTCCTGTCCATACGGTAATCTCTCTAATGTGCGACAAAGAGGCGCTTGGTTATGACGCAATCGTTAGCCTACTTTTACAAAAACTGCTTCTACGGGGCCATAACATAAGCTACAAGGTAATGGAGCATTTTATACATTGTCGTGTTTCTTTAGAAATAAAAAATGGACAAATGGAGTCTTCAAACGCCTCAGATGCAAAGTTATTCGCTGTCAAAGTGACGCCAAAATGAATGGAAGTCAATGGGATTGCTAACGCAAGTGAAGTTCCGCTCAAGATGGCGGCACCCGGCCGACTTCAACTTCCGGTCGACTTCCTTCCCGCTTGGTTGCACGTAGCCGCCATTTTGGATTTCGGATCAGCGAGGGTATGCTAAGATACTTCCGGTTTCGCTTTACGCCCGGTGCAGGGAGCCGGAGAAAGACGAAATTGATCTTTTATAGTTGTTTATAGAATCAATTATCACTTAAAATACTAATAAGATCCATATTACTATCACACGAGCCAATGGCAATTAAATGCACGGACGCATAGTCAGATTAATGAATGAAATACAACTGTTCACGAACAGAAGATTGTGTTTGACTCATGCTGCATACACATACGCAATGACAATTATGCCTACTGCAATTATAGTGTTACAACTACGACTAGAGTTGTTTACATAAAATCACAGCCATAGAAAGAGTTGCGACACTCTTTGATGTCGCCGCTATGGCTGTCACGTGGTTTATGTAAGCCCCAATAGTTTCAAAACATACGCTGGCTGTCATGCTCTTCTATGGGACAGACAGCAGCGATTGCATTATTGAACGGTAAATATAAAATAAAACACACACCCAAGTACTTTTTCAGCTGTTATTGCATTTTGTTAATGTCAGTTTTGCATTTGGAGACAAGTTTTAGGCTATTTTGGAGGGAAAAGCTTAGTGTTCATGTTCGCATGGGTAGTAGCACTGGCTTTAGCGGCTCTAACTTAACTTTTCCATATCATTCATCTGATGATGGACGTCTCATGATATTTATTTTAGCACAACTGGGCTGTATTAGGCTATTGATTCCCGTGATTTTGCTTATAAATTTTGATTCAGCCATTAGCCTACCTTTGTGATCACGTAAAGAGGCCTGCCGTGGCGGTCCGTTCAGAATTCCCTTAGAAGCTATAGCTCACTTCTTCTGATGAAAGTGGTCATCCCCAGGACCACAATGTGAAACATTATCATGTTAAGACTAAGAATATTATTTTAATATTAAGCCATACACATTATCAAAACTATAACAGATTAAAAACGAATTTAAGCATTGCTGATACAAATGAAGGTTTTCAAATAAAACATTTTATTAAACAATGACAGACAACAAAAATGTGTGCTTGTGTGAGTGTGTGTGAACAAGAAAAACAAAAACCAGGGGCAGGTGATCCATGAAACAGACAGGGTGATCCCATAACAATCCTAGAGGTCCAACATTGTTCTCACAAGCCGCTTCACTCAATACAATAAAAAATAATTAAAAGTTAGTATATCCCAAAAAATTTAATTAAATCAAAGTTGCTATAAATGCTGGTCTGAAGTCGCGCTAGCTAACTATAGCTAGCAGGCAGTGCTTGAAAATTGGTTGAAACAACCAACATAAAATATAAATAATTACGCTGTGCATATACAAATGAAGACCAGTATAAGCATCGCAAAGGGCCTCTGATACAAAATAGACAGTTGACAATTCAAAAGAGGTCGATATTTCAACAACTTAACTCTGGAACAACTCGACGCGCAGCAATGTAAGTGAATGGTGTCCAACGCCAAAATGACAGTGTTTGGAACTATTCCGATCTTCAAATCCCGGAAGTAGGCGGTTAAAAGCGCCGCCATTATTTACAACGGAGGTCTATGGGAGTGTCGCAACTCTTTCTCTATGGCTCTGCATAAAATGCACCGTGAACATTCACATGTTTGTCCTGTATCGGCTACAATTCGCTCCGTGCACGGCGACCGTTGACATTCGAACTTGAGTTTGTGGGCCAGTACTTCCAGTGAAAACTACGGTGATCTGACAGCGAGAGCTAGAGACAACAGCGACCGAGTTCCATTACCATAGAGATATTTTTTCACAAGGAGTGTTTTTAGGATTCAAGAGAGGTGACTTGCCTTTCAGAGGACAGCCTCAGCACTTAATCGTTGTGTGCCGGTACCATTTCGTCACGTTACAACAGAGAAGTCAGCTTTCATGCGGTCCCCGTTGACGCCGCGGGACGGGCTGAGTGGATGCAGAAGATCCGGAGGGAGGACTTCAACCCGAACAAATTTTTAAATGCATATAATTTCCAGTGTATTTCACCTGTGCGTTTATATGCTTTCTATTACTGCATTTATTTGGATAAATATACTGCATCTGATTGGGTCGAAAAACGCTCCGCCTTCAGTAAGCTACGAGCTTTTCTTTCTGTCAGGCAGAATAAGAGTCAGTACGAATGCGGCACTGACAAATGCACTTTAATAAAATAATGTCCGAAACCACCAGTCACTGTTAACTACGCACAATATTTGAAGCAGAAATATGTTGCTGGTCACGTAATTCGTGCTGCTGCAAGCAACCCCAATAATGTGAGCCATAGCCTATGACAGATTATTTTAGCATAATGTAGGCTATTTCCCATTGATAAATACAGTGCAAATAGATCCGATCTTTGTTCCAATTCAAAGTTCACATCTAGCCAAGTCCAGTTCGAATCCCCGGATGTGTTCTTGATCCGCCCCTTTTACCGAGGATGCATCGAGAGGTGACTTGTGCGGACTTCAGACAGCCAGGTATCCCAGAATGCATCTCACACCAACCAGCAAGCGTCAATAGCAGAGGAGAAACCCCTCGTAATTTAAAAATACTGCTATAATTGTGTCACAAAATGTAGTTTTAAGAGTATTTCAGGCGAGAATGTAGTTGTTAAAAGCTCAAATCTTTGGTTTATTTATAAAGATAGCGCCTATTTGAAAATTTGATCTGACGTTTTCGGAGTTTTGAGAACCAGGCAATCGGACGCTCGGCGCTCGTACCCCGCCGAGAACAGCCTCTCTCGGCTAGTGCTGCTGACTTGCCGGTGGCTCGGATGTCTAGTCTAGTGGTTTAACTAACATGAGATATAAATCGTCTTGTGTATATCCAACAGGCGATTTATTTATTTTATTTGTCTCATTAATGTATAATTTGTTCCCTGGCAAAACGTTTTAGCTGAGAACAAAGTGAAGTTTCATAGCTTTATTTAACGTTAGTCTATTTAAATTTAACGTTTTAGCGAGAGCTGACATGTTTGACTGAATCGTTGGCTTTTTATTGTTGTATAGCTTCTTATACCTTTTAGGCTACTTATACTTTTAGAATGGCTATTATTGATCATTAAAACTGACATTTAACAAAAAAGGTTATGTCATTTTATTTTATATATTTAAAACATAGCCTATACAATATTTTATTATAGTCTGCATGTTGTCTATTCTCTTCACTGTACATACATATATGACACAACCCTGTCTCTTTTTGCTAAATATTCGTTTTAATGATAAATATTATAATGTTTTTTTATTCATCATATTTTTAAAATGAAAACAAAAAGAGTCAGGGTTGTGCTTTATATTTTGTGTTGTTGTAAATATGCAGTGAAGATAATCAATTGCGTTTCCTGAACCACATTTGTGTGGCCATTATGTTAAAGATTTTTTTTTAAAATGAAAATGAAAAGAGGCAAAGTGGTGGTTTATAACATATTTCGTTTTATTTGTAGCCTAAAGAGATAACCGGAGTAGCCAGAGCGAGCTGCATGAGTGACGCTATCAAGTAGCCTACGCCGCTGTTCCATTTGCAGAATTATCGGACTTGTGTCCTCCCGTCCTCGGGAGTTCGTTCTCCTGAGTCGAACTTGTCAGTCCGAACTACCAAGGACTCAAGTCCGAACTTTGCGTACTTGTTATTGAGAAACGGCTTTTCTCTTCTGATGTCTGTAAAGTGACGGCTTTTCTCTTCTGATGTCTGTAAAGTGACATTTAGCTTCATCTCTGCTGGTAAAGGACTGAAAAATCACAAATCAAATCTATCTAATATCTCAGATTCTTCTCCTGAACAGCAATGAGAAGTACATGGAAACAGAGCAAATGGAGACTTTTTCTAAAGTCTGCTTTTTTTCTAAGAAAAAGATGCTGGTGGTAGATAATTTTTATTTTATTTTTTGTTTGCTGGGAGACATTTGTCGTCTCTAGTTTCGGAAGAGATCTCAAAAATGACTAAGTGAATATGATATCTCTGTAGCTGTCGTCAAAGGCAACTCATATATTTCACTTAAATATGGTTCACAGTTAAAATATAAATATATAAGGTTAAAAATCATATGATTAAAATAAATGATGTCTCATGGCCAATAAATAATAATTTCATGTTTATTTCTTTTTGTTTAAAAACTTTGTGTAAAAAGGAGGGAACTTATTTTTTGTTCCGTGTGGAAATATAGTTTGTTGCTATGGGGACGCTGCATGGGTGCACTCTCTAAGATCATAGAGAGAGGCTGCGTTCGAAACCGCATACTTCCCTACTATTTAGTATGGGAAAAAGAGTAGGCGAGCGAAAAAGTATGTACGAATCCAAAAGAGTAGGCGAGAATTACCTGGGTGACGTACTAATTATCGCGAGATTCGGACTTAAGTGCGTTCGAATATGCCTACTTTCCTACTATATAGTAGGCGAAAACAGTACGTGAAGGAAGCAGTACGTTAGAAACATCAGTATTCATAAAAGAGTAGGCGAGAAGTTCCCGGATGGCTTACTCGCTTCCGCCCAGATTTTTGAGTGTTCAACGATGGATACTCTTCTATCCCAGGAGGCCACGCGAGAGGATACGTCATAAAAAAGAAGAAGAAGGATAGGTCATACTCGAACGTGACGGAAAGGATGACGGACGAGACTCAAATGTGAGTATTACAAATCAAATGATCGCATGTGTTGAACTACTGTACAGTAAACTGTTGCATTGTTGAAGATGTAAAGACGCTATATATTTGTGATTTTGCTGTTAATCACATTTTATTATGTATAGCTAACTGAGAAGCTCCAGTAAGGACACATACGTCTCCAAAGTGGATTTGCATACATTTTAAACCGTATACATCTTAAATACAATTACTAAATGTCTATTTAATATCTGGCAAGAAACTCTTCTATAAGAATTGCAGATTAAATATGAAATAGGCATCTGAGTGATGTATGTGTGCTATTATGTAGAACAAATCTATAAAGTAACTAAACATAAGTTATCTATTTTATTTGTCCATTAGTACTGTTGATAAATTAAGGAACATTTATGTAGGATAAAAAGTTAAAACAACCTCAACATGTAAATGTAGTGTTGAGTTCATAAATCACAGAGGTAATGTAAATCATGTCTGGATGTTACAGGGACAGATGAACACGTGTGTGTTTATCCGGTGGAGAGTGGCTCATGAAGCTGAATGCTGCCATCAAAGGCTTTGTGACATTACAGAAATGAATAACAACAACTATTTCAATATTAAGTTGTAGTTTATTTTAATTATTGTAATTTCAAACAGAGCTATTACAGCACTTTTCTGATTCTTGATTTCTGTGCATTTGCTGCACAGCTTTTGTGGTGGAGCAGGACCTGCAAGGAAAGATGATGGCGGCATTTGTGGATAAAAGCGTTTTTGTCTTCTAAATAATACTGAAATCAAATGACATTGTGCGGTTAAAATGACTGCTTTTGTGTTATGTTTGTGTATTTTGTAGGATCTGAAATGCCAGCAGGCTGGTGTGAGCACTGAGGATGAAGAGCACAGAGCTGAATCCTGGAGATGGTGCCATGGACGAGTCCCTCCATCACTCCACCAGCCGTTATGAGAACCTCCATCACTCCACCTGCCCTTATGAGAACCTCCATCACTCCACCTGCCCTTATGAGAACCTCCATCACTCCACCTGCCCTTATGAGAACCTCCATCACTCCACCTGCCCTTATGAGACCCTCCATCACTCCACCTGCCCTTATGAGAACCTCCATCACTCCACCTGCCCTTATGAGAACCTCCATCACTCCACCTGCCCTTATGAGAACCTCCATCACTCCACCTGCCCTTATGAGAACCTCCATCACTCCACCTGCCCTTATGAGAACCTCCATCACTCCACCTGCCCTTATGAGAACCTCCATCACTCCACCTGCCCTTATGAGACCCACCATCACTCCACCTGCCCTTATGAGACCCACCATCACTCCACCTGCCCTTATGAGACCCACCATCACTCCACCAGCCGTTATGAGAACCTCCATCACTCCACCTGCCCTCATTGCCTCAGATTGTGAAGCACAACACATCACGCAACAACCTCAGGCACGAAGGCACGGCTCACCTCTGGCGGTCAGCTGATTCATCAGAATAAAGCCGCAGAATGGGAACCGTTGTGTTGAGATGGCAGAAGGATGTGGGGTTCAGCGCCTGTAGCCTACATACATGATTGTAGTTTGAATAAAGCTTTGTTTCATGTGTTGACTTGTATATGCATTTGTTTATTGTGTGATGGTGACTTTGATTCATTCTTTTACTAATTTATTAATATTTCTCATTGTTGTCAGTAAATAAAATACAATTAATTAATGCTTTATTTATTGTTTGAATGAAAATGTAGATATGTTCACTATATACACATCTAGAGTGTATTCATGCATAGCTATTTCATATGACATACATGACATTTTGTTTGTTTTATTGAATTATATAATTTACAGTAAAAAGTAATATAATTAATTGATCAGCATTTATCGTTGTTATTATTGTATGTTTTGGGCTGGGATAGCAATGCAATTCATTCTGGGGTAATATTAATTTTTAATAATGATACTTAAATTTTTCGAGTATAAAATCAACAGTTTTCTCCAAAGGTGAATCTCCCTTTGTGCAGACATTACAAACGCTGAGGAAAACCATTCTAGGTAGAGCTGTCGAGTAAATGTGAGCTAAATGTATGTATGTATATGTATGTATGTATTTATATATATATATATATATGTGTGTGTGTGTGTATATATATATATATATATATATATATATATATATATTGGGTTTGCAAACATATTATGAGATTTTATACACAGGAAAAAAACCTATAAGGTTGAATATCAATATATATTTTCTTAAATAATTAATTATATAATACATTTAAAAAATGCATTTTCTGTTATTTATAGGCCTGAGGGATGAAACGAGAGTTAAATTTAACAAGAAAAAGAGGAAAACAAAGCAGTAAGCCACTTTTGCTTATGGATGAAAATGTTTGGATATAAAATAAAGAAATTAACAACATATTCAAGAGATGACAATTTTGGGATTTCGTAATAAAAATAAATAGGCCTATCGTTAAGGATAAAACGGTGGGTCACATTAGTAGGGTTAAATATAAGAACTTAAATCAACCCTAAATGTACTCACACAATAAATGGGCAGCAGTTTCTTCAAAAAGACCACAAAATGAGCAAGTTTAATCAATATCATGATATTTACAGACAGATGAATTAAACGTGTCGTTCAAATCTTTTAAGTTGTTGCGCTTGTGATAACGCGTCGTAGGTCACATGATAACGTCAACATGGCAGATGTCCGGTTCGCATTCATACTCAACGAGATCTGGCTATAAAGTACCTACTCTTTTAGCGCTCGATAAGTAAGTACTCATTGAAATTAAGTACCTACTCATTGAGTATGCGGTTTCGAACGCAGCCAGAGAGATGTGCTGCGGCTTGCGAAGCCTGCTGTCTGAAGAAGATTTTAAAGTTATCCATAAGTTTTGTTGGTGAAGTGTGAAGATGAATACCCCCCTTAAGTTTACCCTCTCGGGTTCATGCGGCCAATGAGGTATATTTTCTGTCTTTGTCATTTATTTGTGTTACACGACTGTGTTTGTAACAAGCCAATTAAGATATTATTTTACATGGCATAAATTTATGTTTTATTTATTTGTTTTCTGTAATTTCGTTTATTGTCTGCAAGTATGTCACGAATTTAAGGTTAATTTATGCTTTCTGTGTTTTATTTATACCAGTTCTGACGGCAATATGGTAATATATGGCAATAAAGGAACATGTCAAGACATGTTTGAAGATTCTGTCACCAAATAAATGCCCGTTAAAACCCAGGAACGACTTATTAAAACTCGAGGGGAGTAACAATCTCTATATGCTATATTTGTCATAAAACATGATTGTATTGATCTGGTAAGTTATAGGGAAATGCTAGCATTACATTGAAAAAACAAAAACAAGGCTAAGATTTTTGTTTTAAAATTTATGTGAATAAGCTATTTCTGAAATGCTACTTATCTCTTTTTCATCATTTTAAATAAACTTCTAGCTTTTCTGCAGTCCTGTGGTGTTACTCTATAGTATAGAGTGTGGAGAACAAGTATTTGATACACTGCCGATTTTGCAGGTTTTCCTACTTACAAAGCATGTAGAGGTCTGTAATTTTTATCATATAGGTACACTTCAACTGTGAGAGACGGAATCTAAAACAAAAATCCAGAAAATCACATTGTATGATTTTTAAATAATTAATTTGCATTTGATTAAAATCGGCAGTGTGTCAAATACTTGTTCTCCCCACTGTAAATACAAGTGTACAGGCTTCATGTAGTCTCTCATTAAATGAATCCATAACAGTATTCTGCAAATGGAAAACTACATTCAATAACTGCAAAACTGCATGCATAATAATAATAAAAAGATGACTGGGAGGCTCATACGTGAATCTGGGCTGAACCCAATCTGCAAATAAATACTTGAGACACTTCTAGTCACGACCATCTGACCTGATCTTCTCTCTGATAACACCTGCTGAACATCGTAAGTACTTGTAGCTTGAACCTTTTGTGTCTCTTTTATGTGATTGAACACTTAGTAGTGATAAACTGTTGTAATTTAATATTAAAAACAATGAAACCGTGAAGAATTTGTCTGCTAAAAGGAGTAATGGATTTTCCTTTGCACTTTTTTCCTCCAGACCTGCAAGATGTTGCTTTTATTTTTCTGTCTGCTTCCTCTGAAAGCAGCGGCAACTGAAGGTACATCATTTTACATTAAGTTTCACAGATTGGCATAAGCAGGATTTTGTGTGTCTAGTAAAAGATGGTTTATGTTGTGTTTTGTCTTGCAGTGGGTCTTGGTGGTAAAGTGCTTCGGTTTCCAACTAAGACTAACAACAGCTTTGTTAAACTCACTCCTGAAAAGCCACTGAGTCTCTCAGCGTTTACTCTCTGCATGCGTGTGGCGACGGAGCTCCAGGGCGAGAGGGAGATCATTCTGTTCGCCTACCGAACACTCAAGTGCGACGAGCTCAACGTGTGGAGAGAGAAAGATGGCCGATTTGCCTTGTATATTCAGTCTAGTCGCGATGCAGCGCTTTTCCGCCTGCCTCCTCTCTCCACGTTCCAGACTCACCTGTGCATCACCTGGGACTCTGCAACTGGGCTTGCTGCTTTTTGGGTGGATGGACGGCGCAGTGTGTTCCAGCTCTATAGGAAAGGTTACTTGATTTGTCCTGGCGGCACCGTTCTGCTCGGCCAGGACCCTGATGAATATGTGAGTTCCTTTGACGCAGAGCAGAGCTTTGTAGGTGAAATTACAGATGTGTGCATGTGGGATCATGTTCTCTCTAGCAGTCAGATTGAGGCGTTGCATTTAAACCAGGAATGGTTTCCGGGAAACGTGTTTGACTGGAACACCATCAAATATGAGACCAGTGGAAATGTTATAGTGGCTGAAAATAAGACATACAGATCTGATTCCTCCACGCAGTGGTGTCAGTCTTTATGATCTGTTCATCTGTTTTAATGAGTTACAAAGCTGTAAAGTCTAACGAATAAATTCTCAGCATCACAACGGTGTCTGTGCATCATTTGGAAGAAAGAGCTGAATGTTGAAAAAGGGGTTTTAGTGGTCTATGTATTAAATTTGCATTTTACAGTACCAGTCAAACGTTTGGACACTATTTTTAATGTTTTTGAAACAAGTCTCTTATGCTCATCGAGGCTGCATTTATTTGATCAAAAATACAGAAAAAAAAACCTAATATTGTGAAATATTATTACAATTTAAAGTAATGGTATTCTCTTAATTTACTTTTAAAATATAATTTATTCCTGTGATCAAAGCTGATTTTTTTTAGCATCATTACTCTAGTCTTTAGTGTCACATGATCCTTCAGAAATCATTCTAACAGGAGAAAATTAATTTTAAAAAAAATTCCTGTAATAATGACTTGGTTTCTCATTATAATGACTTATTTTCTTGTAATAATAACTTGTAGTAATAATAAGAAACTTAAAATAATATAATAAATGATATATAATAAATATAATATAATAATAATAATAAGATATAATAAATGTTAAACAATATTTTTTTTTTCTGGGGGAAAAAGTAGGGCCTAATTGGTGATTTTTTTTTACTGAAGTAGGACCTCTAAAGGATTCACAGTTATGTTGATAATTTGATTATTTTGTCCTGGAAAAAAAAAGAAAGACAAACAAATCGCAATAATTTCATTCTCTTTTTGCTCTCCAGATAGACTATTATAAGTAAGTTACACTACAGCTTGTTCAGAACAACGACACAGACCTAATAAAGGAACATATCGGCCATTTGAAAATAGCTTCATTGGTAAATATCTCAGATTGCAGGTGTTTTGGGCTCTAAATTATTGGAAAAAAATACCATTATATATATTTTCTCTTTTGGTAATGTGTTTTTGACAACATTATTAACTCATCTCTCATAAACACCTGCACTGGATTATCTAGTTTATGTCCTTTACTCGACTCTCCAACATCAGAAAAGCTTCACTTCTTCTGATGTCACTGTATATGATTGTTCAGATAATTCATAAGCTGATCCACTGCTGCTGTCTGGTGTTCACATGCAGGCGGTGCATCGTGAGAAACACAGACTCATGGCTTGAGGAATGGAAGTCTGCATTCATATAAAGTTCCAACATCACATTATTAAACCACAAACAAAACTATATGAAAACCATCAAATAAATTCCAAGAACCTTCACCGAAATATTCTGATATTTGAACACAATTTTAGCTCTTGTGACATTAAAAAGGAAAAGACTGAGAGAACATTTTGCTTTCTCAAATCGCATTAAAGAGAGTATTGTGCAAAAGGTTATGTATTGTCTTTAGATCATTTTATAAATTCAACTCTGTGTGCATGTTTGGCTATTGATGGAGTGCATCTGTTTACATTTACATTTATTCATTTAGCAGACGCTTTTATCCAAAGCGACTTACAAATGAGAACAATAGAAGCAGTTAAAATAGCAGTAGGACAACAAAATGCAAGTGCTATGACCCTTCTCAGTTTAAATCAACGCATTTTTTTTTTTTTTTTTTTTTTTTTTTAATAGAACAGAATAGAGTAGTAGAGAGAAAGTGTTAGTATTACTGGATCAAGTGCTGTCGAAAAAGAAGTGTCTTCAGCCGTTTCTTAAAAGTGGCTATGGACTCAGCCGCTCTGGTTGAGTTCGGCAGATCATTCCACCAGCAGGGAACAGTCATGGTAAAGGTCCGAGAAAGAGATTTTGTGCCTCTTTGAGATAGCACCACAAGACGCCGTTCACTTGCAGAGCGCAAGTTCCTGGAAGGCACATAAGTCTGAAGTAAAGAGTTAAAGTAAAAGGGAGCAGAACCAGTGGTTGTTCTGTAGGCAAACGTCAGTGACTTGAATTTGATGCGAGCGGCAACTGGCAACCAGTGCAATTTTGTGAGGAGAGGAGTGACATGTGCCCTTTTCGGCTCGTTAAAGACCACTCTAGCTGCGGCATTCTGGATCAGTTGCAGAGGTTTGACTGTGCAAGCTGGAAGACCAGCCAGGAGAGCGTTGCAATAGTCAAGTCTGGATAAAACAAGCGCTTGGACAAGGAGTTGAGTAGCATGTTCTGATAGGAAGGGTCTGATCCTCCTAATGTTGTACAAGGCAAATCTACATGACCGGGCAGTTCTTGCAATGTGGTCTGTGAAGTTCAATTGATCATCAATTACCACACCAAGGTTCCTGGCTGATCTAGATGGAGTTATGGATGACGAGTCTAGCTGAATGGTGAAGTTGTGGTGAAGTGTTGGGTTGGCCGGGACCACGAGTAGCTCTGTCTTCGCAAGGTTTAGTTGAAGGTGGTGGTCCTTCATCCAGCCAGAAATGTCTGTCAGGCAGGCTGAGATACGATCAGCTACCGTCGGATCGTCGGGCTGGAATGAGAGGTAGAGTTGTGTGTCATCAGCGTAGCAGTGATAGGAAAAACCATGTTTCTGAATCACAGATCCTAGTGATGTCATGTAGATGGAGAAGAGAAGTGGTCCAAGCACTGAGCCCTGAGGCACTCCAGTAGCTATGTTGTGTCTTAGACACCTCACCCCTCCACGAAACCCTAAAGGACCTACCTGAGAGGTATGACTTGAACCATTGGAGTGCGGTTCCCGAGATGCCCTTCGTCTTTAGGATTGACAGGAGGATCTGGTGGTTAACTGTGTCAAAGGCAGAAGACAGATCCAGCAGGATGAGAACTGAGGATTTGGAGGCTGCTCTTGCCAGTCTCAGAGCTTCAATTACTGAGAGCAGGGCCGTCTCAGTTGAGTGTCCGCTTTTGAAACCAGATTGATTGTTGTCCAAGAGGTTGTTCTGTGTAAGGAAGGAAGAGATCTGGTTGAAAACAACTCGCTCAAGTGTTTTCGCGACGAATGGAAGGAGAGATACTGGTCTGTAATTCTCCAGATGTGCTGGATTTAGAGTGGGTTTCTTAAGCAGTGGGGTTACACAAGCCTGCTTAAATGCTGTGGGAAAGGTACCAGTGTGAAGAGAGGTGTTTATGATGTGTGTGAGTGTGGGTACAACTGAGGATGAAATGGCTTGAAGTAGGTTAGTGGGAATAGGATCAAGCGGACAGGTGGTAGGGCGATTGGAAAGGAGGAGATTGGAGACTTCTGTCTCTGAGAGTAGAGAGAAGGAGGGTAGAGAGTGCGTGTTAGCTGGAAAAGTGTGTGTGTCAATTTGTGGATTGCTAAATTGGCCACTGATGGAGGTTGTTTTATTTATAAAGAATGTAGCAAAATCGTCAGCATTTAGTGTTGATGAAGGAGGAGGAGGAGGAGGGTTGAGAAGAGAGGAGAAGGTTTTGAAAAGCATGCGAGAGTCTGAAGAATTGTTAATTTTGTTGTGATAGTAAGTCATTTTAGCAGTAGAGATATTATCAGAGAAGGAAGAGAGGAGGGACTGATAAAGACCAAGATCAGTAGGATCTTTTGATTTGCGCCACTTCCTCTCTGTTTATTTGATTGACAGAGAGAAAGTACAGAGGTACAGAAAGTACAGAGGAAGAGAGATTTGAAAACATCTTTGTGTCTGTTCTGGGTCTCATGATTGTGACTCTTCACACAGCCTCTTTTGTTGGCTTGTGTGAGGTGATGTCATCACGGTGCAAGGAGGGACGCGGCTCAGCAGTGACTCTTCAGTCACACACTCTTCTGCCTAACAGTGAGTATTCCCGACGCTTTACATTTGTGCATTTCATTTATATATCATTGAAAAACTGAAAGACTATTCAAACTTGATGCTTTTTATGCTTTGTGATCAGAAATGTTGGTCACACTACTTAAAACCTATATAATGCATTATAAAATGATTTTAATGCATTAATTATGCCTTGTATTGCACCTTATAATGCACTGTATGATCTCATGAATAATTGTAACCACAGTTATTATACGTTATAATGCTTATCTGTTCATTGAACAAACCTTTAGAAAGTATAATGCATTCAAAACATGATAAACAACCAATTTCAAATGTTACAAGAAATCTGCAAATATTCTAATGCATTATAATTATATATGAAAAGATATAATGCATTATACATCAATGCTTTAAGTGTTACTGAAATGTTAAAATACAGTTGTTGATAATAATAATAATGCATTTTATTGACAGGATAAAGAAATGTCATTTTTCACCACAATTATATATAAAATATACTGATTTATTTTTTGCATTGTGACAATTTCAGGACAATTAAACATTTACTTTGATGCAACCAAAAAAATCCCTGAAAAACGTTTTTCATTTAAACAAGTATAAATTATATATGATAAATAATAAACATTTCACCTTAAAATAGGGAGTTTTTTGGGAGTAATGTGTTTGTCACAACAATGTCGCAATGCAAAAAAAAAAAAGTATGGACTTTTTATTCAATTTTGGGTAACACTTTAAAATAAGGTTTCATTAGTTAACAAGAATGAACAACACTTCTACAGCATTTATTAATCTTAGTTAATGTTAATTTCAACATTTATTTATACATTATTAAAATCAAAAGTTATATTTGTAAACACATTAGTTAATCCACTCTGAACTGATGTCAATAAACAATGAACCGTTGTATTTTTAATGTTAACAAAAATTAATACTGTAACAAATGTATTGCTAATGTTAGTTAATACATGTTAACAAATGGAACCTTATTGTAAAGTGTTAGCTAATTTCGGGGTGAAATATGTAATTTCTTGATGCTTAACCCATAGATAATTTACAAGAATATAGAATTAAAGCACTAAAAGGCTTATGTCAAACTCTATAAGACAATAGTTTGAATATTTGCATTTCTTATGATTCCTCAGAGCTGCAGCACGATGTTGGGGCCAGTGGTGTTACTCTCCTGTCTGCTCTCTCTGACACGAGCTGCGACTGAAGGTGTGTTAGATTAACAGCAGGAGTTTGTGCTTGTTTAGTGTGTGTGTGTGTGTGTGTGTGTGTGTGTGTGTGTTTGTTTCAGTGGTGTTTTTGTGTCTCGCAGTGGGTCTCGGTGGTAAAGTGCTTCTGTTCCCGTACGAGACAGATTTCAGCTTTGTTGAACTCACTCCTAAAAAGCCTCTCGGCCTGTCAGCGTTTACTCTCTGCATGCGTGTGGCGACGGAGCTCCAGGGCGAGCGGCAGATCATTCTCTTCGCCTACCGCACACCCGACTACGACGAGCTCAACGTGTGGAGGGAGAAAGATGGCCGCGTGTCCTTCTATCTCAGAGGTGACGGGGCGTTTTTCCACCTGCCTCCTCTCTCCAGCTTCAGGACGCACCTGTGCCTCGCCTGGTCCTCTCACACCGGGCTCACGGCCTTCTGGGTGGACGGACGGCGCAGTGCGTTCCAGCTGTATAAGCCGGGTCACAGCATCCGTGCGCAGGGCACTGCTATACTGGGCCAGGACCCTGATAAACACCTGGGGGACTTCGAGACGGTGCAGAGTTTCGCCGGCGAGCTCACGGACCTGAACATGTGGGACTACGTCCTCACTGGAAACCAGATTAAAGCGCTGTACTTCAACCAGGCGCAGCGCGTGCCGAAAGCCAACGTGTTCGAGTGGAGCACCATTGAATATGAGATTA